>NC_056737.1:792959916-793288666 GCF_019279795.1 Protopterus annectens
GGGCTCCGCTTTCTTCCTTTTGAGGAATACTCGGCGCCGGATTCCCTCGCCGGCTCAGAGGTGAGTGGTATCGGACCCTTTGTCCGACTCTCTCCTCCTCGCCGGGTGCTTCGGGCGCTTGGTGAGTTCGGCCTCGGCGATCGGCCTCGGAGCCACTACTGTCGGGTGCCGCAGGGGCGGGGTCTTTAGCTCCTCGGAGCTGGGACCCCTGGCTCTGCCTGACAGGGGTGCATCTGCAGGTCATGCGGAGTGTGTTAGAGCCTGGCTCTACTCCACAGTCGGCCTGGCTAGCCCCTCCCTCTATGCTGCCTCAGGGTAAGCCGACCCACTCCCTCATCCCAGACCGCAGAGCCAGCTCTCAGGGGAGCCCCCTTTGGGATTCTATCCTTCCTCGAGGCCTCCTGATTTGGCAGAAGAGCCTCCTCGGAAGAGGGGAAGTGCAAGAGTAAGTACATTGACTCACCTGAGTCTATCACGCCGGGCCGGATACAGATCTGGATGATTCTTGAGGGTTCCCCCCTGTTCCCCTCTGAAGATGTGTCTCATTTGTAGACATCTCCTGAGATCCTGAAATAGAGAGGGGAAATTGGCCAGCCCCTCAACCCTTCGGAGGAATAATCTGTATCTTTGAGGCGCTGGCTCGCCCTTCCACTCCTGGGTGTCTCCCCCTTCGACCCCCTCATGCAGGTGGTTGCTATATACATGGACGGGTTCCTGATTCAGTGGACCTAATTCCAGGAGACCTCCAACCATCATAGCCCACTGACAAGCAGTTTTATCAAAGAGTTTCTGGGGATGCGCAGGGTGGTAGCTGCTGCCACAAAGAAGGAACTGGCTGATCCTTCAGTGCCTGTCCATCCACCTAACAAGGAATCTAGGTCCATGGATAGGCATCGGGAAGCGGATGTTCCTCCCTCAGCCGACATTTACCATGCGGTCATTGAATTATTTTAAAAGTATTTCACCGCCTTCAAAGGACTTGATCAAGGAAGCGAAAGTGAAATGTTAGCGACCCACAGGCCGCGCGGGTTTCAAGAGAAAATGAACACGAGGCTGGCTAAATTTCTTAATTCCACATCCAACCTCCATGCGCCTCCTTATGCGGGGTTGATGGAGCGAGTAGAGCCGCAGGACAGGGTAGCCTTGACGTAGGCACGCCCTGGATGCGCTATGCAACTTATGAACCTTTCACGCTCACGAACCCCTTTATGGATCATCTCTTGGTCCTCAAGGAAAGAAACCTGACTAGGTGCGAGACTGATGGCAAAGACCCTCTGCCGGAGTCCTGACCTCTCAGGCCTTACCCAAAGGCCAGAAGGGTGGGAAGATGTGGTTCCGTAAACAATCTCAAGGGACTTCGCCTGACGACAGAGTCGCTTTCCTACCGTGCGGGGAGGGGGAATAATAACGGTAGACGCCGCAGGGTACAGGGGGGTCCGCAGAACTAGGCAATCGGGAAGCCTTCCTGACAAGCCTTCTCAGCATCCCTGAAGCGTTCCTGACTGCCCATCTTCGGAGGCAGTCGGGAAGATTACTGCACCCAGGAAGCCTGGCTATCCCTGACTCAAGACAAATGGGTACAGTCCATCATTCAAGGCTATTCTATCCCCTTTCTTCGCTTTCCAAACAACAAAAAAATCCTCCTAGATGTTCCACCACCATGGAGGCAGCTTGAAATTTCCAAAACTGCTTGCAAAAGAGCAATTCAGCCAGTGCCAGCAGACCAGCAAGGATCCGAATCTGAATGGGTCTTTTAGTTCCAAAGAAACAGGGGACTGAGACCGACTTTGATCCCAGTGCCCGTTTTGAACAAATCAGTCAAGAAAATAAGATTGATGGTCACGCTGCAATCCATTCCTTCCCTTTTTGGGCAAAGAAACTGATGTGCTCCAGACCTCGATGCGTATTTATCACATAAAGATGAATAGACGCCTCCCAGAAGATTCTCCGCTTCAGGCTAGGGAACCAGTCATTTTCAGTTCAGGGCCCCGCCTTTTGTCCACCACTGCCCCCCGGTGTTTACCAAATGCATGGTAGTGGTAGCTTCGCCTGATTTGCTAAGGATTCCAGGTGTTTCATTTGGACGACTGTTTCTCACAGCTCCCACCAAGCATCTCCTTTTGATGGCCAGAGATTATACTTTTCGCGGCTGTCAAAAACTGGCATTTCAATAAATTACAAAGTCTGTTTGTCAGCTTTGTCGTATTTTATTACCTACATAGGCGCAATTTAGATACTATAAACATGTCTGCAACGCTTAACGAATCCAAAGGATACTGAGATTCACAAATTGGTGTCACTTCTCAACAACAATACGAGCCAAAGCCAGGTTAGTTCTAAGGTGTTGGGAATCATGGCAGCGCCATACCTCTCCTCCCATTGGCCAGATACCACATGCGGAATCTCCAGTGGATGCTTTTTCTCAATGGCCGTCCCAGGAACTTCCAATGTCCTTACACCATTATGATCACGCAAGCGTGCAAAAAGCATCTCATGTGGTGATGTCTTCCCCAGCTCCTGTCGGAAGACCATTTGTTCCACCTCCTCCGTTACTTCTGGATAACGATGCCCCTGATCGGGTGGGGGGCATTATCAGGGCGGGATAGTCCAGGGCACATGGCAACCAAACGAATGCCACTTGCACATAAATGTTCCCCTGGAGATGAGAGTAATGCTTTTAGCGCTGCAAGCCCTTCAAGACTCTCTTCCTTAGGAACGATTGCAATCCAGAAAGACATGTAGTGTGGTACATCAACAAACAAGGCGGAACTGATCATACCCCCTGTGTCGGTAGGGCACCCAGACTGTGGCAATGGGCGATTTTCCCAGCGCTTGATAGTGCAATGACATCCCCCGGAAGCCCAATCACATTATGGACAAGTTGAGCAGGAGCTATACTCATGCCTCACCAGTGGTCTCTCAGCACCTGCAGTGAGAGATATTTCAGTGGGGTCAGCTCATGATCTTTGCTACCCTCAAAACAGCAAGTGCAGAGAATACTTCACTCATTCCCTACTAGGCCAACCCAGCAGGGACGCCTAGTCCAAGTTTGGCCTCGGGACTTGTATGCATTTCCTCCTTTCCCTCTGATCTCTCAAGTAATACAGAAAGCTATCGTCAGGAAGGCCCTGGCTGATCCTCATTGCTCCTTACTGGCCTGACAAGTGTGGTTCTCACATCGCTTTCTTGAGCGACCGTGAGTCTGGACCTAGTTCCAGATCTTTTGATCCACCAATCGGCCAGTTTCATCGCCTCCCTCTCTGAAATCCTCACTGCTTGGTTCCTCCAGTTCCAACCAGAGCTAGGCTTCCTCATTTATCTCACTCGTTAGAGATATATTGATAGTTTCCTACAAATCTTCCACTCAAAGATTTATTTGAGGGTGAAACGCTTCATATTGGGCACAAGGCAAGGATACATCCTTTCACCGCCTATCCAACTAGTCTCGATTTTCTTAAGTTGAACTCTTTCCATGCAGGTTCATCTCATCTACTTTAAGGTTCACCAGCAGCTATTTCAATTTCATGTGGGCATTTCTGAATCTGCCCTAATGTCCTACAAACTTTGGTAGCCTTTTGAAAGGAGCTTTTCTTCTCAGACCTCTCTATAAGAAATCCCTCCTTCCTTGGGACTCTAAATTCTAGTTCTTTGCTTCCTGATTCTTTCCCTTCGAACCTGCAGCTTCATGTTCCTTGAAATTATTATCATGAAAAACTCTCTTTCTGGTGGCTATCACATCAGCTAGAAGAATTTCAGAACTTCAAGCACTCAGTTGTCGCTCTCCTCATCTTTGTTCCATATGACAGAGTATCTCACGACCAACCTGGCCTCTTTGCCTAAGGTGGTTTAACATCAACGAAACCAAAGCATTGACCTCCTGTCTTTTCCCAGTAGAGTATTCAAAATAGGTCTGAATAAAATTACACCGCCTGGATGTTCATCGCCAATTAAGGTATCACCAACTGACAGGACGTAAACAATTCAGAAAAATCTGATCAGCTGTTTGTCTCCCTATGCGGAAAGCAGAAAGGGACTTCAGTTTCAAAGGTATCATTATCCAGATGGCTGGGTTAATTCTGATTACCCTTTATCATGAGATTAGATTAACCAAAACTGCCTAATAAAACCTAAAGCCCATTCCACCAGAGAGCTGGCTACTTCTAGCCTTCCAAGACAGACTGCCCATTGACACCACTTCCTGCAGCGGCTACTTGGGCTACTCCTCACTTTTTATTTCCCATTATAAGTTGATTTAGCTTTCAGGCATAGAGCTAATTTTTGTTCCACTGTTCCCAGGAGCCTGTTCCGTTAGGCCACCCGGGGATAAGGTGCCAGGGACGTGCCGGTCCATCCAGCAAGAATGGCGCAGATAGACACTTATAGGTTATGTTTCACCATAACGCTCCATGTTAGTTGTCTTCTTCGCCTTCTTGCTGCCCCACCTCCTTCCCCCTGGCCTGACAGACCTAGAGGAGTTGTGGATCGTGACTCTTCTACTAATTTCTTAGTCATATGCTATTATGCATATTCTTTAGTTCAGGGATGTAGGTCACCCTTTTTTTCTTCCTATTATTAGAGGTGATCTTGTTTTGTAGTTATACTGTTACTGTTATAAGCTGGGGTTAGCTTACAAACGAGATCTGAGGTACCTCGCTTAGCATCAGGGATATATGAGCTCAGCCGGGTGGAACCAACTCTCGAGCTTTTTAGAGTATTTTAGCCGGAGCCGAGGTCGCTCGAACCCATCCAGCAAGAAGAAGGCGAAGAAGATAACTAACATGGAACGTTATGGTAAGAACATAACTTCTATTTTGAATAGGTCAGTGCCAGCTCTGATGATGCACTAGTCGTGCTATCAGGATGAATTGCTACCTGGCATAGGCAAAAAATAATAGACTCACCCTCTTCACAAAGGTACTGCCCATCGATGACTGAACCTGTCCCAGGTGATCAGTCCACTTGTTTGACAACTGCCTATTACATATTGGAGTGGCCAGTAGTGACTCCATGGGGACTTATGTTTTTTTACTGAGCTTACCCTGACATTGCTAGTTGATACTCGATGCATACAAAGCCTGACATCTGTGACTGCCTCTATTTAGACCACTGGCCATGGCAGCTCCCATGCCCACACCTGCAGTACCCATGCAGTACTCCGGTCGGACGCCTCCCCCTTTTTGAGATAGATACCAGTACAGTTTGTAGCTCCAAATCTAGCATAGCTGCAGTCGAGCTCCACCTGCAGCTACCATACCGGCCGCTCAGTTATATGGAAACATGGGGCTGGCAGTAGAAATGGTAAGACATGACTAGTCGCCTCCCAGTAGCTTCCCATGAAACTAGAACTAAACTTCCTAATGCCTATCATACTATCATCGATGAACAACCTTGAAAACTCCAGCTAGTGCTACAAAATAGCTTCTTTGGAATCATGACTCCCAGGTCATGCAGCTCATGACCCAAGTTGACCCATAGGTAGGGTGATAAGCCATGCCTCCGCCATGCCCCTCACAGTCAAGTAAGAAACTCAAGAATACAAAGTCGCTCCAACATTTCACTACCTAGGCTATCGGACCGCCTCCGATGGAGCCTAAAGCTGGATCGGAGGTACCCTACTCCATGCCAGGGACATGATAGTACCAGTCGTTGGAACTATCAACAGACAGAGGGTGCCATGGGATGGAGCTCCGGGACATAGTGCACCTGAGTCAGGGTCCCCACCACCAGGCTTCAAGTATAGTCGAATACAGAACAAAATTTGCAGAAGCTTTATCGGGTAGCCAGTGTACGCTACTCCTTTAGTAACTACAAGGAGCGACTTCCAGCCCCGGACTGGAGTCGGTGAAATCTCAGGCTCCGCCTGCTATCCAGCCATGTCGGTAGCTGCCAATCGAGGGGATTCTGCAAGGCGCCTCTGCTTGATGCCATCAGTCAGTGCCATGCCATAGTGGGATAAGTTGTTGATGCATAAGCATAAAAGAACTCCCCATGAGCTAGCTCAGGCTAGTGGAGGTGAGGTGGCAGGCTCCCACTCATCCAGGCTATATGGAGCTGGCACATCTGCCCACCCATTTCAACGGAAACAGTAACTGACCTGAAATCCCAGAATAGTCTGTAAAGAGTAGGTCCTCTGAGGTGCCCTGGGCTAGCATGCAGGTGACTTCTACAATGAATGGATGTGGGTATGGCAATATGAGACTCGACCTGTACATTGATCCACTAGTATTACTACGGACTACCAAAAAATCCTGCTTTCCGGAATCCAGGGCCAACAAATAAGGGATTCGGTGTGTGTGTGTGTATCACCTACCCTACCTGCTCACAAACTGCAAATCTAGCACTATGGTACAGAAGCCAGCATTCTTTCAAAGGGTTACCTCAGGGGGCGGGAGACTTGGACTTTATTGCAGTGTCAATTGCAGGCATTTCAAAGGGCAATACACAAACTTTAAAATGTAAACCAAGCTATCAGAAATACCAAACTCTGAGATAAACTTTAACTTGTCCTGAAATAAGTCTGAGTTTAGACTTCTGCAATAGCACTGACTGTGCTAGTCCCATCGACAGTACTAAAATGATGGGTAGTTAAAATTAAAAGTCCCTACCAGATAATAGCCTGTACTGGATACCTGCAGGTCATGCAGACCGGGGGTTGTCCCAATGGATGTCAGACTCAGCTCAGTCTTGGTCCCAAAAGGCAAAATAATTCCCAGTGCATTTGCACTTCATTGAGTCGCCTGGTTTTTCTACAGCACACCACCTCAGATGGATCTGTGCAAAATGCAGTAGCCCGTATACCCTCGAGTAGGAGCTGACCTGGCTCTTCGCTAGCTATAGCGACATTTTTGTCTGGCTAAGACTCACCAAAAACGGCGGAAAGGCCATGGATCCCCTTTCACGCACCTAAACTACCAATGCGCGAGTGTTAGAGTGGGTATCTATCAGACTTAAAAATGAGGTGATGGGGATTACCTACTGCCAGGTATCAGTATGGAGCTGATTAGCGAGATGGATAATCCATGTTACCATCTGGGTCCATATGGTTGGTTTATTGAAGGGCAGTAGGGGGGACCATGATCCGGGTATCCAGTGAGTCACCCTGGCGGTGAATAACATCTGAGTGTCCACTGCTGCTGCATAGTATCACCCATGGCCTATGCAGTAGATAGTTTCACCCTGCAGGCGACTCTTAGACATGCATTATCCAGCTAGGGTACCTATGTAGTACCCACTCTTTACAGTGATCTTCCTAGGCTACGGTGGACTGCTTGTATCAGAACATGCCTGTGAAAAAGAATAACAGCAACCTGTATGATGGCATGTGTGTGTGTAGTAGTCCAGTCCGATCCCACTATGGATGGCGGAGTCCAGCTGGCCAGGTGGGGCCTCACGGGGTGAGGCTGCCAGGGTCGTGCTTCGAGTGAGTGATGCATCATCCAGTAGAACCTGGCATGCCCGCTCCAGCATAGGGAGCTGCTATGCCCAGGTAGTGTGGGTAGGGCGGCGCAGATTCGACCTTGCAGTCTGCACTGTTCTGCAACAATTACAAAATGTCAGGGGCCAGAATGTCACCTATACGCAGTGCCCAGTAGGGTACTCTGGCAGTTATCCTTAAAAAGTTGGTGACTCTGTAGTCCGTGCACTAATCAAGCTCACCATAGCATAGCCACTTAGGGCTGTGACCCCAATGGAATGGGCGGACCTGTAAATCAACTTCTCCTGGCTGCCTTTTGAACATGATCAGCTACCGCCTGAACCTGAACTGCTGATCAGTAAAAAGTCTCTAATGGAAGGAGGCATAATAAAATGGAGGCAATACCGGCACTAACATGGATCTATTAAACGCTTAGAGTAGCATGGGGCTTGCCTCAGATAAAGCTATTTGGTCAACCAGCAATTCACATTTATTACAAAGACAGGAGGTCCCTAGCATCACTTATGTAACGAATTACCGGTTATAAATGGGAAAAGTTTAAACAGTGCTTGATGTTTGGGGCCGTACATCTTACCTTGGACTTAAGGGCTGGATCGTATCCTATGTACCGGAAAATTTGACCGGGTTACAAAGCCAACGTTGAAACTGGTAGAACACAACTATTGTGGGGTGTGCAGCCCTTTCTAGAACCAGATTTTAGTCTGAAGCATTCTTTTACCAGTGGCTTCAAAGGGAGTTTTACCTTTGGAACCCTGAATTGTAAGTGCACTGAGTCATTGACTATCCTGGTACCTAAATAAAGATCCTTGTCATGGGTCCACTGGCCTCTCGCAATGGCCAAACATGTTTCATCACCCTATCATAAACTGTAGGGGGTCGCTGTGGACTGCCTGCAGCATGTACGTTAAGCTCGAGGACACACTCAAGCATAAACATAAGCGTTACCATTTAATCAGGGGGCGGCCCATCTATCCCATGATAGGCAATTCATTTACGTAAAGTCAGGGAGGCCCACGAATTAAGGGGGTATACCATTGGATGTAGTAGTAACCGACTTTGTTTGTACATAAAGTGGCGTGTCAGGCACTAGTCCATATTCTACAGAATCATACCCCGATGGAGCTACTGTTCAGCCCATGTATCGCCGGACCTGCTGTATCGCCAATCTGCATCATCATGACTGACAACTAAAGTACATACTGGAACAAACCATTCCTAAAGTCAGTTATAGACAGCCGTCACAGAAACACAGATAGAATTTTTACTTACCTACTGGTGATTCACATGAACATCCAATGTCGATGTGTGTACAGTGAGTGCTCATTGTATTCAGTGTTTGAGACAGCCTTGACCTCACTAGTATCCACTCATGTGGTAGAAGGGAGATCAATGCTGTATGACTGGAGACAAATTCCACACAATTTCCTAAAGTGCTTATTCTGTTTAGAATTAAGCTGTCAGACTGCCTGATCCACCGTTGTTTAATGCAACATGTAAGAGCATAAGTAAACACTAAAATCTCAACATGTGGCAGATCAAGTCCCGACTCACGCCTGTAAAGTCCCAGACAATGCCTATCTCGGTAGACCAAACAAGTCGTTCACAGCTAAACCCCCAGCCTGTTCAGGGTCCATGGATGCCCGAGGCTACCCTGGATGATGGCAGCTGGGAGCTCCCACACAGGTTGGACTAGTGGAGGGCAGGGGTAAGCATACTGACCAATAGAAAATGTGTTCCGTGTGCAAGCGTAAGAATCCATGGAGGCTAATCTCTTCGAAAAATGCTAAGCAGGCTAGAACCCTCAGTAGGTAAAGACTGTATGCAACTTAAAAATCATAGGTCAGGCAGATGTAATGACAGGCGGTGCCGATATAATGCTGTGTGTGTGTGTACTCTATGTAAATCACGCCATGGGAGACTATGGAGCTGGTCTCACCTAACCGCGTGCCTATCGCCCTAATAGATCAGCATCGTCCGACCATCAGAATCTTTCAGTATGTGGCTCCTGAGCCCAATAAATACCAAGAAAGTCCATATCCATCATGAGTCGTACCTGCCCAGTACAAAAATTCTATCAGCTCCATGGTGAGCTGAGATTCCTCGGCTCACTAATCAGATAGTCTGTTAAAAAAGCTTATAGTCGCATGTATTCGCCATGTTACATTGACTGGTGGTGGGTGTGTGTGCGAGGTGCACTGGGTACATCCTAAACAGTTTTACATCAGTTTACGCCGGCGACCGTAATAATGTTTGGCATTACAAGTTCCAAATATTTTTACCACCTTTACATTACTCGTTTAAAACTAGAATCTCGCAATTTCTGTGTGACCGATACAGAGTTTTAAATGGCAGGTCTCACAATTAGGTGCCCCTAAATTGGAAATTACATTCAATCCGGCTTAAATCTCCCGGTCTAGATTTAATTATCACTAAAAAAAAGTCCCTAATGGGGTGCGAGGTTCAGGCTTACCCAAGCATTCACCGCAGTATACATCTCCTCCAGCGCTGTTTTTGATGTTGCTAAAGTTAAGTCCGAACCCTGGCCTTAGAAGAATCAAATAAAAAACAATACTAATTTCCAATAGCGAACGACCAATAGGCTCCCTTGGTAGTCCTATTAGTCCTGACTCAGAGGACTGAGTCGCTCCCAGAGTCCCCTAAGAATTGTCAGTGATGCTCATATATTCCTGAAAAGGAAAGGTGGAGTAGTCTGGATGGCAATTAGGGGAGTGGTAGGGAAGAATGCGGCTCGGACAGATGACCCCTACCTCATATATTTAATAATAATAATGCGGTTATACGCCCTCGTAGTCCAGCCCTAACTTTCTATACCGATTATCTCTAAGCCCATAAGAGATAGGGGCCCCATCTATTCACTGAGTCTATCGTAGACAGTGATGCTCGCTAACGCATGACTACAGAAAAATACAGTATGGACAAACCAGCATGAAAAAGACCGCTTAGGTATCATCGGACTTCCCTCGTCGAGCCGCTAAAGCCTACACAGGTATCCAGTCCCTAGCTTTAGACCCTCCCTCCCTCCATTTTGTCGAGAAAACCACGGCCATTTTAACTTTTTCCGTTGATCGATGTGTCAAAACAGCTGAGGCACTGGTAGGGCATTCTGCCTGATATTGTGATGCTTTTATACCAGGCAATTCTCTCAGTGCCCCATTTTCTAAAATTCATTTATTAAACAAGTAGGCTATTTGTAACAACATGCTTGGATGCAACAACTCAGCATCATACTAGCAGTTTAACTTACCTGTTCACTTTTACTTAGGGCATCCAGGCGGTTATTCATCGAGGTTGATGCCTGACCCTGGCAACCATCAACGATTCTTTTAGTCAGCAATCTGATCTATCATTGGGGAATTCAATGTTCCCGCTGTATGCTGCCTACTCTAATGTGACTTCTTCATTCCCTGTTATGGGGATCTGTCCCAAAATCGAACAAAGCCTCATCAATTATCCCTCCTAACTTATAGGGTATCCGGTGTCAGTAGCCTCAGCCTCTCTTCTCAGTGTAGTGCTCCCAACATGCAGCCCTCCTAAACTCCCTGTTCCGATCAGAGCCTAGCATCCTAGGTTGTTTTGGTCCTAAGCCACTGATCCAGCCTGGATGCTCCAACTTGTTCTAACAGGTTACCCCATTCATGGGTATGATATGTGTAGCAAAGGCAGAGTATGGTAGGTCCCTTGTTTTAGCTGCCAGTTGACTAAAAGGCTCCAAAAGTACTGAAACCTTTGGCAAACCTCGTCTCATGAAATATATACAAACTTAGTGACTTTGACTCAGGGTGAAACTGGCAACTAAAGATCGTACCCTCATTGGGTCACATATGGAACTGGGGATGGGGTAGCCTGATAAAGTGCCTATAGTGGCCCCACCATAGCTGCAGGGTCAGTAGCTAAACGTCCCCACCTATGAGTCCAAATGGTAAGGTACGTTAGGGGCGGAGCAACTGGGAGGCCCATATACACCTTGGATTACATTACCCACCCCTTCACCCTGATGCCCTCAGTCGATGAACTACCTCGCTCTCATCCTACTACTCCACTAGGTATGGACACTAGGTAGCTTATCCGTTATGCACTGCATGCCACAGGTGGGCTACCAGATGGACTGACTGGGTGCCATAGTGTAGGGCACCTGGTGTAGCCTGAGTCAGTCACTATCACTGAGGCGCCCAGGCCCATGCCTATTCATGGCAGTACTGGACCTGGCTCCCACCCTCATGACTTGTTAGTCACCCACCAAGTAGCTGTATATCGACAGCAATTTATTCAGCTATTATTAGGCAGCCTGTATTAGAAACTACCATCCACCTGGATGTCTTCATCACTCCCAGTGTGGAGAACCTAGTATATGGATTCAGTTATGGGTCCCTGGCTGTGAGGCAAATTAGACCATACCTTGGAGGAGATCGCTATTATTATGCACCCACTGAGTATCCACCCTATACCTAATCACTAGGTCGAGCGTAGCGGATTGTAACAGTTTTTCCTTGGATTTAACTACAGAAATTCGACACTCCCGTGCACCCTAGTGTACATAAAGTGCTTTCTAGGTCGAGGCTCACACATTTGTAGCAAGGGATAAACCTATTTTTTTACTAATGGTCCAGTTGGTGAATTGCTGCAAGGGGCCACTGTTTGAAAACTCAGTAATCTGTACACAGCATAATACATATATGGTTATATACACCTGGCCAGATGCATTGCTCCCCACGTGTGTCCCATTGAAATGAATGAACTCAGTCACAGACCTAAGCAAAATCGTATCCCACACCTACACATGCACGTCTATGCCATTCTCGATGCTGGAACTGATGCAGTCAAAGAATGCCCTCGCCATGGTACCGCCTCAGTGTAGTATAGTATATCAGATATATATACGCAGCTTTTAAATGCATGTCACTGAGTCCCAAGATGTTTCATGACCTTAGCCTGACCTGACCATGTATGGCATCCAGACTGATGCATGTTATTTGAGCCTAATATTCGATGAGCGCAAATATACGCAACTACCACAGGTCATGTACTAGACATACATGTTTTCCTTGATTCGTTTGTATTTGTAGGTATGCACGTTCCAGGCACGAGGGAAGAGAATTTGAGGAACAGGCTTACTTACCGCCAGAAACTAATGGCATGACATCTGTAAGTGTGTGCCCCATCCGGTTGGGTGATGCATATTAGGTAGCCATGCCGGCCGCCCACTATGGCTATTGCAACATATATGCCATGGGATATAATGCTAGCCGAATGGGTAATAATGCAAAGAATCCTAACAAAGTATGACCTTACCTCTCTGCCTTTTTAAGACTTGCCACTCCTACTGTTCCCAATGGTCCCCTTCACCTTATTTTAAGCGTACAGTGTGTATTGGTTCGCATCTAGGGCATTGTTCAAATCTATTAAGTGCATGGAGCAGAAGTGAGATGCACCAATACTGATGTACTCCACAAGCTAGGGGGGTCTCCTCACTATTTCATACACCCTACAAGCCATTCTGATTGGAGCAGCCCTGGTGTACGACCAGAGCCCGTGGGTGTGCACCTCATTGACTGAGCCGTTTCGACTAATCCAATGGGTCGCTGGGCACAGCTGAACACCACGACCCATATAGGCATGTCATATACAGCCCTGTACAGATTTGTACCTTTATTCCTCCGATGCATGTATGATCCCAAACAAGCATGTCTTCTCCCTGTATATACAGATAACAAATCCCTCACGTGCCTGTGAACTGAAAATGTCAGACAGTATATATGTGTACTGATATATACAGGTGGCTCATGTAGGTATCATGATTTAGTCCATGGCACCCGCACGTAGGGTCAAGGATCGTTAAACAATTCCATAGTATGCCCCCTACTGTGAAGCTCCGTATAAACATATTTTACAAGATTGACCATGACCATATGAGTGTGATCTGGAATCCTGTTTTATTGCCAGGCCCCATCCCATTAGGGTTTGATCCTAGGTTAACCTTGAGCAGGATAGCATACCACTATTCCGTGACATGAGTGGCTATGGACATTAGCATCCGTCCCGAACCTGCCACATTCAAAAACCTATGTAAATGATCGATAACAGCCTATGAAAATAGCCTAAACGTAGGAAAAACAATTGTATGCATGACCGGATTGTGTAGCAACACAAACTATTGTTTGGGTAAAATCATGAAATGATCGATCCCACAAAGTGTGTATTCCATGCATTATTATTATATTATTAGGTCCACTCCACTCCATCCACGTTTCTTGGTGGTGTATATGACTAAAGCATTCCAGCACTAAGCTGTGTGTGTGTCACCCCAGGGGCCTTCCAAATCTCATATTATCATGCTAAATCCTAAGGCCAATAATGGATTAGGGTGGCACCTGCAATGCCTTACATTCGGCTCTAATCTGCCTAGCTACAACAGCACAATGCTGTCAACCCAAGGCTAGCCTCTGCAGGGGTACCCCAATGCCGTACATATATATATATATATATACAGTAACAACATCAAAGCTCTACACTGGATGCACCTAGGTGATAGGTGGACTGACCATTTTACCCAAATAAGTGCTGTTTGTATAGTTATGAGTTCCCAGGATTGCTATTGCATCCTGAACATTCATTGCTAACGCGCAAAGGGTAGGCCCATTACCCTAGCATTAGAGATACATTCTATTCGATCATATTCGTGATCAGTCAGCACTAAAAGTGACTCCCCGTAAAATTGGGTACGTATTACGTCGGATAGATACCCTACAGATGACTGGATGGGGGAGTGGATATGCGTGGTATATAACCATATTATTACATTAGGAATTGGCTATTACATTTGCCATTTTAGCAGGAAAGAATTTCTGGTAGGGGTACAAACCTGACTGGTTTCGGCATCTAGGCATTTTGAACAGATTCTTCAGGCTTTACGTTTGAAAATCAACAAAAGCTGCCTAAGGTAGTGCTTTTGATGAAGTTCCGGCATGGTTCCTAGATAGCGCTATTTGCTAAAGAGTGCCACTATAACCCAATAGGCAATGGCTGTAATCACCAAGCGTCAAGGTCAAGGGTGAAGGTATTTCCATTCTTTGGTAGTTACCCACTATTTCCAACTTATTCCCCTCTTAAAAAAACGTGGGCATACAGAGTGACATACCTCAATCTGAAAATAGATTAGAGTCAACTGGGGATGGCGACATGAAACAAAATCCCCAGGTCAAGTGACTGGTGAACCTAGAGTTATCACGACTTTCTCTCTTCCATTAAGGTATTACTGTGCGAGAGGGGGCTATCGCCTCGCCACTCACTTTGTGCCTTCCAGAGAAATAAAAAACTCAAATTGTCAATAGCTAGATTAACTCTCATTGATAGTGTCAAGGATATAAAACGGCCATGAAACATCGCTTGCCACTGTGTGGGAATTTAACTCTTCATTTTTTACCCCGTTCTATAGAAAAACTCAACTTCAGAAGGCCCAAATCACTGGGGTGGTGGTACATGGGGTGGGGAAAAGATCGCCCATTGGCGTATCCAGCTCTTCGACCTTAGAACTTTTGTAGCCCATTTTCCCACAAATGCTGCCCTCCAAGGGTCTTTATTAGGGAAGACTTCAAAAATTTTTATGGGTTGGGGACTACGCTAAATATACTGTGACCCTGCATACTTCTTATCAGCATGCTGATTCAGATGAATTGGGATCCTCTCAGTGAGCCCAAAAAAAGGTCTAACAGCTACTTGCCATACCTAGAACTTGTTTGTGTATTCGTACAGGCTGCAGGAAATACTCCCAGCTTTGCAGTCTCTCAAACCGTAACATTACAGCCAGGCAAATATTACATGCCATCATCTGATCAGGCCTTGTTTTTAGAAGCTTTCTTTTGCCATGATCCTTTTTCCTTAAAAGGAAATCAGTAAGCCTGTCGGAGACAAGTCGTTAAAGCTTTAAGCCCCCGCTAGGCATTTCTTTTGATTAACTAAACCCTTCTTTGCTGTGAGCAGGCTGGTGTACATCAATTTAGGTGGCCTCACATAAAGGAAGGTATTGCACTCAAGCGATTAAGATCCATGTTTTTTTTTACCCAACGACTATCTTTGATGGGGTCCGAGGGGGCACTTACATTCAGTCGTTGGTCGAAAAAGCTGATTTGCATGCGGTAAGTTCAACTGGCTACATATTTATATAAAAGTGAGGTTAAGATCTTATGTATAATTTTTGAATACTACGACTCTCTCCCAAGCTGACAATTACATTGCTAAATGGTAGGCTTTAACAAGTATATTGGGCTGTTATCCGTTAGTAGTGTCCCACAAACTTTCCCTCCCGGTATTTCCCAGTTTGGCAGACGTCGAAGGCAGAGGCTGTGAAACAGGTCCTGCCAATTCCTGCCTTTGGTTTTTAGATAGAAAAAATGCGTGGGAAGAATGGGGTCCCTGGGGCCAAGTTTATTCGAGAGATCGCAGTGTGCTTTTATTGAGATGACAAGTGCGATTTTTAGATCACTGAGGAGTATTTCCCAGCTTTATATTATCAGCCGTATTAGGGTGATTAGCCCATTCCTTTTGGGTCTGAGGTTACAGCCCTTTTCTGGTTATCAAGGACAGAATCCTTTGAGGTCAACCAGTGGGGGCCCGCATACAGTCCATGCTGATTATCTTTGAGGCGGGGTAGCTCATTATGGTCATTTTTTATGGGTCTTTTCTGTAGATGGGCTTTCAGCATAAATCCTTTTGAAGGTATCACTGGCTTATGCCTCAACTTTGGCTGTATAGGCCCTAGTGGGAGTCATTTTTAGATAGCTTCCTTCCAGCTCAGTGGATCTTAACTGACAAGCTAATGGTGCATTTCCACGTAACAACAATCCTTGCTGTAACATTCCGTTAATTTCAACATAAGCAACACATTTCTTTTGTGCAGTTACCTTTTTAAGCACAATAAATAACTTTTTATGTATTCAACAGACTTATGACACTTTAAGCATTACACTGTACATTTGAGTATTAGGGTAGCTGGATCAAACTACCACTGAGGCGTGCGTGGCTGATACCCAATCCCGACCAAGGCTTAAAAGTCTAAACCAGTTTTTACCAATCGCCCATGCCAACCATCAGCAAACATACATCACTAAATCTACCCAGTCATTTTCACACCCAGCTCATTCTGCCTCTTTAAACCTCATTCTTGATGCATTAAATTCCATTTTTTGTAGTTCTACCCTTTTCTAAAGATCCAGTTCCAGTTTTATCTCTACTATTTCTTCAAGAAGTGGTAAAGATTTCCATTTTCTAGTAAATTTTTGGCAGCCACCATAATTGGACCCTGCAAGACTTTTGTCAGGCAATTCCGATTCTGTATCATAGCTCATAAAAATCATCATCACAGCAATCTGGCAACCCAGATCTGACAGTGCATCCTGCAGGGAATTAAAGTCTGCTAACTCACTGCACTCCCAGAGGAAAATTATCTGAGTCTACTTGAGGTATAAATATCTAGCAAAAGTAATCTTCTAGATTTTGTTGTATATTTGGAGATACATATATCCCATTGTTTCCTTTGAAATTGCTTATCCAGTCTCTCCAACCCTTTCTAACCTCCTGTGATTGATTCTATAGATCAAAAATATTTTATATGATCTATTCATTATTCATTAGCAACTCAGTTCTAGATTCTACTAAAACTCTACCAGTGCAGGTCTTCTTTAGGATATTTCTTTCTTTGCCTACACTCTGATATCAGTCCTGATAGGAAGACCATCTCTAACCTGCAGTCCAAATAAATTCTTGGCATCTTCCCATTATACATTTTTCCTTTTTAATTATTTCCTTACAATACCTTGTTTTTTTGCTAGTTTTCTCCAGTAAATTTCAGCCTCCTGTTGTCTATATCCCTAATTGCAGACTTCCCTATTAGCTGAATCTCTTTCTCCATCACAGTGTTGGCTTAGTTCTAGGATATTTCTGCTACTTTATAGATATATGATTATTGTTATTCTTACAGGCTTGCACCCAATCCCTGTCTCTCCTGTTTCTTGAATCATTTCATCATCCTTTCCACTTCAAATTATGTTTACTGAATAGTGCCTTTAACTCTGTAGCTCTGAATACCCTTCAAATCCTAATCCACCCTGCTGTACTGGAAGAATTATCTTATCCCACTTGATTGTCCCTCCCAGAAAATCCTTCAGCTCTTTATTAATGCTATCCACAACTTCTCCTTTGGTTGATAAAATATGCCTAACCTGTGTATAAGACTAATAGGACTAAAAACATTTTAACTGCTGTATCTTATTGTTATATCCATATAACAAGCTTCATTTTCTCATTTTTGTCATTATTTTTTGTTTAGTCTCTTCCCACATACCTTTAGTGCAGATTAGACCACACATACCCTAACACTATTTTATCATGTCCTCATATGGATATTGCAGAACCAATTCATATGTGGTATATCAAGGTTTTAGCTTAATTAATTTTGTATTGAAAAAGATTTGAAATTGTCTCAAAAATGTTCCACAACACTGTAAAGTCTCTTCTGGTTTTGTCAGGTATAAAATAATATAATCTAAAAGAGCTAGCTTTTCTTAACTACCATTCCAATTATATCCTTGAATTTCTGAGTCCCTTATTTTTGCAATGGTTCTAAATATAATGCAATAATATATATATATATATATATATATATATATATGTGTGTGTATGTATATATATATATATATATATATATGTGTATATATATATATTGGTGGATTTGATTTAAAATTCTGTGCATCTGATGAAGTCTGATTAAATACAACAAAAACGCTATATTTTGAATTGCGTTTATGCATTTTAAACTACAATAAAACCAGCTTGTGTTTTATCTTTGAACTATTTATTCTTTAAAAACCACAAGATCAAATGAAGTCATATGACATGAAACAAAAATAGTCAGTAGTGAAAGGTCAGCTCGTAAGAGTTGCAAGCATGTGCACTACTTTTTATTTTTTATTTCTCATTATTGTATAACTCGTTATGTTTTTAACTATTTTTTCAAGAAATTATGCTTCTAGGATTGTTTTTAATCATTTTCCTTAATACTTGTGCATTTTATGTGAGTTTATGAAGACCTTTTGTTGGCACTTTAAGTTGTTTCTTTCATGTCATATGACTTCTTACCAAAATTCACTTATTTTGGGTGACTAAATTTTCTTCAATAAATTGGGATATTTATATCTTCAGTGTAGGTTATGCCCAAAAATTCCTTGACTTACTAACGAAAAAAAAAAATCCTTGAGCAGCTGGTAAATAAACCTACTAGAGGACACAGCGTTCTGTTTTTTTTAACACCTTTATTGAATTATCACTTGTGACACAGGCAACTTTACATTTATATAAAAGTAGTTAAACTGTATTAATAAGTTCATGTTTACAAACATTATACTTCACATATATTGCTATATATCAGCTTCCTGTTGCAAAATCGAAGAGGCTGAACATCGAATGGCTTTAATGTCGGAAATGCCGTTCAACTATGTGCTTTTTGTGAGATCGCAGTACAGTGATGATCGGAATATTTGCCCTTTCCTCACTGTAGTGCGATCTCAGAGTTGGTATAAATAATTAGTGGGGGGCACAGCCCCCCATAATAGCGATTTCGAGGTCTAGCATTTTTGGTCTTTAAGCTGTTCAATGTTCATTGTCTTGGGTGTTGTAATATAGACCCTATATATCATATAACCTAAGCTACATTACATAAATTATTCAATTCCTGACCTTTTTTGTAACAAAAAATAAATCTTTGTTAAACCATCACTTATGACATAGGCAATTGTACATTTATATAAGTGAAAACACACCACACCAACACAATCCTAGTTGCAAGCATTTTACATCACCAACCATACTGACACACTCACAGCTCCAAACATACATCACTTATAATCTACCCAGTCATTTTCAAACACTGCATAGCTCGTTTAAGCCCTGCCTTCTTTTAAACCTCATTCTTGCCCTTTATGTATTGTTCTCACAATTCCCATTTTTTTCCTATGTAGTTTGCTCCTACCCATTTCTAAAGATCTCAGTTCCAGTTTTATCTCTGTTACTATATTCACTACTTCTAGTATAGTCGGTATAAATTTTGATTTCCATTTTCTAGTAATTACTTTTTTTGGCAGCCACCATAATTGGACCCTGCAAGACTTTACCTCGTCTAGGCAATTCCGATTCCGTATCATAGCTCATAAAAATCATCTCCCTCATCACAGCAATCTGGCAACCCAGCACCTCTGACAGTGCATCCTGCAGGGAACCATTAAAGTCTGCTAACTCACTGCACTCCCAGAGGAAAAGTTATCTGGAGTCTACTTGAGGTATAAAATATCTAGCAAAAATCGTAAATCTTCTAGATTTTGTTGCATATTTGGGAGACATACATATGTACTCCCATTGTTTCCTTGTAAATTGCTTATCCAGTCTCTCAACCCAACCCTTTCTAACCTCCTGTGATTGATTCTTATGGCTATCCTACAATATTTTATATGATCTATTCATTATTCATTTTTTAATGGCAACTTCAGTTCTAGATTCTACTAAAAACTCTACCAGTGCAGGTCTTTCATTTAGGACCCCCCTATTTCTTTCTCTTTGCCTACACTCTGATATCAGTCCTTGATAGGGAAGACCATCTCTAACCTGCAGTCCAAATAAATTCTTGGCATCTTCCCATTATATCGTCTTTCCTTTTTTAATTATTTCCTTACAATATCTTGTTTTTTTGCCAGTTTTCTCCAGTAAATTTCAGCCTCCTGTTGTCTATATCCCTAATTGCAGTCTTCCCTATTAGCAGAATCTCTTTTCTCCATCACAGTGTTGGCTTAGTTCTTAGGATACTTTCTGCTACTTTATAGATATATGATTATTGTTATTCTTCTTACAGGCTTGCACCCACAGTCCCCGTCTCTCCTTGTTTCTTGACCCCCATTTCATCATCATCCCTTTCCACTTCAAATTATAGTTTTCTACTTGCGCTATATATAGGAGCCTTAACTCTGTAGCTCTGAAATACCCCTTCAAATTGGGTAATCCCAATCCACCCTGCTGTACTGGAAGAATTATCTTATCCCACTTGACTTTTGCCATCTTCCCCTCCCATATAATATCCCTTCAGCTCTTTATTAATCGCTATCCACAACTTCTCCTTTGGTTGATAAAAATATGCCTAACCTGTGTATAAGACTAATAGGACTAAAACATTTTAACTGCTGTATCTTATTGTTCATATCCATATAACGAAGCTTCAGTTTTCTCAGCTTTTGTCATATCTTTTGTTTAGTCTCTTCCCACATACCTTTAGTGGTCAGATTAGACTCATTTTTAATACATACTGCTAAACACTTCATTTTATCATGTCCTCATAAATATGGATATTGCAGAACCAATTCATATGTGCGTATATCAGTTGCCTTTGTGTTAGCTTAATTAATTTTGTATTGCAAAAAGATTTGAAATTGTCTCAAAATGTTCCACAACACTGTAAAGTCTCTTACTGGTTTTGTCAGGTATAAAATAATATAATCTATAAATAGAGCTAGCTTTTCTTAACTACCATTCCAATTATATCCTTGAATTTCTGAGTCCCTTATTTTCTTTGCAAATGGTTCTAAATATAATGCAGATAATAGAGGAAAGAGGACACCCTTGCCGGGTTCCACTTTTCAAGCAGAAATTATCAGAGAGGACCACATTTGCTTTAATTTTCACCTCCGATCCCTCATATATCCTCCTAATCAACCTTATATTTTTTTCAGGAAATGTAAATGCTTCCATTGGCTTGAGCATAAGTCCCAGCTTATTCTGTCAAATGTTTTCTCTGCATCAAGACCCATCAACAGCAATGGTATTTTCTTGCATTCTGCTTCCCTCTGGATCATCAGTGTTGTGTTAATGTTGTCAAATATTTGCCTTCCCTCCACAAAATTACATTGATCCATATCTGTCAATTTTGGCAATATGTTTGCCATTCTTTTAGCCATTATTGATATGAACACTTTATAACCATGGTTTAGTATTGAAATGGGCTTGTATGAAGTTGAATCTGATGGATCTTTACCCTCTTTAGGCATTACACCTAGCACTGCTTTCTTCCAGGATTTTTCTACTTCTCCTCTTAAAATACTGTTAAACAAAACCTTCCAGATATTTACAGTTTTTCCCTTCTAGCTTCTAAACTTTAACAAGAATACCATCTATTCATGGGGACTTTCCATGAGATTGGTTTACATAATTTATATCTCATCTCCTCCTATCCTATTAGTAATTAAGTCTCATCTACCTCTAACCTTGGCATATTTAATTCATCCATAAATATTTCCATTTGTATACAGACTTTTATAGAATTTCCGAAATATTTGTAATACCTCTACAGGATCTCTTGTTACTCTCCTAATTATAGGCTCCCTAAGCTTAGTGACAGTCTTTTCTGTTGCCTGAGTCATTGTGCTAAGGGTTATTTTGTGCTCCAGTGTTATCAGAAACAGTTGCTTAACAACAATCTTTCTAACCTCATGTATATTATTGAGGTAATCCCTTATTTTCTGCTTAACATGTTGCATTTAATCCTCCTCTTGTTCTGTGACATTCCCCCTATTCTGCAATACCTTAGCATTTGTCAGCACCTCCAAACAATTCTTGTTACTTCTTAACCATAACTCCCTTTCTTTTTTTTCCACTCTGTTTTTAAACTCCACCTTAATTTTATTCCACTCCCTAGCTATATTTTCAGAAGTAATTTCTATCCTCTTGAATAGCTCCTGAATAATCTCCACTACCCATTCCTTAAACTCCTCTCTTTTCAAGTGTCTCATTTTAGGTTCATAGGTTGGTACTAGGCTATTGACCCTAGGGCCTATACAAGCCTAGCCATAACAATTCCCTGGATATTTCTTCCCACAATATTTACTTCCCTGGACCCCTGAATAAACAGTCTTTGCAAGGCTCGAACTCAGGACCCTGCACACCATAGCCAAAGTGATTTACCATTAAGCCATGTCAGATATTTTTATTACATAACCCTATGTTTTTACTTTAGTTATTATTGGCGTATGAACTTAAATAGTTATTGGGTACATATCAAAACCTTCCGTTAAATGCACATGTTCCTGTAGAATGTAAATTCTGTCTAGCCTAACCAAGTTTTTATATCTTGGGGAATAGTATGTAAATTCACTCCAAACTCCTATTACTGAATTCACATCTTCCATGCCAAATATTTTCATAAATTTCTTAAAAAAAACGAACCTCCTTTGTTATACTTTCACTTCTGGGCCCCCCAGACACATCATCACTGCTGCAAATCAAATTCCAGTCCCCACTTGTAAGTAATATTCCTTGCTGTCTCTTAAGCTCCATTATAACAGTTTTAGGTGGAATATAAATACATGCTGGTGTAATTCTCCTCCCTTGCCAGTAGCCCCTTAACACTACAAATCGGGCATTATTATATTTTTTTTATTCTCTTGTATCATTATTGGAGCTCCTCTTGCAATTAATTTAATTACACCTCTTTTCCTTTGTCCAAGAGATTCTGCTGAGTAACCATTCTGAAAACCTTTATCAAATTCACATCTTCAGTTCTTTCCAAGTGTGTCTCATGTAACATAGTTATTTGCATCCTACATTTTTTAATATAATTCACTTTTCATTCATTTGTTTAGGTATTTATTTGTGAGTCCATTGACATTTAAAGACATTATAGAAAGCATAGATGTATTAAAAAGTTATTATTCCCACCTTTTATGTATAACACATTTTTTGTTCAATGCCTTGCTTTTGTGTTACATGCATACACTGTTTGGCAGGTAGAACCTTTATATAGTTGTTTCTTGTCATACCCATGTATGCCTATCGCACATCTTACAAAGCTTTTTGTTTTATTGAAAGTCTGCCTATCGCACATCTTACAAATCTTTTTGTTTTATTGAAAGTCCTCAAACAAACAAACCTCTAATTCTCCCAAAAATTTAGTAAATTAATACTAACACACAAAACTATGTATATATTCAAATATTGAGGTGTTACCCTCTTAATAGGAGCAAATGTCCCAAACTGGTAGACACACTCATAGACTTGAGTTAACCTAAAAGAAAGGTTATCCATGCTAAAACACATGGTGCAGCCTGTGCTTCTATTAAGTGCTAACTGGTTTTGTCCTATCTTTATAGCTCTTCCAGCTGGGAAAACCCCAAAATGCTTTCAGAGAACTTTATCTCCTAGCCAGTTTCTCTTTTATGTCTTTCCCACAACCAGTCACTCTCCACCAGACTGTAACTAATTTCTCTTTATCAGATTGTCTCCATAGAGACATGAGAACCAAACAGCCAATTTGTCATTATCACAATCTTTCCATGGAGACACGAGGGCCAAATACAGAATTGCTACTGAGCATACATTCATTTGCTAGAAAAAATCCTCATATATTCATTATTTTTTTCATTTACTTGCTTTGTCTTAAAACTTGTTACTAAATCATTCCCCATGCAAGAATGAGAAACAGCACATTAATTTTTTTCTTTTGTCATGCTGTTTTAACCAGGATTTTTTGTTGACATTGCAGTGCCTACATTTCTTAAAACTGAACAAGAAGAAAGAGAGAAGGGAGAAAGAAATGGAAAAAAAGAACACCACCACCTATCTACA
Source organism: Protopterus annectens (assembly GCF_019279795.1). NCBI lineage: Eukaryota > Metazoa > Chordata > Ceratodontiformes > Protopteridae > Protopterus > Protopterus annectens. The sequence goes on from NC_056737.1 coordinate 792,984,023, forward strand.
ATCCCCATTACCCTTAAAAGTAAATGAGAAAACTATATTTTATAGCATGCAGAGTAAATTGTACACCACAAAAAGAGTACTATTAAGAAAAAAGTTTTCTTTACTTGCAGTTAACTTTCTCCCCTCTTTTTCCCTCCTGAAAGCATTTTTCCAAGCATTAATGATATGAAGTAGGGCATATACTTCCCCACAAGTACAACAGATTCTGAAAAAGTCCAGTATTTCCAGATTTTCTTCTGTCATATTTCACAAATATAATTATTGCATTGCAGTCCCTCATTGTTACTGGTTTTATTACTGTTCATCTCCATTTCCCAAATCATGCTCTGCTTCATTTCCAGTGCACTCCTGATTCTTTTAGTCAACTCTCGTGCTCCCTTACTTCTGTCCAACATTTTCTGTTGAAACAGTGGATAAGGTTTTGCAGCTACAGTCCCTCTGTGGTCTTTATTATCAGAAGAATAAGTTACTCACTTTTTGTTGGACACACATTTGTATTTCCTCCTTAGCATGTACTTCATCAAAAAATGATTTTGGCCCTCCAGGGAAGAATACTTTGAAGACAGCTGGATACAGCAGTTTGAATCTCACACGTACGTCAACATTCCCTGAATAGAGTAATGAATTTACTCCTCTTCTGCCTGGTGTGCAATGGGTAATCATTCTCAACAAACACTCTGCTGTCTCCCACTTTTAGTATTTTGTCCTTCTGCTGCAGTTTTGTCAGAATCAACTCCTTCTTCTGGTGGTAGGATTACATTTTTACTATTAAAGGTCTAGGTTGGTTTCTCATAGCCAGGTTTGGCGCATGCACATGCTGTGCCCTTTCAGCTAACAACTCCTGCTATGGAATACTAGTCCCGTTGCTTATTTGTGCTTTCATAAAATTAATACAGTCTGTTCCTTCCAGCTTCTCTGGTATAGCTGAAAATCTCAGGTTTTCCCTACATGCACTGTCCTCTAATTCTATTATTTTTGAAACATCTCATCCTGAGCAGTGTCCATTTCAGCCAGCCTTTTCTTCATTTCAACCTCTGATTTTGCAGCTTTATCACCTCCTCTGAATATCTATTTAAAGTTTCTATCATTTTTCCAGCCTTTTGTTTTTTTGTGTTGTTATACTCCATCAGTGTTTGGTTTATTTTAACCAGGTATGTGTGTGCATTTGTCTTATATCTTCCTGTAGGTTACATTGTTTTTTGTTGAACAGCTGCGGAACTTTCACCGGTCAGTGTTTCTTCCTCAAATTTTGTAGCTGCTTTTTTTTTCCAGGTGCGTGTATTTCATTTTTCCTGGCATTCAGCATTCACTTACTAGCCAGTTACTGAAATTTGTCCATAAACACAAAAGTCTACTGGCCTTCTATGTTCAGTTTCTATTTTCACACTGGGAGAGCTACAGTTAAGCTGTTACTCAATGTGCAGCCATCTTAGAAGTACTGATGACACAGCATTCTTGATCTAATTCTTACAAAATGTTTGTCTCCTGCACTACTCCTCTGGGATCTTCTTCACCAGAGAATTCTAACCATAAATTTTAAACTTTGAAAAGTTCCTGTAGTAAACCCTACTTAATTTGCAGACCATGACCATGCCATCCTCAACCTGTTATGTGACAAAATATCAAAATTCATCTATGACTGCACCTCCCTGACTTTAATGGAGCAGCAAGCTTCAGTAAGAAATTCTGCAACTAGTTATAAAAATGCATAGAGCAAGCACTACCTACCAGAAGCAAGTACCATGGGAAATTCAGAAACAAAACTCTACAGTAGACCGCCACTATAAGTAAACTGTAACAAAAGAAATAAAGTCCTTAAATTATATATAGAAGTTCTAAAACTTGTCTTTTCAAGGATATACCGTGGGATTCATTAAGACCAACAGTAAGAGTACACCATTCTGAGGAACAGACAACACAAGCATAACTCGCACCTTCCTCCTAATTTTGGTTTTCCTACTGATTTTCTGGCAGATTTAAATACTGATTGGGATTCATAAATGTTACCACAAAGTGTAGAAGTACACTTAGTGTAATCTTTCTGAGTGACTCAAAAGCACAAAACATGTGGTAAGGATGTTCTTGAATACAGATCTTGTACACTTAGCATAGGTGTTATTGAATCTGGCCCAATATCAAAATCATTACAAAAAATGAAGAACAGTATTAGGTCCACTAAAGGAGACCCTTAATTTACGCTGGCCTATGGTGTCAAATATAATTATAAATCCTTCTTTAGCTATGTTAGGAAAGTAAAAAGAAAATCAATATCCTACATTGCTCAGAATGTAGTCATAATGGGGCCTCCTAATCTGACTCAACTGAAATTGCCAATGTCATTCAAACAAATTTAGTGCCTCTTTTACTTCTGAGACTTCTGTTCAAAGTCTCGAAATATCTGAATCCCTTACTCCCCCAATTATCTCTCTAGATCATTTACTAAAAGTGATAACCAAGACCAAAAATACTTCCTTCATGGAACTTAACAATATACCTGGTTGCTTAATTAGTAGTGTTAAACATGCCCTTGCAGACACACTCATCAAAGTTTAATTTAAGTTTGATTACTAGCTGTATCCTGGATGAGTGACACTCAGCAGTGGTGATGCACCTCAAAAAAGGGTGGCTTTATATCCAGTCTGGGTAATTACACATCTCTGTCAGCCTTACAAGCCTCATTTGCAAAGCCATGGAATGTATTGTAATTGACCTCATAAACTCTGATATCAAGAATCTTGTTAGTCTTGACCTCCAACAGTTTGGCTTTGTGAAGTGTAAATCTTGTTAATTTAACGTGATAAGTTTTTTCAAAAGGGTTACAAAGGCTGTAGATAGTGGCCATGCAGTGCAAGTGATATTATGACCTGGGCAAGGTCTTTGACACCATTCCTCTTTCTAGCATCATACAGAAACTAAAAGCTTAAAAACTATCTCATGCATAGTAAGATGGATAGTAAACTGAAAGACTGAATCCACACAGTGCAGGATGTAGATGTCTCCTCAAAAAGTATGAAAGTGGCAAGTGGTGTCCCTCTGGGCTCAGTGCTGAAACCTCTCTTTGTGGTGCTTATTCCTTAGCTCTCCAAGCAGATAGTTAAGACCTCTGGCTAACAAAGTTTACTGATGACTGTGAACTGGGGGGGGGGGGTATTCATTTATCCTGTGACACCCAAGTTCTCCAAAATGAACACTTCTTATTAAACTCTTAATGTTCTAAAAATAGGCTCAAACTAAATGCTAAAAGTATTGTATCTTCACTTTTGCTGACACCCCCTCTCCTCAACATGCGGTCTAGACATCACACCTCTAGACAATGAAGATATAGTTAGGAGCATAGATACTTTGATAGCTCCTTCACTTGTGGGAATTATGTAACAGTAGTTGTCAGGAAGTAATTTTATTTATCTTGTATAATTGCTAAAGGAGTATAATTAAGATCAGAAGCAGTAATGACTCTGTTATAATCAGGCCAGTTATCAAGTACCACGCCCCCTTTTAGGAGTATCTCACTAAACATATCAAGCAATTAGAAAGACCCCCAAGGTTCCTACCCAAAACGATCACAGGCCTAAAGTCCTTGAGCTACCAAGAGAGGATGGAAGCTCTATCCCTTTATTCAGTGTCTTATAGACATTTGAGAGGTGATCTCTGTCTTGCTTACCATATCATTAGAGACCCAAATGTCTAGGACATTGTTTCCCCACAAGACCAATACCTTTGCCAGTACTAGAACCAGCAAACTAAATCTTCACCAACATATAAATAAAACATTGTGGAGAGAGAGAGGCTTATAACCTAACGCCTTCCAAACCTCAGGAATAAACTTCCCCAGCATGTTAAGCAGTGCAGCTCACTAACTTTCTTTAAACATAAACTAGATGACTCTCACAAATTTACTGCTGGATTGATCAGTATGGCCCTTCTGGAGAAAAGAAGAAAGGAGTGCAGCCTGAAGAAGGATTTTTGGCAAGGTGAGAATGATTATGAGACTTAGTGGCTTTGGAATGTCTGAATTTTTAAGGAGAAAATGGCTTTCTCCTTGGAAGAGGGCCTTTTCTAGGTACATGGGTGTTACCTTTATGGTTTTCTTGGAGCCCTAACTCATAAATTGTGTCATGAATCTCCAATGACAGCACTATGCTGCTGACTGCCTTGATTATATGGTGATTCATTCCACAGGTTGTGATTCCCACCTCCCAAAACTATAGTTAGTACAATTTCATTAAAGCAAGTAGGTGTCACAGTCCATGCCCCTAAGTGCAGGAGAGACATGAACAAAATATGGCACCTAGGGCACATTATAGATGAGGACCAACTTAAACTCCCAAAAGAAAAACTGTTGGCCATCAAAAAATGGCTGATGCCCCAAACTAAAAAACAGGTGTGAGTTTTTCTGGTACTTGCTGGATACTGTTGAATATTTATTCCAGGTTTTGCTACAGCAGGAAGTCCCCTCACTGACCTCACTAAAGGCAGTTAACCCGAAAGAGTGAAGTGGACATCAGAAGTATGTCCAGCCTTTGAATGAAACAGAGTCTTTGTGTAGAACCCATTCCATTCTCCTCTGATATGTCTAAACCCTTTATACAGATACCTTTAAAGTCAGGTACTCAGCACTCTGATATTGAAGATACCCAATTTGCTGTGTAAGAATGAAGCTTAATAAGACAGAGAGTGGATATTCCACCACAGAGCATGAATGTCTAGCAGTTAAGTGGCACTTGGGACCATTAGGTATTACTTGCTGGGTGGGACGTTCAGCCTTGTTACAGCTCAAACCCTCTCCAGTGGTTTCACCATCAGGTGAAGGGTAATGTCAAACTTTGCTGGTGATTCCTGGCATTGTAGTCCTTCCAGTTTAAGATTCAGCAGTGGTCCAATGCATGCCATTTCAATGCAGATGGTCTATCCAAGACTCTCAGGCTTTCCTGCTGGTAAGCAGATATCTTCAAACCTGCGAGTGATATCCCTTCTTAGAGTGATGGCACTTCTGGGAGGTGCCTAGCAGGTGATACTAAGAAGAGGGAGCAGGGCTACAAGGTAGGTAAGATCTGTAACAGCTGAGGAACTGGCACAGGTGTTAGAACGTAAGGATGTCACAGTTGATACCACGTATCATCAAATGTGAAGGACTATGCTGGTAATGGAGGAGGTTTGACTCTCACCACTGCCAATACTGCACTTCACATTAGTGGCAAGTGATAGGGATATCGGTATTGAAAGTAAGTATTTAGGTTAATTCAGCTTTGTTGCCAAATTTGTGTATACCCTGTCAGCACAAGCTAAAATAAACAATGATTTCGTTTTGCCCATAGCTATTTTACTTTTTAAATTAGTTTAGTTTAAGAATATGTTCAGAAAATTAAGTCTTCTGATAATTGTGCTGAAGTTGTTAATGTCACAACTGACTAAGGAATGGAGAACAAAAGGAGTCCAGCAGTATGTTCAAGAAAGAGAATGGCAGTGTTTGTGTGAATTTGGAATGTAACCTAGAGACAGTCTAGCAGCTGATGTGGTTGTGCAGGAGGCAGCAAGGACATACTATTCCATCCCAGATGGACCTGAAAACCCAGCTAATCTTTAAAGAGACTGACACTGGAGATAAGACTTCTAGAACTTGTCAGAGCTGATAAAATGCAATGGCTAGAGGCAGAAGAGAAAGAAAAGCAGTCCCTGCACCCTTCCCCCTTTGCTAGAAATACATGAATTAGTGGGAAAGCTGAAAGCCAAACACTTGAAGCCTAGGTCAGTACAAAACTGTTGCCACAATGTAAGGAGGTGAGTGATTTTAATAGTTTTATATGGGATGTGAAAGGATGTGCAATCAATACCAAGTAGAAAAAGGGCAGTTGTGCGCTTCTTAACTTATTTTCACATGGTTAAAGCGTGTTTGCAGTGTCTAAACATGGTGGTATTAGCTGTATAAATTATTGCTAAAAATGAATGTTTACTCCCATATTTTAAACTGAGATCTAAGATGGATAACAGTGTGACTGTATAAATTGCAGAAATCGGCAGTTATTTATTTGTATTTATTAACAGGGGTGTAGCACTGATTTCCATGGACCTTTTCGGACAGCCCAGGAGAACTGCCTGGTTAAGTGACTTGCTAAGAGTCACACAGGTAGACAATAGAGACTGAGCGAATCTATCCCTGGACCACAGAAAGTAGCTTAATAGCTCCTTAATTCTGTATGTCAAATGCTGTCAGAGTTTCTTAGATGGGTGAGTGTATGTAAGATCACCCCATTTCAAATGATTGCGGATCATCTGGAGAGGGAACAAGCTTGCTTATGGAAATGAGAATTTGGTTAGCAGACCAAGAGGGTACACTGCCGGCTGTAGTGCCTTCTGTGTGGAGTCTGCATATCTTCCCCACAGTCACGTAACGCCTAAAGACATGCATGTAAGTGTGTGCATGAATGGGTGTGCTTTCTTTGAAGGTTGGGCATCGGGCTGGCAACTCAGCACTGTAAAAATCCACTGCCAATCATTAGCAAACTGGAGTTTCGCTGTAGCATCCCCTAACCGGGAAAAGCCAAAAGACCAAGAGGGTACACTGCTGAGAAGTCAGGGAGCAAAGATAACCTTTATCTATTTTTCATGTTGGAACTGCATAGGAGTTGGTACCCAGCACTACACATGGGAATAAGGGAACCCATGGGACAGCTTAAGACATAACAGCAGGTTTCACAATAAAAGGAGGAAGTCACCATTTCTGGTACACATTCAGACTATGGGGTTAAATGTTTCAGTTGTAATCAGAAGGGCATTCTTGATCTAACTATCCACTGAGGCATGGTGGGGAGCAGATGTGTCTGGAAGCAGCAAGCCGAATGAGCACTTCAGAAGTGAATGGTTATATAGAGACAGTAGATGGCCCAAACTATCACAAAAGTCTGTATCCTGTGTTGGTGGAAGGAAAAGAGGCAGTTGTCAAGAGGGACACAGACATAACTATACTGAAGCATGCAATGGTCATAAAAGAGTAATACTTGCTTACACAGTCCACTCCAGCTAGGAGCTTGGAAGGAACACATTTTTGGGTAACTCTGATCTGCATTTATTTGAATTTGGAATGGGGCAAGGGAGCAAGCAGGTGACTGTGTTTGAGGATATCCCTGCTGAAGTCCACATAAGGAATGACTCTGATAATGCAGTAGTGTGTGTGTGTGTGTGTGTGTGTGTGTGTGTGTGTGTGTGTGTGTGTGTGTGTGTGTGTGTGTGTTGTTATATGTATCCAGGCATGGAAGCAAGCATGGAACATGGCACTAGAAGGAAGACTCAGAAATGGCCCACACATTCATCCAGTGCTGGAAATATGACTACTTCGGAGAGGGGAGTTTGCCAGTATCAATGAGCCACAGCAAGGGAAAAGGTACTGGGCTTCTGTTGGAAGAGGTTACTTCAAGTCTAGCGGTAGGTGATAGTAGTCAGTGAGAATTCGAGGGACCATTGGCAGAAGGTACCAGTCTTCCTTTGAAAGGGAAGCTGAGGAATGTCAAAAATAGTTAAAGCAGCTTTAGCTCTGAGTCCCCACTTTACAGGATTTGAAGGAGGAAGCCAAAGAGGTTGAAGATACTCAGTTCCAAGGGGAGTCCATATACTCTTCAGTGAAGCAGAGTTGGTGGCAAAAAGGTGAAAGAGTCTCCATCTATATTAGCAACAAGCAAAACTCTATGTTGATTAAACAGGACAATGTCCTGGAATTTATCAACATGCAACTCATCATAGACAAAAGACCCATACTATATCCTAGACAATGTCCTGGAATTTATCAACATGCAACTCATCATAGACAAAAGACCTATACTATATCTAGACAATGTCCTGGAAGTTATCTACATGCAACTCATCACAGACAAAAGTCCCATGACATATCCTAGCAATCTGTAGGTCATCCTGTATATCTCTAATGTCCCATAGCTCATACCTAGACCTATCAGAGAAACTCACCATTAAACGAAATACCCCATTCATGGGAGACTTTAACTGCCCCTCTGTGGTCTGGGAAGCATACAGTGCCTTTTATTTGCAGGCATAGCAATTGCTGAACTTGATTAACACAAGTACCCTTGACCAGATAATTTGCGCACCCACCAGAGGTTCAAACATACTGGACCTAGTACTCACCAATATTGGTGAGCACTGTTCGATCCCCTCCCCAGGGCCATGTCCTCACTGGTGAGGTTGGACCACAAAGCTGTCTCTTTTTAAATAAAAATCAACGTAATAACCGTAGCAAACCCTGCAATAGTTAGGAACTATTCCAAAGCAAACTAATTTGCCAAAAATACAATGTCCCTCCCAACCCCAAGTTCACAGCAACCAATGCAGAATTGTTTACAGAGGCCCTGTACATCCATTTAAATGGCTGTATAGAGGCTGCATTACCTACTAGAAGTAAGCCCAAACCAAACTCTAAAAACAAACCACACTTGTGGAATCCTAACCTTAATAGGGTATATAACAAAATGAAAAAAATTATGGCTAAAATCAGGACGAGCAACTCTAATAATTATAGGTATGCCCTAAACTGAACAGGAAACTTAGAGGACTGATTAAGTCCAACAAGGCCATTTACAAGGTCAAGGTAGCCTGTCAAGCTAAACACAAACACAAGACCTTCTACAGCTATGTCCAAAACCTCAAAGGCAGCACACATCAGTGTGCTGAACTGGTGGTCAGTGGTGCCACCTTCACCTAGCATATCAACATAGAAAATTTGCTGGCTGACAAATTCAGCTCAAACTTCACCCCCCACACTCCCCCCTGCCTCCACCATGAAATTCCTACTAGCATAACCCCCCAGTGGCACTCTCTAAGGCCAAAAACACAGCCTCATTGGGCGACAGTATCCCAGGATGCCTCTTAAATAGCTTGACAGACTCACCCACCTAGTTATCAACTCTTATATCTTAGATGGGTTGCTAACTGGCACACTGATAGTCAAAGTAGGGGAATCCACCTCCAACAACAGACCTGTAAGCAGTGGTGTTCTGCAGGGATCAGTCCTGGGACCTCAACTGTTTGGAATCTATTGTTCAGAAGTACCAGCAAAAATTAAAGGTCTGTGGCTGACAAAGTTTGATGATGACTGCAAACTGGGAGCGGTCATAAAATCTCCAAATGATGTCAGCATCCTACAAGAGAGTCTTATGGGTCTATATCATGCTGTCGAACTTTTAAAAGTTCGAACGTCATATGGTCGGCACCACATGATCGGACATTTAAAAGTTTGAACATTTCAACCGAGATCTCCATACAGTGCAGAATGGGAAGATTTCCCTTTTCTGCACTGTAGTGTGATCTCGGAGTTGGTATATTTAAAGAGTGGGGGAGTGCAGCCCCCCCCACATTGGGGGCTTGCCCCCTTGCTTAAACCATTCAGGCAGGTTTTTTCTTTGGTTCATTTTTTTTATTACATTTTCGAACTTTTAAAAGTTCGATCATATGGTGTTGACCATATGACGTTCGAACTTTTAAAAGTTCAATTATGTAATATAGACGCAGTCTTACACAAACAAATGATTGGTGCCAAACGCATGGCCTTAAACTCAGTGCAAAAAATGTATTATCATTCCTTTCAGTAAGGGCAATGTTCTTGCTAACTGCCACATCAACAGCAAGTACGCACTGAGTGGTGAGAGACCTGGGCACACAGGTTGAGGGCAACCTTACAGTTGATCAGTATGTCTACGCAGTGGTAAGAAGGGCATTCTATATAGCTTTATCTCATAAGTAAGAGCATTGCCTCAGGAAAAAAGAAGTTATAACCTCCCTGTACTTTTCCCTCATCAGGCCAATAACCGCGTACAATGCCCCTTTTGCTATTTACCTTTCCAAGCACCTGCAGCAATTGGAGAGACCACAAAGGTTCCTCATAAGGAAAATCAAGGTCTTCAGCATCTGTCCTATGTAGATCATTTGGAATTACTGTCACTTTATTCTGTTTCATATGCAGTACTCAAAGGAGATCTCTTCCTTGCATACAAGGCAATTTCTGACCCTGCTTTATTGGAAAATGCTGCATCTCCATAAGTCAGACACGAGTCACTCGCTCTAAAGTATCCTAGGATGCCTCTTAAATAGCTTGACAGACTCACCCAGCTAGTTATCAACTCTTATATCTTAGATGGGTCGCTAACTGGCACACTGATAAAACCTATATAATCAAAGTAGGGGAATCCACCTCCAACAGCAGACCTGTAGGCAGTGGTGTTCTACAGGGATCAGTCCTGGACCTCAACTGTTTGGAATCTATTGTTCAGAAGTACCAGCAAAAATTAAAGGTCTGTGGCTGACAAAGTTTGATGATGACTGCAAACTGGGAGCGGTCATAAAATCTCCAAATGATGTCAGCATCCTACAAGAGGGTCTTATGGGTCTATATCATGCTGTCGAACTTTTAAAAGTTCGAACGTCATATGGTCTGCACCACATGATCGGACATTTAAAAGTTTGAACATTTCAACCGAGATCTCCATACAGTGCAGAATGGGAAGATTTCCCTTTTCTGCACTGTAGTGTGATCTCGGAGTTGGTATATTTAAAGAGTGGGGGAGTGCAGCCCTCCCACATGGGTGGCTTGCCCCCTTGCTTAAACCATTCAGGTAGGTTTTTTCTTTGGTTCATTTTTTTAATTACATTTTCGAACTTTTAAAAGTTCGATCATATGGTGTTGACCATATGACGTTCGAACTTTTAAAAGTTCAATTATGTTATATAGACGCAGTCTTACACAAGCAAATGATTGGTGCCAAATGCATGGCCTTAAACTCAGTGCAAAAAATGTATTATCATTCCTTTCAGTAAGGGCAATGTTCTTGCTAACTACCACATCAACAGCAAGTATGCACTGAGTGGTGAGAGACCTGGGCACACGGGTTGACGGCAACCTTACGTTTGATCAGTATGTCTACGCAGTGGTAAGAAGGGCATTCTATATAGCTTTATCTCATAAGTAAGAGCATTGCCTCAGGAAAAAAGAAGTTATAACCCCCCTGTACTTTTCCCTCATCAGGCCAATAACCGAGTACAACGCCCCTTTTGGTATTTACCTTTCCAAGCACCTGCGGCAATTGGAGAGACCACAAAGGTTCCTCATAAGGAAAATTCAAGGTCTTCAGCATCTGTCCTATGTAGATCATTTGGAATTACTGTCACTTTATTCTGTTCCATATGGACTACTCTAAGGAGATCTCTTCCTTGCATACAAGGCAATCTCTGACCCTGCTTTATTGGAAAATGCTGCATCTCCATAAGTCAAACTGTACACGAGTTACTCGCTCTAAAGTATCCCAGGATGCCTCTTAAATAGCTTGACAGACTCACCCAGCTAGTTATCAACTCTTATATCTTAGATGGGTCACTAACTGGCACACTTGTAAAACCTATATAGTCAAAGTAGGGGAATCCACCTCCAACAGCAGACCTGTAGGCAGTGGTGTTCTACAGGGATCAGTCCTGGACCTCAACTGTTTGGAATCTATTGTTCAGAAATACCTGCAAAAATTAAAGGTCTGTGACTGACAAAGTTTGATGATGACTGCAAACTGGGAGCGGTCATAAAATCTCCAAATGATGTCAGCATCCTACAAGAGGGTCTTATGGGTTTATATCATGCTGTCGAACTTTTAAAAGTTCGAACGTCATATGGTCGGCACCACATGATCGGACATTTAAAAGTTTGAACATTTCAACAGAGATCTCCATACAGTGCAGAATGGGAAGATTTCCTGGTATTTGACATTAATAAAACCTGTTATTTGACATTAATAAAACCTGCTGGAGGGACAGATTTGTCTCCCAGAGATTACCATACCTTTGGAATAGACTCCCACTTCATGTCAAACAGAGCACCTCATTAGCCCTCTTTAAACACAATCTGGATGATTGGATGGGTACCTGTAAATTCACCCCAAGGGTTCTACCTGTGTCCATCTTGGACAGGGGCAGTAGGTGCTAATCATGGAAGTAAGGGTAGAAATTGGCTAGTCTTGTAAGGGCCCTAAGGTCATTAACCTAATAACTTTCTATGAAACATGACCTATCAGGATAACTTGAGTCAGTTTTCAACTCTAACTTTAAAACAAGCTTTGTACCATGAGAACTGAACACACTGTATTAGTTATCCCACTTCACAGGGATGGACAATCAACTGACCCTAGAAACTACAGACCTATCAGTCTGACCAGTCTAATATACAAAGCCATGGAACAAATTGTCATAGAAATGATCAACAAAAATGTAGGCAACTTTCAAACACCGGACCCAACCCAGTTTGGCTTTGTCAAGGGAAGGTCATGCCTACTAAACTTGGTGGGCGTCTTTGAGGAGGTGACCAAAGCAGTAGATAAAGGGAAAACAGTGCAGTCTGCCTACATGGACCTGGCTAAGGCATTTGGTAACAATGCCCCACTTGGTTATAGTTGACAAACTGGCCATAAACCCCCTACGTAACTTGCTGGATTCCAACTGGCTCACAGACAGGACTCAGGAAGTCAGGATTGATTATACCACCTCCACTAGGAGACTGGTCACTAGTGGGTACCTCAAGACTCTGTGCTGGGACCACTCCTATTTAGCATCTACTTCTCAGAGGTAAAGGCTAATGTCAGAGGCCTTTAGCTGACCAAATTCATAGATGACTGCACATTGAGAGCTATCATAGTTTCCCCCCATTATACAAACATCTTACAAGAGAGTCTAACAGAGACAAATGAGAGGTGCCAAAATCACAGACTAAAACTTAATGCCAAGAAATGCATTGTAATGCCTTTTGAGAAAACTGCCACCCAGGCTAATTACTTCATCAATAAGACACCCCCTAAGAGTTGACCCAGTAGTTGGGGATCTGGGAACATATGTAGACAGTAATCCGGCCTTTGACCAACATGTGATCAGGGCAGTAAAATATCATTCTATGTCACCCAACTTATAAGTAAGGGCATGGCATCCAGGACCAAGGAAGCCGTAGTGCCACTTTATTCAGCCTTGTGACCCATCATTGGGTATAATGCCCCCTTTGGTATGTACCTGACAATATGTGTGCAACAGTTGGAACGCCCACACAGATTCCTTACCAGGAGAATGCAAGGTATAAACACATTGTCCTATACAGATTGCTTCAAAGCCCTGTGCCTATACTCTGTCCCATATGGGTTACTGAGAGGTGAGCTACGCCTGGCATAAAAGACATCCTCCAATCCAGTTCTGATGTACTTTTTGCACATCTGCAAAATGAACAGCTTCAGAACTACTAGATCCAAGGATTTAAATTTTGCTTGTGACATAAGACAGGGTGAGAAAGATATGTGTGTCAGAGGATCCCTGTGCTCTGGAACAAGCTCCACTTCCATGTGAAGCAGACTCCATCCCTAACCCTGCTTAACCTTGACCAATGGATGGGAAATTGGCAATTTACCCCAGGCCTGGCCCCATTTCTTTGATGGAAGCAGACAATAATGCCCAAACTAACATACCCCCCCCCCCACACACACACACACATAACCTCTAGAAAACGCCTAACATAACTCCTCCTAATAAACACCCATGATACATAGGACACAATCTGATTGGATTACACAGCTAGGCTTGTAAACTCTGTGATAATCATTAGCCTAGTATATACCTATGACCCTATGAAATGCTTTGATAGGTATTTTCTGCAGGGTGGTGTGAACTTTGTCAGACATGTTGGCATATTTCTGGCAGGGTATGGGGTAAAACCACAGACAAATGGTCTGATGGAGAAGTTTGTCTGCACTGAAAACCCAGATGAGTACATTTACTGATCAGATAAAGAGAGAATGGAGCAAGTATCTGCCTCATCTTCACTTTACATACAGAGGTGCCACAGGAATCCACAGGGTTTTTACTCTTTAAGCTGCTGTATAATCACAGAGTGAGCTAGCCACTTTGTTTATTTTACAGTGAGTGGGAGAGTGAGTGTAATTCCCACAAGGAGTCTATTGTGAAGTATACTTTAAATCCCAGGGCTACCCTTAGGGAGATAATGGGACCGGCACAGGAACACCTGGCACAGATACAGCAGCAGCAAAAAGTATGGTATGACAAGGCAGCATTCTGTTGGGCAGTGGGTAGTAGTGTTTGTTCATGTTAGATACAAGAAGCTGCAGGGGAGCCTGGGAGGGTCCTTTCACCACTGTGAAAAGTAGAAGCACAAACATTACCCTGTTAACATGGTAAAGCTCTGTCTTGTCAGAAAGGTCCTGGTGCTTAATATCTGCAGTGGATTGCAAAATGAACTGGAGGGAACCCTGATGACAGATGATCTGTGCAAGACTCAGTCTTGCACCTCAGTGGGTGAGGCAGCCATCTGCCAGCTTCTGTCTCCTACTCAGGTTTAGGAAATCTGAGCAGTATTACAGGAATTTGGTAAGTCAGAGTTTACCCACCTGGTAGAATACTATGTGGACATAGGACCCCAAAATACCATCAAAGAAATCCCTCACAGATTGCCTGAAAGAGTTAGGCAAATTCTGAGAGAGGAACTGTAGGATGCTGGAACAGGGGTAATCCAGGAATCCAGCCTTTCCTTTGTCTCACCAGTGGTGTTGGTACAAAAGAGACATGGCAGCACAAAATGTAATGTTGAGTTGTCTATCTCGCCTTCATTTCTTGCTTGTTGGGATCGGAGCTGATCCTCTGCTCCGACTCGGCCATCTTCAATAGCTCGAGAGCTGTTTACTGGCTCGAGGCTACCCCTTATCCCATGATGCCTAGCGCTAGCTTACCGAGATCTCATTTGCCACTTCAGCTGCGAGGTGTCGTTTCTACGGGCACAGGCTTGTATAAATTTTAATTTTATCTGTTTTTGTCAGATTAGTACTTTTCAGGGAGTTTATTGCTATTTTTGTTATAGTCTATAACTCGTGGGCTTAAGTTCAGGTTTTTTGTGTAGTCCTTCCCTTAGAACTCATTTAAATTAGAGAGTTCTCCCCCACCACTATCCCTTCTTGTAGGTTAGCGGTTAGTTTAGGCTTTTCCTTATATCTGTGTTAGGTAGCCGTTTAAGTTAGAGGCTTCCTAGTTTAAAAAAAAAAAAAAAAAAATGTTCACCCTTAGCTGTAGTGTACTGTGTGTTCTTGTTTTTAGTGTTAGTGCTATTTTGTTATCGCTGTTCGACGTGTGGGACAATAAATCAGTGTTGTACCTTGACAGCTTTTTCTGGTCATGTCCAAAGAATCCAAGGTGTCTGGATTCAAGAAGTGTGACTCATGCTGTCAGAAAATGTCTCTGACAGATGGGCACATTTCTTGCATCTATTGCTTAGGTGTAGTGCACCTGCAGGACTCTTGTTCTGTCTGTCATGCATTTAGCCCAAGAGTTCTGCAGGAGCACAAAAATAAGCTTATTCTGAGGGGTCTTCTTAACCCCAGGATTCACCGACCAAGGCTCAGCCTGTGAAATCTTCTAAACCGACCAAATCATCGGCTCCCAGCTCGGAGCCATCATTGGTCCAAACCTTACCTACTACTTTGGTTCTAGCTGAAACAGAGGAGACTATCTCCCCGTCGGCTCCACCTGTACCTTCGGAGCCATCGCAGAGCCAAAAGAGGCCGAGGTCCCCTTCTCTAGAGTCCATTTATTCTGCTCCTCGGTCTCCCCTACTGCAGAGTGACCGCAGTCACAGATCTTCCCACTCCTCTCGGTCCTCTAGGCTCTCGGATCATGACGTGGAGAGAGTGGTCAGTAGGTTGCTGAAGTCGCAGGCACTTGCCAAGATGTTGTCCAGCCCTCCTCAACAGGTGTCAGCTCCATCCACTTTATCGATATTCCTCCTCCGACTCCATTGAGCTCGGAGCCGGAGTTTGTTGGGGTTCGAGTCGTGGAACCATCGGCTCCGATAACGATTTCTCCTTCGGTTCCATCGTCTGCTCCGATCCCCTCAATGTTACCGTCCTTCGAGGGATCTGGGTGCCGAGACTCCCTTGTCGGCTCCGAGGGGGAGAGTGGCATCAGACCCTTGTCCGACCCTGTTCTCCCTCTCGGAGCATCGGCGCAGGTGAGCTCGGCTCCTCCATCGGCCTCAGAGCCGTCTCCCTCTGTGCGGAGGAGGATTCCGATTTCCTCTGAACTGGAGCCTTCTCTGCATCTTGGCAGAGATGCCTTCGATGTCATGAGGAGTGTGCTGGCCTCTGAGTCAGCTCCACATTCGACCCCACCGGCTCCGTCCCCTGTAGTGCCTGTGTCAACCTCTGCCCCTCCTCCAGACCCCAAGCGTAGGGAACTGGCACTCCAGGGCACCCCATTGGGTGTTTCCTCTTCTTCCGAGGCCTCCCCTGATCACTCAGAGGAGCCCCCTCGGAAGAACAAGTGCAAGAGGAAACACATTGACTCCCCTGGGTCTGTCACTTAGGATATGGATTTGGATGAATCGGAAGGGGTCCCCGAGATCCCCTTCTGAAGATCTTTCCTTTTCAGACATCCTAGAAATGCTTAAGCAGAGGGGGAACTGAAATTCCCTAGCTCCTACCGAGGATGAATCTGTATTCCTGGATGCGTTTGGTTCCCGACCTTCCACCTCCTGGGTTTCCCCACCTTTCGATCCACTCATGTCAGTAGTGGCTCGAAGGGCTTGGTCAGCCCTGGGTACAGTGGAACCAACCACGAGGAGACCTGGCAAGTTTATCACCGCACCCCTGGATAAGCAGTTCCTTACTAAGGGTGTTCCTATGGATGCCATGGTGGTAGCAGCAGCCACTAAGGAGGAGTTAGCGGAAACTTCTTCGTCTGTCCATCCGCCTAACAAGGAGTCCAGGACCATGGATAGATACGGGAAGTGGTTGTTTGCTTCAGTGACTTTTCCATGAAGTCACTGAATTACTTATGCCATTTTACCCGGCTTCAGAGGGATCCTCCTGAAAGAGCTCGGAGATACCCTTCAGGATCCATCAGCTGAAGGGGCTCAAGCTAAAGTGGCCTCTCAGCTGGCGACCCTTAATTCTGTAGTCAACTCCTCCATGAGGCTCATTTCCTATGCAGCCGATGGTGCGAGTAGAGCTGCAGGTACAGGCGTGGCCCTTAGGAGACACGCAAGGATGCGGCTGTGTAATTTTGCAGAACCCTTTAGAGCGTCGTTCACCAACACTCCCTTTGACGGTTCTTTTCTCTTTGGACCACAGGTGAAAGACACTCTGACTAGGTGTGAGAAGGAAGGCAAGACTCTCTCTGCCATGGGAGTCCATTTTTCCACTCCTTCCAGACTGTACCCCAAGGGTCAGAAGAGTGGAAAAATGTGGTTTCGGAAATCCCAGGGAGCCTCGCCTGACACACGTAGTGATTTTTCCTCCAGGGGCAGAGGAGGAAACAACAACAACAGACACTGCCCTCATGGCAGAGGGGGTCCACAGAACCAGGGCAGCAGAGAATCCTTCTCTGAAAAGCCCTTCCAGCATCCCTGAAGGGTTGCCCGCCTCTGGAGGCATTCGGGGGAAGACTTTCACCGTACCCAAAAGCGTGACAAAACCTAACGCAAGACAAATGGGTGCACTCAATCATATCCGGAGGTTACAGAATTCCCTTCTTTCAACCCCCTTTACCGTCAAGCAAGTCCCTTCCAGATGTTCCACCCAATCTGAGGGACCAAGCAGTCATACACAGGAAGTCCCGGCAGACCAACACGGATCCGGAACTTACTCCAGACAGGGGACTGGAGACTGATTTTGGATCTCAGCAGACTAAACAAGTCTGTTCAAAGAACAAAGTTTCGGATGGTCATGCTGCAGTCCATTCTACCCTTTTTGGGTCAGGACAATTGGATGTGCTCCATAGATTTCCAGGATGCGTACTATCACATCAAAATGGACAGGCGCTCCAGGAGGTTCCTTCGCTTCCGGCTGGGAGCCAGTCATTACCAGTTCAGAGCTCTGCCCTTTGGTCTCACCACAGCCCCCAGGGTGTTCACCAAATGTATGGCAGTGGTCACGGCTCACCTGAGGCATCGAGGATTCCAGGTGTTTCCATATCTAGACGACTGATTCCTTACTGCTACTACCAGGAATCAACTCCTTCAAGCCAGGGACTATACAATTTCAATTTGCTCCCAGCTAGGCATTACTATAAATTTAGAAAAATCTGCCTTATTGCCCTGTCAATCTGTTACCTATATAGGAGCAGACTTAGAAACAAGGAGTATGTCCGCAAGGCTACCGCCAGACAGGGTGTCCACAATTCGCCAGCAAGTTCAAATCCTCATGCAATGCAAAAGGGTACAAGTCAGGTACGTCCTTCAAACTCTGGGTTCTATGGCAGCGGCAATTCTTCTGATACCTCTGGCCCGCTTTCACATGAGAATCCTTCAGTGGCTTCTATTCACACAGTGGTCCTTTCAACAGCTCCCCATGTCTCACATGATTATGATTACAGAAACATGCAAAAGGCACCTTTCCTGGTGGATGGTCTCCCCACTAGTGTCTCAGGGCAGACCATTCATCTAGCCCCCTCCGGTTGCCACAGTGACCACGGATGCCACACTGATAGGGTGGGGGGGGGCATTATCAGGGCAGGGCAGTCCAAGGCACTTGGCAGCCTCACGAGTACCATCTGCACATAAACGTCTTAGAAATGAGAGCCGTGCTCCTAGCGTTGCAAGCTCTTCAGGACTCTGTCCCTTCTGGGACCATTGCAATTCAAACGGACAACATGTCAGTGGTGTGGTACATCAACAAGCAGGGCGGAACCAGGTCCTACCCCCTGTGTTGAGAAGCCCTCAGACTCTGGCAGTGGGCAATCTCCTCCCAACGATTTCTGATTGCAACGCACATCCCTGGGAGGTCCAACGTCATTGCAGACAGGCTCAGCAGAGCTATTCTCATGCCTCACGAGTGGTCTCTAAATCAGGTAGTTGCGGATCTGATCTTCCACAAGTGGGGACACCCTTGCTGCAATCTTTTTGCCACCCCCTTCAACAGCAAATGCAGCAACTACTTCTCCCTTCTTCCGCTTCCCGGTCACTCTCCCAGAGATGCTCTAGTCCACGATTGGCCTCAGGGACTTCTTTATGCCTTCCCTCCATTTCCTCTCATACCCAAACTCATACAGAAAGCTATTCTGTTGGGTTGCAAAATGATCCTCATTACCCCCTACTGGCCTCGACAGATATGGTTCCTGTTCCTGCACCGTTACCTTTTTGAGCAGCCCTGGACTCCGGATTCTATTCTAGATCTGCTGATTCATCAATCAGGAGAGCTGCATCAATCTCTCCAAACACTCCAGCTCACAGCTTGGTTGATCCACTTCCAACCCTAGCCAGGCTTCCCAGCATTTCCCTGGCCGTTCATGAGATTATTGTCTCCTCTCACAAGTCCACTACCAGGAAGACTTAATCTAGCAAATGGAAACGCTTCACTTGTTGGGCAGAGGCTAGGAACATAGATCCCTTTTCAGCCCCAGTTCACAAAATCTTGGAGTTCCTAGCAGAACTTTTTCATTCTGGGTCCGCTTCTGCTACAATCAGGGTTCAACTGGCGGCCATCTCTAACTTTCATGTTGGGTTTTCTAATGTAAATATTATGTCTCATAAGCTGTGTAAAGCTTTTCTCAGAGGGGCCACTCTCCTTAGGCCCCCAGTGAGAGATCCCCCTCCTCCTTGGGACCTTAATTTGGTACTAACCTCCTTGATTATGCCCCCTTTTGAACCAGCAGCATCCTGCTCCATTAAGTTTCTATCTTGGAAAACTCTCTTTCTGGTAGCTATTAACTTCAGCCAGATGTGTCTCTGAACTTCAGGCACTAAGCGTTCGTCCTCCGTACTTACGTTTTTCATAAGGACAGGGTTGCTCTCAGGACTAATCCCTCCTTCCTTCCGAAAGTCTGCTCAGAAAATAATCTAAACCAATCTATAGACCTCCCTGTGTTTTTCCCTAACCACACCAACAAGGCAGAATACAAATTACACCAATTGGATGTTCATAGACAATTGCATTTTTACCTGCATAGAACGAAGGATATAAGGAAGTCGGACCAACTTTTTCTTTCCTGTGCTAGGGGCAAACAAGGTCCCCCAGTTTCCAAAGTGACCTTATCCAGGTGGTTGTCTCACATCATTACCTTCATCTATCAACTAAGAAACAAAGAGTTGTCTATCAAACTGAAAGGTCATTCTACTATGGCTTTGGCCACCTTTGTAGCCTTCCAGTCTAGGTTGCCCATGGACTCTATCTGTGCCACTGCTACGTGGGCAAATCCTCATACCTTTATTTCTCATTACAAGTTGGATTTGGTCTCCAGGAGTAGAGCTAACTTTGGTTCCACTGTTCTGAAGAGTCTGTTCCAATGAGCCGTCCAGGATCGTAGATGCTAGGGACGCTGTCCCAACAAGCAAGAAACGAAGGCGAGATAGACAACTTAACATAAAGAAGTTATGTACCTACCATAACGTTCCATGTTAGTTGTCTTCATCTCGCCTTCTTTCTTGCGTCCCCCTCTCCATCCCCCTGTCCTATTGGACCTAGAGGAGTTCAGATTTCACTGGATGAGTGTTCTCTGGGTTGTTTCCTCTACTGACTTAGAGTATATGACAGGTATGCTCAATTTTATGCTTGGAAAGGTTCATTAGATAGCTATAGCTAGTTAGCTATTTCAAACAAGATCTGGGTAAGCTAGTGCTAGGCATCATGGGATAAGGGGTAGTCTCGAGCCAGTAAACAGCTCTCGAGCTATTGAAGATGGCCGAGTCAGAGCCGAGGATCGGCTCCGATCCCAACAAGCAAGAAAGAAGGTGAGATGAAGACAACTAACATGGAACATTATGGTAGGTACATAACTTATTTTTATTAATCAAACGAAAAGCACAAAACGCATTATTGATTAAACAAAATGTTTGAAACCATGATATTTGATACCGTTATTCAAAATACTTATGAGAGCGTTGAGAACAAATTTGCATAACGAGCATGTTTAAAATAAAATGAGCAGAAGAAAAGTATAATGAGCATGATAAAAGTCAAACGAGCATAAGTACAATAAAAAGGCAAAATTAGCATACAAAAGCAAAGTGACAGCATTTTTAGTAAACAATATTTTTTTTATATGATATACTGTTTTGCATTGACTAATGCTATTCAGAGTATAACTAGAGTTGTTCAAAGCATCTCAGAGTGTGCAAAGTGTTTGCAGTGTGTGCTTTATTACAGTACAATTATTTTGAAGAGTTTACTGCGTGCAAGGTACAGTTCATTTGCAAAGTGCAGTCCTTTCAAAGTGTTTCTTACACTGTAAGTTATTTCGCAATGTACAGTCATTTTGAAATGTTTCTTGTGCTGTTTACAATTCATTTGCAAAATGCAGTAATTTCTAAGTGTTTCTTACACTAAGGATGGTTTCGTAAAGTACAGTGATTTCAAAGTGCTGTTGTGCTATGGAAACGTATTTTACAAAGTGCAGTTATTTTGAAGAGTCTATTGTGCTGTTGAGCATAATTACAAGTTCCTGGTATAAATTTATGACATATATGTGTGTATGTTCATACATAATTCTAAGGGTCTTTGTTACTGTGTGTTGGCATGGCAGAGGCATTTGGCAGACCCAGTCAAATATTGCAGAGAATTGGAGAGTATTTGAGAAAGAATACGATATTTTCATACAAGCAGCTTTTTCTGATAAAGATGCACATACGAGGGCATTTATTTTGCTTAATCTAGCTGGGTCAAAATTTATTGAAAGACAGCGTTCATTTGTGTATGCATCAGCAGTATATGCAGGAGAAGGGGAAACCTCCATATTGTTGTACAAGCTGAATCAAGGGAGGACCCTGAGTGCTTGAAATGTAAATTTACAGAAATATGTAAGCCCCAGATGAATATCCCATTGGAGAGACCAAAAGCAGGGAGAAACTTTTGCAGCTTACATTACTGACTTGAGAAACAAAGCTAAAATATGCAGGTTTAGTTATTTGAAAGATGAGTTGATAAAAGACAAGCTTGTGTGTGGTGTTAATAATGCTGCAGTGAGAAAGATTTTGCTTCGAGACAGTGATGCAAAGCCATAGATTTGTCAAATGCACGAGCATACACAGAGGCACACAAATACGCTTGCAAGTGATAAAAGCATGGTTTCAGCAGCCTCTAGAGTGAACATACTTGCAGCTTGTGGCTAACAGAAACAGGCCCAAGCACATGGCAGCTGCAGCCCCTGCAGTATTTCCAGGGAGTGCCTGTACCTTTACAGCAAGTTCTAAGACTAGCTCAGTAAAACGGACATGCTCAGTGCAGCACAAGGGCAAGTCAGGAAAACCCAAGTCAAATCTCATTGTTAACTGTCATAATTGTGGTACCAATCATGAATCTAAAAGAGAAAAGTGCTTAGCATTTGGTCAGCAATGCCACATATGCAAAAAATGGAACCACTTTCAAACGTTTTGTAAATCAAGCAAGCCTCATTCATTTATTAAGAAAGGTCACTCAAAAAAGCAAGCTGTTCATATAGAAAGCTGCAACTCTAATTTCTGTGTAGATGGTATATCAGTGGTTGGTGAAAAGGTTAATGCAGTAGATTTGCTGGCAAAAAACAAAGTGTTTTGTACTGTCCTGATTAGTAAACCCACAGAGGTCAAAGTGGACACTGGTTCAATGTGCAGTGTTATGGCAGCAGAAACATTTGCTAGAGTAAGAGCTGGTGAACAACTTAATTTGGCCAATTGTGCGAAGCTTGTTGCTTATGGAGGTGAAGAGATTCAAATGGAAGACTCAGTAGTGCTTTCATGCTTTTCAGCTGGGAACAGTTATAGCTTGCAGTTTTATGTAGTCAAAAGACTGGTGCAATCATTATTAGGTCTCAGAGACAGTTTAAGAATGAAACTGCTTTCTTTTACCAAAGAAGTCCATCATGTAAGCACATGTCTTAGTTCCAGTTTCACGGATGCTATTTTCTCAGAGTATGCTAATGTTTGAGGATGAGCTAGCTAAGCTTCCAGTTGTGTACTCCATAAAATTATACCCAGAGGTCAGTCCAGTGGTCACACCAGTGAGAAAAGTTCTGGTAGCTATGCAAGACAGAGTCAAAGTTCAGTTAGATAAAACGGTGCAGCAATATGTGATTTGTCCAGCTGCAGAACCAACTAAATGGGTGTCTTCCATGGTACTGGCTCATAAGAAAACCACAGATGAAATCAGAGTATGTATTGACCCAAGAGACTTAAAACATTAGAGACCCCACCATCCTATGAAGACAGTCAATGAAGTTTCTACCCTCATGCCAAATACCACTGTTTTTTTTCTGTCTTGGATGCAAAGAGTTCATTTTGGCAAGTAATGCTTGATCACAAATCTTCACTACTGACTGCGTTCAGCACACCATTTGGTAGATAAAGATTTCTCAGAATGCCTTTTGGAATAAATTCTACAAGTGAAGTTTTTCATCATGCAGTGGACCAAATTTTTTCAGGTTGTCCGTGTGCTATAATAGTAAATGATTTACTAGTTGGAGGCAATGGTGAAGCAAAGCATGACAGAAACCTCAGGAAAGTTCTGGAAAAGCACAGTAAGTGAATCTAAAGCTCAGTCCTCTGAAATGTAAATTATGGCTACCAGAAGTTACTTATGTAGGTCATTTATTTACTGTTAGTTCAGGCTTATGACTAGATCCTTCCAAACAAACAGCTATTCTTGAGATGCCAGCTCCAGACAATGTCCAAGCGTTACAGCATTTTCTCAGTATGGGTAACTATTTGGGCAAGTTTATACCAGACTTCAGTGAATTATCAGAGCCCTTAAGAGAGCTGATGTGCAAAAATGTTACCTAGTCATGGTTGGAACAACACCAGAGAGCATTTGATGGCCTGAAACAGAAAGTTGCCAGTCTGCCTACGGTAAGATACTATGATATCCACAAACCAGTGATTCTTTCCTGTGATGCTTCAAATTTCAGTCTTGGCACAGTTATTCATCAGGAAGGATACCAGTAGACTATGCATCTAGAACTCTTACCCAAACTGAGTTGCAGTATACTCAAACTGAGAAGGAACTTTTGACAATTGTGTTCGCATGTACGAAGTTGCATGATTATATTTATGGACAAACTGTCTAGATTGAGACTGATCACCAACCTCTAGTCAATATTTTAAAGAAGCCTATGCATACAGCTCCAGCAAGACTACAAAGAATGATGCTCAGATTACAAAAGTACAACTTCAAAATGGTCTATACGAAAGGCAAATTTCTTTATCTGGCTGATTCCTTATCCAGATCGCCCAGAAATCCCGTAGAAAAGCTTGATGCAGAGAATTTTGATTTCAATGTCATGGAAGTGCATAATTTTTCTACCACAAGACTTGATGAACTAAGAGATCATATAAAGACTTATCCAATTTTGCAAAAACTTAACTACTTCATCAATGTTGAATGGCAGTCAAAGCAATCTTGTGTACCAACAGAAGTACAACCTTATTTTCCTTACAGAGCTTAGATATTGATGGAAAATGGTATTTTCAAAGGTGCTAAAGTTGTTGTTCCTGCTTCCTTACAACATGAGTACATCCAGATTTTGCACTGTGGCCATGCAGGTTCCGAAGCTTCCAGAAGGGTGAGAGGACTAGTATTTTGGCTTTCTCTGTCAAAAGATATCGATAAAGTACTTTCATCTTGTTCAGTCTGCAATAGTACTAAACCACATTTACAAAAAGAGGCACTTAAGCTAAGCCAGATTCCTGAACTACCTTGCTCAACAGTAGCCACTGACATGTTTGAGTGGATTAGTCAACATTTCTTAGTGTTGGTAGACGCTTTTTCGAATTGGTTTGAGATTGATCCACTACCTAACCTAATGTCCGGTACTGTCATTACTAAGTTGAAATGTCATTTCTTAGTCTGTGCTAGTCCACACAAAGTTATTTCTGACAACGGTACCCAGTTTACCAGTCAGCTATTTCAGAAATTTGCAAAAGAGTGAGACTTTATCCATGTTACCAGTAGTTCTGAGTACTCACAGTCAAACGGTCTAGCTGAATGTGCAGCACAAAGTGCAAAGCAATTACTAGTGAGATCAAAGCGTGACAATACCTATGTTTTCTTGAATTTGCTTAATCTCAGAAATATACCCAGTGACAATTTACTTGGCTCACTTGCTTAGAGACTTCTGTCTAGGCAAACCAGAACAACCTTGCCTATTAGTTCAGTTTGTTGGTGCCTAATGCTAAAAACACCAGAGCAATCAAAGCCCAACTATTCAAAAAGTGTTCATTTCAGAAGTCCAACTATGATAAAATGAGCAGATTTCTTCATCCATTAAAAGAAGGAAAGATGGTGAGAATAAAAACGGCAAAAGGTTTTGATTGAATTGGTCAAGTGAGAGGTATATGTGCCAAGACAAGATCTTTCTTAGTGGAATTTGAGGGTATAGAATACAGAAGAAATTACAGGCATCATCTTCTGGTGTCTGAATCAGTATCGCAGCATCGTACCTGTGATACAGTCTCTAGGTCTCAGAGCAATCCAGACAATGTTCGTGTTGAATGACATGTCTCAGTACCTATTCTTGTTCCTGATGATCTCCCAGATGTCCCAGAAGTTGAACATTCATTAAAGACGGTCCCTGTTACTAAACCCAGTCCTAGTTTTTATGTCACATAGTCAGGTCGTATTTCCAGCCCTAGTGTAAAATGCGACAGCAGCCTGGACATGATTGTTTCATTTGTGATTAGTTCTGTACAATTGCATGTCAATGATTATCATTATTACTGTGCATGACTTATTTATTAAAGAGGGAGGATGTAGAACAGAGCATGTGTTGTAACTTTAAGAAGTATTTCAAAGTGAGGGCATGTGCGTATAAATAGCACATGCAAGCAGCAGTGCCATTTTGAGTGAGCAGCCAGAGTGTTAACATGTATGAGCACAGTAGTCAGTCTGTTTATAAGTTTGTTTAAGTTGCTAAACCTCAGTCCTGATGTGTTTGTATATAATAAAGCTGTTTGAACCAAACCCACAACTGTTCATCTGTTTTATCCTGACTGGACGAGCGACAGTATTCATTGTGATATTTATCTATCTCTCCAACTTGTTTTATTTATGTTGCAGAAAATGTTAAGGTCTTTTGAGTCCATGTTTATGCCACTATTGGATTTGCAGATGGGCCATAGATTTGAGATGATAGGGTCTGTTGAGTCTATGCATGAGACAGACAGAGATTTCCCCTCAGTAGCCAGTATGACGCCAAGAAGAGGGACAAGGCTTTGAGACATTCACTGTATTTTTTATGTTTTAGGCCTTTGATTTTCTTAGTGGGAAAGCATTCTGGTCATTCAAGTTGTGTTATGTGTTTGGACAGGTACATACCAAAGAGTGCATTATACTCAAAGATTGGCTTAATGAGTACAATCACAGTAGAAATATCACATCCCTGGGTGTAGAAGCCATATCCTTAATGGTGACCTGCACAAAGAAAAAGGACTTACTTACATTTGTTGATACATGGTGATCAAGTGACAGTTTGCTGTCCACATAGGTTCCCAAGAACATAAATACAAGATTGATTTTCAATGTAAGGGAATGTCATGCTTGCTGAAGGAGACTATTATAGTTCTTTGGCATTTAGTTCTAGTCCATGGTTATGATACTATGATATTTGTTTGGAAGAGGCCTTCTTGGAGGATCTTGATGTCCTCTAGAGAGTTATGATGGCACCAGGTTTACAGTCATCTGAAAACCTGGTCAGCCTTAAACCATTAACATTAGCTTTGACCCCCCCCCAAGAAATAAATGCAAAGCAGAAGAGGGTCTTCCAAGATGGTTGCACACTGATCAGCAGCTTGATTTTAGCTCTCCCAATGTCAAAAAAGAAATTGAGAGAGCGGGTCCAGAAACTCTGCAAGTTTTAGTAAATTCAATTACTGGCTAGTAAGTACACTGCCTGGATGTCAACAAAGAAGAATCGTATAGAGTCTGAAAGAAAATTAACTAGAAAAGATGAAGAGAAATCACTGACAGGAAAGAATCCTGCAACTGATCAGCAAAAAAGCAGTTCAAACTCTTTCGAGCAAGACATGGCTTCCAGTAATCTAGACGAAAAGATAAATTAAATGTGCTCCGAGATGATTAAAATAAATAAAACATTGAATCAGTATATCAACTCAAATAACAAAAGGCTGGGAAAAATGGAAGAAGCTTTAAACAGCTATTCAGGTGAACTGATAAAATTGTAAAAATCAAAGGTCAAAATGATGAAAAGACTGGTTGAATACGAGTCTGCTCAAGAAGAACTCGGCATGTGGGGAAAACCTGAGATTTTCTGCTGTACCAGGAAAAACTGGAAGGAATACACTGTATTAAGTTTATGAAAGCACAAATAAGAAACTGGACTGGTATTCCAAAGCAGAATTTGTTAATTGAAAAGCACATTGTGTGTATTCTCCAAACCTGGCCATGAGAAAGCAGCCAAGACCTGTATTAGTAAAGATACAATCTTACCAGTAGAAAGGATTGATCCTGATAAAACTGCGTCAAAAGGGCACAGTATTAAAAATTGGAGACCATAGAGTGTTTGTGGAAAATTATTATTCACTGTACACCAGGCAGAAGAGAGGAAAATATATCCCAGCAGTCAAGGAATGTTCAGAAGCAGGTGTATGATTCAAGCAGCTGAAACCAGCTGTCTTCAGAATATTTTTTCCTGTTGGATCAAAGTAATTTTTTGATGCAGAACAGGCTGCAGAGGAAATACAAAAGTTTGTACAACAAAAAGCGAGCCATCAAACAAAAGGAGACTCTGCTTCTCACTCTTCTGGTAAAAAAAAGCTTATAGACAGACTTAGGAAAACCTTTTCCAAAAGGAAATGCTTGAGAGACATGAGGAAAAAAAGGGACAAGAGGTTTACTAGAAGAATTGGGAGTACCTTGGACTTGAACTGAAATCTGGAGTTGGGAGATGGAGATGCACAGGAAGAACACTGAATTTAGTGAATAAATATGAGATTATAAACATCAATGACATTTGTGAAATATGGTTTTAAAATAAGTGGAAAGATAGGATATTTGTTGACTTTATTAAACTTGTGGGGGACTGAAATATATATGCTTTTCTTAAACTTATGGGGGACTGAAATATATATGCCCCACAGTGAAGGGAAGGAATTTAAAAAAGGAAAAGTAACTGTTAATAAAACAACTTTTGTTCTTAACAGCATTTGTATAGGACATTTCAGGATGCAAAGTGCATGTTATAAAGTAAAGTATTTTCAGTTATTGCATGTGATAAAGGCACTAAAGTAAACAAATGCCTTTTCTTCTTTTATAGTTTTAGGAAATGCAGACATTACAAAGTAAAAAGAGAAGAAAGGCTGAAAAAAAGCATGTTTAAGGTAATATGCTACAATCTTGAGTTGTTGAGATGGGGTATGGAGTATAAAAGTGAACAGATTATAATTTATGTAAGAGATTATATGTTCTCTCCTACTTTTGCATATGTCCATGTGTGGTTTAAGGCTTTTGGCTTAATCTAATAAGTTTTTTTGTGTACCAAGTAAATAAGAGTTCAGTGAATGTAATGAAAAGTTTTCATTTGGCAAATAAATGTTCATTGTAAGATGAAAAGTTTGCAGGGCTGTGTGTATATGCAGTACCTGTGTTTCTGTGGAGACAAGCTGACTACAGGGGAAAAAGAGTAAAAGCCAGAATAGTTTTTAAGGCTAAAACTTAATGTTTTCTGAAAGCATATAAACTATTTTTTCACTTCTGGGAGGGGGATGACGATAGGACAGGAACAGACAGCAATTAGTATAACTGGAACACAGGCTTTAACATGCATCTCAAGACAGACAACCTTAATGTTATGTCATGTTATGTCTGAAGGGCTTCCAATCAGTTGACTGAGTTGTCAGGAAACTCAAAATTCATATTGGTGAGATGATATGATCAAATTTCTGAAAACTCAAAGCTTTTGAATGGGGATTGCGGTACAGTGAGGATCGGGAAATTTACCGTTTTCCTCAGTCTAGTGCAATCTCAGAGTTGGTATATGGAATTTGCAGTGGCTGGGCTGTGGACATAAAAAAAAAAGATTGATTTTTTGCGTTTTGTGGGGTTTTTTTTAAATCAAGTTTTCAGAAATTCAATCATATTGTCTCACTGATATGAATTTTGAGTTTCTGACAATTCGGTCTAGTGACATAGATCCGTCTGAAGATGTATATAGTTGTGTGTGTTTTAAGTTAATAGGTTCTAGGGGTGTTCTTGGAGTGTGTGTGTTATTTTATTTTTTGTTTGAGGGTTTTCATTCAAACAAAAGGGCTTATAAAATATGACATAGACTGAAATGGAGATGACAAGAAACAACTGTATAACAGATCACCCTGCCAAACATTAGTGGGTGCGCATAACATAAAAGCTGGAAATAGACATTTAAAAAAGCTGTCATATATAATAGGTAGGCATAATAACTTTTTATAATGACTGCACTAAACATATTATTTTGGAATGTGAATGGCCTCGCAGGTACAGACAAAAAGGTAAGAGTACTGAATTACATTAAGAAATGTAGAGTGCAAATAGAAATTTTACAGGAAACACGTTTGGAAAGAAGTGAGCGTGTTAATTTGATAAGGAATGGATTTGAGTATGAGTATTCAGTAGCATATGAGAGACAGAAAAATGGAGTAATTATACTAATTGCAGGAGGAAATCCAGTAGTGATAGTAGAGAAAAAAAAAGATAATGATAGTTTTGTGGTATTAAGGGGATACTGACAAAGGAGAAGAATTATACTGACATGCATTTATTTATATTTCACATAAAACTGCTATTATGGAGCTTAAAAAACTTTGAGAGAAATAATCACCTTTCAGTAGGAAATATGACTTAAGTTGGGGATTGGAAATTGATTTGCAACAGTGAGGATGTGTCTGGGTGACCTAGAAAGAAAAATATAACAAAAGGGGGTACATTTCTGAAGAAATTTATGAAAATATTTGGTATGGAAGATATGAATTCAGTAGTAGGAACTCTGAGCAAATATATTATTTCCCATGGTACAATATCTGGGCCAGACTATTACTCCCCAAGGTACAATAACTGGGCTAGACTAGACAGAAAGTATATTTCATAAGAACATGCACATTTAATTGAAAGCTTTGGTACACGTTCAATAACAAGTTCAGCTCATGTTCCAATAACAGCTGACATAAAAATGCAGGGTAATGGGGTAAAAATGAGACACTTGCACCTCCCCACATACCTGTTAAAAAGAGAGGAATTTAAGGAATGGGTAGTGGAAATTATTTGATAGCTGTAAGGGGGGACAGAAATTTCTTCAAAAGTTATAGCTGATGAATAGGACAAAATGAAAGTTTAGTATAAAGATAGGGCAGAATAAGGGTAATCTCACAGAAAAAGAACAGGCACAATTGCAGAGTGCTAAAGAGAAAATAAGGCAGTATCTATATAATATGCATTAGTTAGAAGGATTGCTGTTAGAGAACTATTTTTTGATAATAACTCCAGAGCACAACTTTTAGCAGAATGACTTGGGTTATAGAAAATAGAAAGGGTTGTTGCCAAACTTAGGGAGCATATAACAAGAAAAAACAACTAGAGATCCTTTAAAGGTATTAGAGATAGTGCCGAACATTTATGAACATTTTTATAAAGCAGAGGAATGTATGGAAAGCAAGGAAAAATGTACAAATGGAAATATTTATGGAAGACTTAAGTGTGCCAAGGTTAGAGGTGGTTGAGTCTCAACAATTAACAGTTAAGATAGGAGGAGATGAAATAAAAATGGTGATGTATAATCAATCTGCAGGAAGGTCTCCATGAATAGATGGTATTGCTGTGGAAGTTTGTAAGCTAGGAGGGAAGAAAGTGATAAAAATCTGCAAGGTCTGTTTAACAGTGTTTTAAAAGGAGGAAAAGCATCAACATCCTGGAAGAAAGCTGTGGTAGGTATAATAGCTAAAGACAGTAAAGACCCATCACACCTAGCTTCATCATATATTTGCCCATTTCAGTTTTAAACCATGATTATAGTGTTTTTCTGTAATAGCTAAAAGATTGGCAAAGGTGTTGCCAAAATACATAGCTATGGATTAGTGTGGTTTTGTGTAGGGAGGCAAACATTTGACAATATTAATATAACAATGCTGCACCAGAGGGAAGCAGAATGTAAGAAAATACTGCTGCTGTTGGTGGGTCTTGATGCAGAGAAAGCATTTGACAGAGTAAGTTGGGATTTTATGAGTAGAGCAATGGCAGCATTTGCATTTCCTGATACAATTATAATGAGAAGAAGCAATAAACCTACTAGTGAGTAGGAGAAGCTCCTTTTGTCAGTAGAGATCCTCGGTGGCTGTTTCTAAACAAACGAAGTATGTCTGCTCCCACTCAAAGGAGGGGATCCTATGGAAGTCACTGCTGCATGAAGCTGAATCCTTAAAAAGAAAAAAAAAACTTGTACCGCCCGTGGATATTGACAGATGATTTCTGGACCCCTGAACAAATTGGGCTCAGTAAATAAAATCTCCAGCAAGCTGTAAATGAAAGCAAAGGTAAATGGAGAAACAGTGAATAAAACCAAAACCAAAATAAATTAAAATAAGATGCAGATGCAAGTTCTTTTCTCATCTTTATTGTATGTAGATGAGCACTGTTTTGAGTCACGAAGGTTCAGCTGCATTTATTTATTACAGAGATTTGTGGGCGTGTACCACTGAGGACTGTCCCTATAGGCAATCCCTTTTTTTGGAGGGGAACCAGAAGATCCACCCTAATGGGCATTCCCTTTTTTGTAGGGAACCAGAGGAACCACCCTGTGTGGAAAACCTGCCCACCATCTGTATCAGTTTAAACTTAATGGAACACTTTTTTGGTGTCAAAAATGTAATAGTTGTAAGTTCTGTTTAGAAAACGCTCAAAACATTATTAACAGTAATAACGCCAGAAAGCCAGAACAGGTCATAAGTACTTTATGTATAGCCAGCAATACTCCTAACTTTTCGTGGTTAATAAAACTTTTAACTGAAAATCCATAAATTAAAAGAAACTAAAGAGATGTCATACTAGTTCCATTATGATCATTATGGTTCTAAACAGCACTTTCACTGGGGCACTTCATCAAAGCTGGCTACGTAGAACAAATTTGCACATTTATTTATTTATTTTTTTTGCATGCTGTTTTTCTGGAGGTTTTAGTTAAATAGCATCCTTTTTAAATTAAAATTTTGTTTTACATAGGAGGATCTGATATGAAGTTCCCCAGCAGTGTTAAACTATATTTGAAGTAGTGAATATTGTAACAGAGATGAAAGAACAGGAAGTGTGATCTTTAGAAAATAATAGGAGCAAATTACATAGAAAGAAGTGCAGAATAATGTTTGGAGGAGGACTGAAGTTTAAGAGAAGGATGGAATTCAACAATTTATGTAATGTGGGATTGATGATAATTGTATAAAACATTATATATTACGTATAATGTCTGTAAATTAACATGGTATGTTTTCCTTTATATAAATGTATATTTGCCTATGTAAGTAATGCAATAACGGTGTTAAAAATTTCTGCCTCACACTGCCAAAGTTTGGAGTTGAATGGTCAGTGACTATGTGGAGTATACATGTACTCTTGTATCTTGGGGTGTTCTTTCAGCACTACACTTTCCTCCGATATCCTAAAGACATGCGGTTGCTTGGCTATTCTACTTTGTTCATACATATTTTGTATTTGCTGTTTTGTTTAACTGGACTATTACTGAAAAGGGCCTGAGGATCATATGCTTACCTGGTTAACAGGTAATTAAATTTAAAAAAAATGATGTCCCAGCTGTAAGCTCTCTCCTTTCCAAGCTATCTTGAAAGTAAAAAGCTTCTTCCTCAAATCAGCTGCCCCCCCCCCCCCCGTTACTCAAGGATTTCTTTAGTTTTTGCGTTTGCCTTGTGCAGTATCTAAGAGATCCTGCTAGGTAATTACTGTACATATTTTGACTATGTGCTGCTTAACTTCTCAAGATAGTACAGTTGAGTGAATATAGCTTTTATGGAGTAGATTTTTTGAAAACATGACCCAGGCACCAGTGAGATTGCATAGGGGGGATATAAGTCTTAGCAAAGGAGAAGTTCATTGGTAGAAAAAAATTAACTAGTCTTCAGCAAGTGCAGTATTTGAATACAGTGGGCATAGCACAAGCATCAGTGCTGTATAGTGTATAGCTTGAGATGTACGTATGCTTGATCCTGTTCGTGGATACAGCTGGAAATGTTTGAGTTAGGTAAGCTAGCCATATGTTTTAATTAATGCTAATGCATTTATTTCTCAAATGTTTGCTATTATCGTGAAATTTAGTCAGCTGTTCTTTCAGAAAGGGGCGGGTGGTGCTGGTGCTACTGCTACTGTTGCTGATGATTGACCATAGACTTTGCGATGGCCTGTATCTGTGTGAATCTTTGTGACATGCTAGTATTCCACATTTTGTTTTGGAGCACATAAAAAATAAGATACAGAAATTTAAGTTTCAGCTTACCTGAGTCCAGGTTGATATCTGCCCTTTTTGATCTTCAGGTTTTCTGTAAAGTTACAGTAAAGTTGAACTGAGGTTGGTAAACATTTGTGTGGTATATGGTCCAGGTATACTTTTGTGGTTAAAGAAGACAAACAGAAAGAAAAAAAATATTGTAAGAATTTTGTTTCATAATTTTTAAAAACTTTTTTTTTTCTTTCAAGGACTTCCAAGACCAAACAAACTTGTTCGTCTCAGTCTTAATAATAACCAGCTGAGTAGTTTAGATGGAGTTTTGTGCAACATGCCGTATCTTCACTATCTTTCCGTTGAAAACAACAGAATAAGTTCCCTGCTTGGTCTGCAGAAAGTACATTCACTAATAGAGCTCTACATTGGAAATAACTGCATTAGTACCAGTCGAGATATCTACCTTCTTAAAGTGAGTTATAAAGAAAGCTGGTTAAGCACTAGGTACACAAACATATAATTGCCTGTTATAGTTGTAACTATTTTGAGTACTTCTGATATAAGAGAAAACCTGCTGAATGTTGTGATATTTTGAAAAATATTTTAACTTTTGCAGGGCTTGTGCAACCTAGTTATACTGGACATGTATGGGAATCCTTTAACAAAGAAGCAGGAAAACTACCGATTGTTTGTACTTTATCATATGCCAGCACTGAAGGCTTTGGATGGAATTACGATAGTAAGTCTAATTTTATTGTCTTGTTTGCTAAATGGTAAATTATCTATCATTTTTTTCGATAAAGCGGTTTCCCAGGATGTAGAAAGAGTAAAACAAGAGACTTAAGTGATTGTAGATGTTTGTTTGATTAAGTATTGTTTTATAGTCAAATAATTTTATCTCTTATTAAAGTACATTTACTCTAACTGGGTGCTAGTATGGGTTTACTTTGTTTCGGTGAATTGCATTTCACTAAATTTCATTTCACCCCGACCACATCACTGAAAACTCAAATTATTGAAGACTCAAATTACTGAAAACTCATTTCACTGAACTGCAGTTAGTATATGTGGCACTGTGTAGAGTACCGTAAGGCAAGTAAAAGGTATATGTCCTTTTCCCCACTGTAATGCGATCCTGGAGTTAGTATATATAGTTAGGGGGCTGTGTGGGGGGCACAGCCCCCACTTAGTTTGAGAACATATCGTTTTCTGGAGAGAGTTAGTCATTGGTGTTGCAACTATGCATGTCTATTGTTTAAAATGTATTGTTTTGAAGTTTTTGGTAAAATACAACATAAAACAAACAACCTCCCAACTATATATACTAACTCCAGGATCGCACTACAGTGGGGAAAAGGGCATATACCTTTTACTTGCCTTACAGTACTCTACACAATGCCATACATACTAAGTTCAGTTCAGTGAAATGAGTTTTCAGTAATTAGTGAAGTTAAGTTGTCAATCTCGCCTTCATTCTTGCTGGATGGGTTCGGAGCCGATCCTCGGCTCCGACTCGGCCACTTACTAAAGCTCGAGAGCTAATTTTACCGGCTCGAGGCAACCCTATATCCCATGATGCAAGGCGATGACTACCCAGATCTCGTTTGCCGCTTTCGCTTGCGAGGTGCTTTTTTTACCGGCTCCTGGTAAGTTTTTTCAAATTTCAGACTTTTAGTCTCTCCCCTTTAGTTTTAGTCACTACTGTTGTTGTGTAAACTCTTAACGATTAGTTTAACCCTATTTCCGTTAGTGTTCCCTATTTTTCCAGTTATTTATCCCTTCCCCTAAGTTAGGCCTTAAGCCTCCCCCTTTCCTAATTTTTTGTCAGGGATTCTGTGTGGTGTTTGAGTGTGTTGTATCCCTGTTTTAATTTTTATTGGATTGGGTGTTTATTGTGTGTGTGCCTGTGTTTTTTGTCACTTAGTGTTTCCTCGACACAGTTATGTCAAAGGACACAAAGGTCTCAGGCTTCAAGAAGTGTGACTCGTGCTGTCAAAAGATGTCTCTGACAGACGGCCACACTTCTTGTGTTTACTGCCTGGGACCTCTGCAACTGCAGGACTGTTGTGCTGTCTGCCATGCCTTCAGCCCAAGAGTCCTGCAGGAGCGCAGAAATAAATTAATACTGAGGGTCTTATTAAAGCCTGAGAGCTCCCCGACTAAGTCGGCTCCGGGGAAGCCCTCGAAACCAGTTAAGCCTTCGGCTCCAAGCCCTAAGCCATCGGCTACTGGTTCGCCTTCTGTGACGAGATCGGCTCCGGCCGGAGCCGATCCTTCTATGTCACAAGCTACAGTATCGGCTCCATCCAGTGCCGATACTGCTAAATCTGGGCATTCAGTGTTGGCTCCGGCTGGAGCTGACGTATCCTCGGTTCCTTCGGCTCCACCTATCTCAAGAAAGAGATCAAGATCCCCTTCGTTGGAGTCGATACATTCGGCTCCGAGATCACCCCTGCTCTCGGAGCAGAGCCATCGGAGCCGGTCTTCTCGGTCATCCAGGCTGTCCGACCACGACCTTGAGAGAGTGGTGAGTAGACTATTAAAGTCTCAGGCACTGGCCCAAATGCTCCATAGCCAGTCTCAACAGACGGTAGCTATTACACATCCACCTAACATTCCTCCTTCGACTCTCTTACAGAGCTCAGAGCCGTGACCGTTGTGACTTCGGAGCCGATACCACCCCCCCTTCGGCTCCGTCGTCCTCTGCTCCGATTTCCTCCTTGATGCCTTCATTGGAGGGATCCGGGCGTCTGGTCTCTCTCGTCGGCTCCGAGAGGGCGAGTGGCATCGGACCCTTGTCCAACCCCGTTCTCCCTCTCGGAGCTTCGGCGTTGGTGAGCTCAGCCCCGACATCAGCCTCGAAGCCGTCCCTGTCGGTGCGGCCTGGGGTTCCTATCTCTTCGGAGCGGGAGCCTTCTGGCCTCTCTGACGGGGGAGCCTTCGAGGTGATGAGGAGTGTACTAGCCCCAGGGCGTAGTCAATGGTCAGTTCCATCAGCTCCTCCCACTACAGTGCCTGCTGACGTCTCTTCCCACTCTCTTGCTCCTGGACCCAGAGATCCAACGCCTCAGGTTTCCCCACTGGGAATATCTTCCTCTTCCGAGGCTTCTCCTAACCCATCAGGTGAACCTCCACGTAAGAGGACATGTAAGAGGAAACATCTAGACTCCCCCGAGTCTATTACATCTGATACTGACTTGGATGAGTCAGAGGGATCCCCAAGGTCCCCCTCTGAGGATGTCTCTTTCTCAGACATCCTTGAACTCCTTAAGCAGAGGGGGAACTGGCCTTCCCTTAATCCTTCCGAGGATGAGTCTGTATACCTGGAGGCGTTCGGGTCTCGACCCTCCACCTCCTGGGTGTCTCTGCCTTTCGACCCTCTTATGGACATGGTGGCTCAGAAGGCATGGATGGCCCCCGATTCGGTGGAACCCATTCCTCGGAGGCCTTCTAAATTCATCCCGGTTGATGCCATGGTGGTGGCTGCAGCCACCAAGAAGGAACTAGCTGATCCTTCAGTACCTATCCATCCTCCTAACAAGGATTCCAGGACTATGGATAGGTATGGCAAGCAGATTTTTTCTTCAGCGACCTTTGCCATGTGGTCGCTGAACTACTTGTGTCACTTCACCCGCCTTCAAAGAGATGTTCTTAAAGAGTTGGGAGAAGTTTTACAGGATCCGTCAGCTGCTGGGTCCCAGGATAAAATTAACTCACAGCTAGGAATCCTAAACTCCATTGTTAACTCCTCCATGCGGCTCATTTCATATGCTGCCGATGGAGCGTGTAGGGCCGCAGGCACAGGAGTGGCTTTAAGACGTCAATCCTGGATGTGGCTTTGTAATTTTGCAGACCCCTTCAAGGCGTCCTTCAGAAACTCTCCTTTTGATGGTTCGACCTTGTTCGGACCTCAAGTGAAAGACACCTTGACTAGATGCGAACACGATGGCAAGACTCTTTCTGCCGTAGGAGTCCATTTCTCCACCCCTTCACCCCTTCAAGACCTTACCCAAAAGGTCAGAGGGGAGGGAAAATGTGGTTCCACAAATCTCAAGGAGTCACGCCTGATGCACGAGGTCAGTTTACCCCCAGAGGCAGAAGGGGTAACAACAACAGACACCGCCCTAGGGGCAGAGGGGGTCCACAGAATCAGGGTAGCAGGGAGCCTCTCTCTGACAAACCCTTCCAGCATCCCTGAGATGTTGCCCGATTGTCCACCTTCGGAGGCAGTCGGGGGAAGATTATCGCTGTACCCAAAAGCCTGGCTTTCCCTTTCTCAAGACAAATGGGTACAGTCGATTATATCTGAGGGTTACAAAATTCCCTTTATTCAAACCCCAGTTCAGCAAAAGGGAACCCTTCCAGACGTTCCACCCTGTCTAAGGGAGCTAGCAGTACCAGAGATATCAAAACTGCTAGCAAAAAGAGCCATCCAGCCAGTCCCAGCAGACCAAATAGGATCCGGAATCTACTCAAGGTTCTTTTTAGTACCAAAAAAGACAGGGGACTGGAGACCAATATTAGATCTCAGCAAACTAAACAAGTTTGTAAAGAAAACAAGATTCCAGATGGTCACGCTTCAGTCCATTCTACCCTTTTTGGGCAAGGACAATTGGATGTGCTCAGTGGACCTTCAGGATGTGTACCATCACATAAAAATTCACAGGTGCTCCAGAAGGTTTCTCCGCTTTCGGCTGGGGGCCAGTCACTTCCAATTCAGAGCCCTGCCATTTGGACTCACTACAGCCTCCAGAGTGTTCACCAAATGTATGGCAGCGGTTATGGCTCACCTGTGATGTCAAGGATTCCAGGTGTTTCCATATCTGGACGACTGGCTCCTCACTGCCACCACTAGGCATCAACTTCTCCAAGCCAGAGATTACACCATTCACATTTGCAGAGGGCTAGGGATTTCTATAAATTTCGAAAAATCTGCCTTGTCGCCCTGTCAATCTATTACCTTTATAGGCGCCAAATTGGACACAGTACAACTTTCAGCAAAGTTAACAGACCAAAGGATCTTGGATATTCAAAACCACATCCATGTGATTCTTCACAGTGACAAAATTCAGGCCAGATTTGCTCTGAAAGTATTGGGTCTTATGGCGGCCGCCATAACACTTCTTCCCCTTGCCCGCTTTTACATGCGTCTCCTACAATGGATGCTGTTCTCCCAACGGTCCATTCAACAACTTCCCATGCGTCACAGGATCATAATAACTCCAATTTGCAAAAGGCATCTGACCTGGTGGATATTGTCCCAAGTCCATCAGGGCAGACCCTTTGTTCCTCCCGCCCCGGTCGCCACGGTTACATCGGACGCCTCCCTGATCGGATGGGGGGGGCATTATCAGGGCAGGATGGTCCATGGCACTTGGCAACCTTTCGAATGCCATCTGCACATAAATGTCCTGGAGATGAGAGCAGTGCTTTTAACGTTGCAAGCCCTCCACGACTCTCTTCCCCTGGGAAATATTGCAGTCCAAACGGACAATATGTCCGTAGTGTGGTATATCAACAAGCAGGGTGGAACCTAGTCCTATCCACTGTGTCAAGAGGCACTCAGACTTTGGCAGTGGGCAATCTCTTCTCAGCGGTTTCTGATAGCAACGCATATCCCCGGGAAATCCAACATCATAGCGGACAGGTTGAGCAGAGGTATTCTCATGCCTCATGAGTGGTCTCTCAAACAATCTGTGACGGAAGAGATTTTTCAGAAGTGGGGCCTTCCTTGCTGCGATCTTTTTGCTACCCCTCAAAACAGCAAATGCCCTGACTTCTTCTCTCTCTTCCCCCTTCCAGGCCATCCCCCCAGAGACGCTCTAATCCAAGATTGGCCCCGGGGACTTCTCTATGCCTTTCCTCCTTTCCCTCTAATACCACAAGTAATTCAGAAAGCAACCGCCTTGAGAGCCAAGATGATTCTCATTGCCCCTTATTGGCCTCGACAGATATGGTTTCCATTCCTACATCGTTATCTTTTGGTACAGCCATGGCATCTGGACCCGGTTCCAGATCTTCTGACCCACCAGTCGGAGTCAGCTGCACCAATCCATACCTTCTCTCAACCTCACTGCTTGGTTGCTCCACTTCCATCCCTAGCCAGGCTTCCTATGATTTCTAATCCCGTCCGGGATATCATAGTAGCTTCCCTTAAATCTTCCACCAGAAGGATTTACACTAGTAAATGGCAACGTTTCTCCTTCTGGGCAAAAGCTAGGAACATAGATCCCTTTACTGCTCCGATTCATTCGGTCCTGGACTTCCTAGCCGAGATTTTTCATTCAGGATCTTCTTCCTCCACAGTAAAAGTTCAGCTGGCAGCCATTTCAAATTTTCATATCGACTTGTTGGACCACAACATCATGTCACATAAACTTTGCAAGGCATTCCTTAGAGGTATATTTTTACTTAAACCTCCGATTAGAGACCCCCCACCACAGTGGGATCTAAATTTAATTTTAACATCCTTGATTCTTCCCCCTTTCGAACCTGCGGCTACCTGTTCATTGAAATTTCTTTCTTGGAAGACACTCTTTCTAGTCGCCATTACTTCTGCCAGGAGAGTATCTGAGCTTCATGCTCTCTCTGCATTCGTCCTCCCTACTTAATCTTCCACAAAGACAGAGTTTCTCTAAGGACTAATCCGTCTTTCTTACCCAAAGTGGCATCGCAGACTAACTTAAATCAATCTATTGATCTTCCAGTTTTTTCCCAAATTATTCTAATAGAGCGGAACAAAAACTACATTATCTCGATGTTCACCGCCAACTCAGATATTATCTGGACAGAACCAAACATTTTAGGAAATCTGATCAACTGTTTTTATCCTATGCAGAGAACAGGAAAGGCCTTCCAGTATCCAAGGTAACCCTATCTAGATGGCTGTCTTCTGTGATTACATGCATTTATCAGCTCAGAGGTAAAGAGTTGATTTCTAGGCCAAAAGCCCATTCTACCAGAGCACTAGCTACATCTACAGCTTTTCAGGCTAGACTTCCAATAGACACTATTTGTGCAGCAGCCACATGGGCCTCTCCTCATACCTTTGTTTTGCATTACAAATTAGACTTGGCCTCCATAGACAGAGCAAATGTTGGTTCCACCATTCTCAAGAGTCTGTTCCATTGAGCCACCCAGGATAGAGGTGCTAGGGACGCGGTCCCATCCAGCAAGAATGAAGGCGAGATTGACAACTTAACATTGAGAAGTTATGTACCTACCATAACGTTCCATGTTAGTTGTCTTCTCTCGCCTTCTTTCTTGCGTCCCGCCCACCATCCCCCTAGCCTGGTCAGACTGAGAAGATTGTTCCTCTTCCTTTAAGAGTCTTGATCCAATTTTTCCAGCTAATCAGCTTACTAGTGTCACTAGATCATGTTGATCTTTTTCGGGGGATTATTATTATTACCTCTTCCTCCTCCTCTCCAGTTGGATGAATATATTGCTTAATTTTCCTTAGCTACCAAACGAGATCTGGGTAGTCATCGCCTTGCATCATGGGATATAGGGTTGCCTCGAGCCAGTAAAATTAGCTCTCGAGCTTTAGTAAGTGGCCGAGTCGGAGCCGAGGATCGGCTCTGAACCCATCCAGCAAGGAAGAAGGCGAGAGAAGACAACTAACATGGAATGTTATGGTAGGTACATAACTTCTCATTTTCAGCAATGTGGTCGGGGTAAAATTAAATTCAGTGAAATGAGATTCAACAAAACAAAGTAGACCCATTAGTGTATATACCCTAAATCTGTGTTCAGTATGAATAAAAATCATTACATCTATTAAAAGCATAAGTAAAATTAGACTGCCATTTTTATTGTCTGTAAATAGCAGAACAAATCTGAAATGTATTTTCTAGCTAAAGCAATCCCTTATATTTTATTTATTTGCTTTTGCTTACTAGGACAGTCCGACTGGTTAGCATGTTGATTTTCATTGGAGACTCTGGGAGAAAAGCTCTACAGATAACAATACAGTGAGATACATGTACTGATAAGTGTTAATGAAGCAAATCACAGTACTGTTGAGATGCCAAATGTGTAGTGGTATATCATGCTTTGAAACTGACAATGCAAAAGTTTGGATCTACATTGGGAAATATTGTAGGGTAGATAAATATTTATATTTATAGTATGGTGCAGATATTAGCAAACATAACATGCATTATAACAGTGTTGAGATACAATGCATATATGATGCCATTATATGACATTGATTTTGCTGAAATACAATATTTTAGATGTATAAGCTACAACTAATACATATTCGGAGAGGTGTGTGTCAGTTGTTTTACAGGAGGAGGGATAGGTCAGATACGGGACGGTAGGGTAATATTTTACCATGATAAGTAGAGCAAGGACAGAGCAATTTAATGTTTTTTTAAGTGGTACATCTCTTATTCCAAAGTTTTAAGACATTTACTGAATATAAGGTTTTGCTAAAATTAGTTGCTACATGGTATTGAAGCAAGGACTGTTTTTTGGATCTGATGTTTCTGGTTGGAGTATACCACTGAAGGAGGTTTGTAGGTTCGTACTGGACTGTTGATCAGGTAAGGGGATATGTAGTTTAGCCTCAACATCTTAATTCAACATTACCCTACAAAATGAATAAGTACTGCCTAATTTGGTCCTCTTTCATTGAGGGTTTGCAGGACCAGATAAGCAGTGAATTTACAGTTTTCCATGCATTTATCCATGTTGCTCTTAAAAAAAAAAGGGTGAGCTGTTTTGCTTTACATGTAAGGGTAGACTATTCCAAATAAGCAGGATCCTTTGAGTGCAATATTATTTTTGCCAGCAGGTCCTGTTTATGCTGCATTGGAAGTTTACTTCTCTGAGTCAGTATTAGGGTATTTGTTTTTTCTGGTATGTAGGAGGTCGCATAGAACTGGATCCTTTGAGGCTTTGTAGGTGAGGCAGTGGTTACCCCTCACGACCCTGTAGGAAACAGAGAAGTGAGATAGTGCTTTAAGGCAGTCTTTGTACCACAAGGAGGACATGCTCTTTATTTTCATATTGAGGAAACATGTTTAGGCAAGTGCATACTGAAAGGGACATTCTGTTCTATTATGGGTCTGATGAGTAGAGGATTAAAAAGGGATGATAACTTCCCTTGACTTAGAAAATATACCCTTGGTAGTCAGTGTGGCTAAGTAAAAGAATTTTTAATGACAGTGAATGCATGGTGATCAAAGGATAGTTCATTGCCAGCAAAAGTACCCAGGACCCTAATAAATTTGTCAGTTTTCAAAGGGCTGGTCTGTGTGGTAGGTGCATGGATGCCCTTCATTTCCAAAGGGCACAATAGACCATTTCTTGGCATTTGGCTTAATGCCATCATCCAGGAACCACTTTTTTGTGTGTGTCAGGCCCTCCCTTAGATTCTGGAAGTCAACTGGAAAGTTTGACAGCTCTGAGTTTGCCGACATCCACAGACTTGTTCAGCCGTAGGCTCATGACAACAGTCTTGATGTCAGAAAAGTAAATAATGAAGAGAAGTGGCTCAGGGATGATCCCTAAGTACAACCAGTAATAGCCCTTTTTGATGAGAATCTGCCACCTACTTTTATAGAGTGGGTTCTGTGAGTAAGCTGAACACACAGGTGGGATATATTTTCTACCTCCCAGATTGAGTAACATAGACATTTACGTTTAGTTTGATTAACTTGTTGATATTGCAAAAATGTGGAATCGCATCAAAGGCCTTGCCAGATCAAGATACATAGTGTTAATCAGTTTGCTTGTTTCCATTGCTTCATGGGCTTGTTCAAATAAATCCATCAAGTTTAGGAGGCAGGATCTACCTTTAATGAACCCATGCTGGATTAAATTAAGGGATTGTAGACTTATGATGTCCTTATTAATAAATTCCATAATGGTGCTCCCCTTTGCTTTCCAGTGAATACAGGTGAGGCTTATAGACTATAGTTTCTAGAAAGGTCAATAGGAGATAATAAATAGGTTAGCAATTTATGTGACCTTATGTGGTTGGTTTAAGATTTTAAAGGCTGCCTTTGCTGAAAATATAATAGTTAGGAAGCTCAAGTCAAGTTAGTTTTCTGACAACAACATACCTCTCAACTGTCCAGATTTTTGTCTAATTTTTGGTCTGTTTTTTGTGGTTTTCTGGAAAATTGGCAAAGACTGGAGTCACTAAATAGTGACAGACATTTGAGTTTCAGACTTTATACCCTTCAGAAAATGTATGCTAATGCAAAATATGTTATTCTATCAACTTCCTAAGTTAATAAAAGCAATGTTTAAAAGGTGTCACTATTTTTGGACCTTTGTCCCCCCATTATTGTCTTTGGCCATATTTCTTGCATTAAGAAGTTGAGAGGTATAGACAGCAACACATTGACATGTTGCTGTTGTTGGAGTTGGTAACAAACCTGGGAAATTTATTGAAGCACTGTTCTAATTTTGACACACTGCAATTGTTGCTCTGCTTTGGTGAGTGAGAAATGTTTTGACTGTGTATAGCAGGCCAGTTTTTTTATTAGTTTTTTGGACAACATATTGAATATGCTGGTCAAACGTCTGATGACCCCAAGGAGCTTGGTATTATTTACTTGATCAATTGTATTATTATTGGAGAAGATGCTTAGGGTTTGGTTTCAAGAGTGGTTTTGACTAAGGGTTTATAAGTATGAGTTTAGTTTTGTTTTTTTGTTTTTGGTATTCAGGAGTAGCTAATACTGTTGGAGTCAAGTTTCAGAGGATAGGAAGGCCTGTTGAGTTATAGCCTCAGATATGTTAGATTCTGAACAGAACAGACCACAGTGGAGCCATTGGCATGGTGAATAATATGAGCTTGTTAAGCTGCAATTTGCATGTCATTTATTAGTATATTAAATAGGTGGAGTCCTGGAACTGAACTTAGGGTAATGTTTGTTTGTGGTAAGTAAGTGAAAAATGTATCTAGCCATTTTGTGCACCACATCCAATCTCAAAGCTAGTAAACCAGGCTATTGCCTTCTTGTTTAGATTAAGGGAGGAATGTCTATGAATTAATAGTTTATGTGAAGCCATATCAAAGGCCA
Organism: Protopterus annectens; assembly: GCF_019279795.1. Lineage (NCBI taxonomy): Eukaryota > Metazoa > Chordata > Ceratodontiformes > Protopteridae > Protopterus > Protopterus annectens. The sequence continues at coordinate 793,028,476 of NC_056737.1, forward strand.
CAAAAAGATCAAGCAGCATAGTAGAGACTAATTGTCAATCACATCATTTAGCTTTCAATTGACATTGCCTAGGAAAGATATCAGTGCTGTCTTTGTACTGTAGTTAGGGCAAAAGCTATGCTGGATTGCTAATAACATTTTTGTGTAGTAGTAAGTTTAGGATTTGAGTATGTATATGTTCATAGGTAAGTGCTAGGTTAGTTGTCCTTGCAGGCCATTTTAAGCCTAACCAATTTTTGTGCTTGAATGAACCTGTCCCACTTTGGTGTTAGACTGACCTTACCAGTCCTTTGGTCGATAATTACATATTATCCCCTAGTGAAAATAACAGGGTCATACCATTGATAATTTGAGTGGACTCTGTATGGGATAAAACATTTAGAAGGTGCCTCTGTCCATTAGTAGTGCAGGAGGTAGTTATGGGGTAAATTTTCTGTTTCCCATGCATAGATCCAAGTTGTGCTTGAATATGGACAGGGATGAGCTTTGTTTTACATAGATTGAGAGTCTTTTCCAGAGCAGTGATATGCGAGATAAACCTCTCCCTCCAAATCATTCTGTTGATGTTGAAGAACAGGTTTAGATTCTTAGACCAAGTATTTCAAATGCAGTTTGTCTTGCTGTGCAGTAAATACATCAGTACTGGATGAGAGTATATCTTGTATGTCAGACACAGGTCACGTCTTGGCAGTCTGTAGGATGCCAAGTATAGTGATAGGGCTTTGAGTTGGTCCATGTCTGGCATGTTGTTTTGACCTTATATCTGTTTAGTAAGGGATCACTGTAGGCGTTCCAGTTGTTGCGTGTGTCTGGGCAGGTACATGCCAAAGGGGGTATTATAATACTCAATGACTGACCTAATGAGGATTGAGTAAAGGGGAAAATGAAATCCCTAGATCTAGATACAATCTTTTTATAAACAGTGCAATATAGAAGGACTTTTTTTTGACAGTTGAAACAAGTTGTTTGAATGTTGTCATTGTCCACATAAGTTCCCAAATCTTGAACAACTGGGTCAGCTCTTAAGGGTGTGTCATCAATGTGGTAGTTCCTGGGGTAGATGATTTCCCAAAAGATACGATAATGCATCTTTTGGTGTTTAGTTTGAGTTTATGATTTTGGGACCAGTTTGCTTTTTCTGGGGGGGGCAAACTTTCTTGCAGAATGGCAAAATCATTTTGGGATTCAATGACTGCTGGTGATTTGCAGTAATCTGCAGACTTAAGTCAGGGAGAGCTCTTCGGTATTTGCTTTTACTTCAGAGAATTAGATACTAAACAGCTCAGGTCCCAGGACAGAACACTGGGGGACTCCACTGCTGAATGGTCTCTTTGTGGAGGTAACTTCCTATATTTTGATTTCCTGCATACTATATGTGAGAAAGTTGACAATCCAGTGAGTGACATAGAGGTTTATTCCCAGTCTGTTTAGCTTTTCTGCAGTGCCTGAGTGGGGGATTTTGTCAAGAGCTTTGGCCAGTTCTAGGTATGGATTATATACCATTTTCATTCCTCCATTGCTTTGGTGACCTTTTTAAAAAGTCCACTAGGCTGAGTAAGCATGCCCTGCTTTTGATGTATCCAAACTGAAAACAGGTGCAGTGTTTTGAGGTTTCCTATGTCCTAATTGATTAATTCCCTGATTAGTCTGTCTGTAGCCTTGCATATGAGGCTGGTCAGACTTATGGGTCCATAATTTCCTGGATCTGTGAAAGGTCCTTTCTTGTGCAGAGGAATGATTGTAGCTGTTCTCCATTCACTTTGTATAAAACCTGTATACAGATTTTTTGTTTTTTGGATGGTGGTGGTCTGTATTTTGAGAATTCTGTGCAATTATGTCCTTTATGCATGGAGATAATGAATGATTTTCTCCAGAGTAGTGGCATGCGAGATTCATTGATCTGTTTATGAGAATGGATACTGGATATGTAAGACACTCAACACCTAATCTGATATACTCAAATGGGATACTGTCTACTGCTACAGATGTCAGTTTGATTTTTAGAATTTTTTTTTATCATACTAGTGGGCACTGCATTGAAGAAGAACTTTTGTTCACTGGCTGGTATTTTTGTAAGAGAGGGGGGTAGATTGCTAGTTTGATGGTGTGTAAGTAAGGTGGCTGCAGTTATGAAATGTTCATTACATTTACAGACAGTAGTAAAATTAACTTTGTTAGATAAAGAGGTTGGTTGAACCTTTTTTCCTGAATTTAATAGGTTGTTTCTAGAAGACCAGAACTCTGTATTTATTTCGAAGAATTTCTTATAGGTTAGTAAAAAAGCATTTTCTTATGAATGAGGACTTGTGTTTTGGTCAACTTTCTTAATTGTCTATATTTTGTCAGTTAGTGGCAGTTTTATCTATATGCCATTTGCTCCAAGCTTTGTCCTTGTCTTTCATTAGCTGTTTAGTCATTTGAGATAGCCAGAGTATTGAGTTTGTGTCAAAGTGACTCTCACCTCCCAAAAACATGCTGAGTGTTTCCACCTCAAACTCACTGAAGAATGGAGTTGTGGGCAGCAGAAGAGATTCTAGATGGTGCCTGTTGGAGAAAAGTTGTGTAGACCAGCCATTGGGCATCAAATGCTGTGCACAGTATCCTCAAGACAGAACATGAATTCACTGCTGCGCACAGTGTTAGGGCTAGCCACTTGACGCTGTAAAAAGTAACTCTAAATGATTTGGTTGTATTGACTAATGTCACCAAAAATGGGTGTTGGTATTTGCCAGTGATAAGTGGGTTGGGGACCCAGGTCACAGAGTTGCCTTCTTTGGTGTCTGAGTTAGACACTGCATTGCTAGTTTTCCTGAGTAACCAAGATGGCTAGAAGTCCTGATCTTGACAACCTGGATAAGGTTGCACCGAAGGGTCTAGGTTCAGATTCAGCTGCACCTTTTGGTCTTTAAAGCAACTGTGTTCTTCACTGTGCCTTTTGCATACTTGAGGATGTGAACATTTCAGTGAAGCTGTTGCAGAATGATAATGCATGCTTCACTAGTGGGAAGGGAAGCCAAGCTTAGTTCTTCCTCTTTTCTGTAGAAGTGTATTATTGAGGAGACAAGGCTTCTTGTAAAATAGCTAGAGCTATTAATAGTGCTTCATGCCCTGAAACCTCAAGAAAAGGAAGTGATTCAATAGCCCCTTTTTGATCTGGCCCAACAAAAAAAACATTATTTCGTGTCAGTGACTCAACTGGTATCACACTCACCTTTAGTGCTGGAAGGATCAGAAGGCTATGGGTTCTATTCCCATCTCAGGTGATTGGATTAGTTTTCCATTACTTAACACTGCAGTGCAGCATTAGTAGGTGCTGTACGCCTGAGTGTGCTGTCTTTAAGATGAGACATTAAACCAAAGTCCCATCTGTCTGAGTTGGTGGTAGCTCAGGTGGATATAAAAGATCACTTAGCACTTACTGAAAAGGATAGGAGACATTATTAAAATAGTAAAAATGACACCATTGCCAACTAGTGCACTTCTTTTAATAAAAAAAATAATGCCCCATATAATCTGTCCTTGTATACCATATACTCCACTAACAGTTTATGAACAAACTTTATAAAACTGTATAATATCAAATCCTGTCAAAATCTTATAATCAGTGTTGCCTTTGACGAAAGGCCTCCAAAACTCTTGCTTTCATTGTATCTTCATAATCTAAACATTTATTCAGCCGTTCATTTGTGACACTTGAAATAACATGATTTTTCAGAATCTGCCATGCATTTGTAAAATGCATAACTCAAAGCATCTTCCCCAGGTATATTACTGCTACTGTTTAATTCTTCCATAGTAAAAGGCGTAACAACACATCCCTGTCCATTTCTTCAACTCTAGGAGCTCACCATATTTTAACAATGTGATCTCTCTTCTTTTCTTTTTATATAGCATTTCCAAATATTTTTCTATAGTAGACAAAATTCCATCTACCCTTTGCATTCATCACCTCCTATAACATGTGTTCTTCCTGCTAAGTAAGGATTAACTTTCTCACGCTTACCCTAAAATAATTATTTTTTATTATGTAAATCATGGGTAGATAATCTAGCCATCTTAGAGATTAACTGCTGCAACTTTTGACATTGCATATGATCATCCATAGATTTTCATGAAATTCTTTGTACACTTTCTTACAGCATAACCATTCACTTGATGTCATAAGATAAACAATTATTTGTTTTATATAAGCAAGCCACCAATCAGTCAAAGTGTAGAACTCTCATGTGAATATGATCTAAATATAAAACTGTTTCCTCTTTATTTTCATCATTGGATCACTGTTGCAGTAGTTTAAGCTGTATAGGACATATCCTGCCAAGGACTGAATGACTGGCCAGCTTCCAAAGCTTTAGGGCATTCTCCACAGGCCCTAACTACTGCACAGCTTGAAAAAAGTGGTATAAGTCAGTGGTTAGGGACCCAGACCTACAGAATTTTCTTGCCATTGACATGCACTTTTCCTTGTGGACTTAGTGATTCTTCAGGGTTAGTGTTTTTGGTGGTTATTTAAAAACTTGTACATCAAAACTTTAAATTTTAGCCAGGAGGTAAAACCAACTTACCAAGGTTCTTCTACCTGCTTGTCAGACACTTTTTTCCCCCCAGTAGAGACATGGGCCTGGGTCCCAGCTTCATGGTTGTTCCTTTCCCTGTCTACGGGAAGAAGAGGCCCCTGTCTTGACCCCAGTTTCCTGTTCACCTTGGAAGCCAACATTTAACTCTGACATGTCCATATCTGGTTCATTGAACTACAGATCAGTCGGTTTCTCTTCAGGAAACCACTAAGGCCCAAGACTCAGGCATGTTCTCTGCAGCTCTTTGGCTATCCTATTTGGGTAAGGGCAAATCACTCTTATTGGCATTTGAGGAGGGAGTGTGTGATGACCCAACACTGCCAACCAGTAATCAAGGAGCCTCAATCCTCACCACTGGCAACAGTGGGGGATGTTCACTGAGAGGATAACAGGTACACACACAGTATTTCCAGATGCAGCTCTCTGCAACAAGTGTAATTTCTCTTAAGAGCACACAGAGACCACAATCTGGGGCTGGTTTCCCCCTCTTCTTCTAGATCCGCAGTAAGACTCCTCACTGGCACAGCTGTAGAGTTGAAATCTCAGCTGAGTGACCAAGCCAAGACCTCCAGCACTCTCTGTCTAACCAGTGTTTCATGTCCCTGCCCAAGTAGCTGACACACACACTCTTGATTTACACACACACACATCTGGGAAAGGCTGACATAGGTTTACTAGCTTGTGAGCTCTTCTGCCCAGAGAATAAAGTAATTTCCATTGCCACCAGTCACTCCTTGATAGCTACTTTAGGGCCCTTAAGAAAGGGTGTCCAATTGTACTGTGTAATATTATACTAATACAAATGGTAGTTTGACCAAGAGCAAGGCTGTTAGGAGTGGCCCACACAGTGTCATCAAATAAATATGCAAGTACTCTCAAAACTTAAATATCTCTACACAGATCAGCCAGAATGAAAGATTTAAATATATTTAATAATAAATAATAAAAGAACAAGAAAATACTCAGTATATATTCACAGTGACATCAGAGTTCAAAACCACAGGAAATATTTAAAATAACATTGGCAGTACAGGCTCACACAAATAAAGAAAACCAAAATTTAAGCTAAGCTTCACTATATTCCTGACTGAATCTAAGAGAGTTACTATACCCTAAAAACTTACTAATAGAGCAAATCAGATGTGGTGAATGATTCTTATTGTTGTCAGGTCCAACACAGAATGCAGAATGCTCTGTCTCACTAACAGACTTCTCAAAATAATATTTAAAATATTACTGCTGGGATCGCTTGCAGAATGGCATCATTTCTGGTCATCGGACTTCTAGTTCCCAGGCAAACCCCCCATTGCTGAAGTTGGCAGTATTTAGCATCTACCTGTAAAAATACTCATACAAGGGCTTTTGCTCAGATCTTTGGCAGATGCTGGAAGTCCTAAAACAAGTGCATTCCTTCATGCTTTCAGAGTAGCAATTAGTTCACCCTAAAGACAATACAGAAAGCTTCCTCGTACAGACTTTGTCTCTCTAGCAGCATTGAAACCTGAGAGAGAGCCTCTTTATGGTCTAGCCTATAAAGTCATTTAATTTTAAATATTTTCTGAAGTTTGCTGGACTGAGGTTAACCCTCCAGTTTCCTCTGTTAACATGTACATTTAAACAGTTATAATAGTGCAAGTACATTTCTGCTCTCTTCCAGTAGGACACACTATGGATACATTTTAAGCACAAGCACTTTACAAATGTTTTCAACACAAACATCTGTACAAAGTTTGATATACACATGACACAGTTCTATTACATTTGTAACACAAGCATCTTATATGACATACAGTTCTAATACATTTGTAACACCAACATCTTGTATATATCAGTTTGATATTCACAAATGACATATAATTATTTACAAAATTCCAGCTAGCTGTGCTGGCAGTGCCTCCTTTTGTCACAGAGTGGGCAAGATTCCTTCATGAAGCCATTCTTAGGAGCTTGATTCCTAGGGAAAGGACCACTCTTTAGGCACTCTGTTTCTGAGGGGGCAGGGGGTCCTCCAGGAAAAGAAAACATAAAGTTAGACATTGTCCTTCATTTATGTCACCTAGGGCAGACAGTGAGGATTGGCTGTACTTTGCTAAAGGATTATTTTAAATCTTTCAGTCTCTACATTTTGAGTCTTTGCTAAAGGATTATTTTAAATCTTTCAGTCTCTACATTTTGAGTCTTTACTTCATTTTAGAAGGAAAACTATTTTTCTCAGTCTGAGGGACTGAAATTAGACAGTTTCACAAGCTCCTACTCCACAGGATGGGCAGTCTGAGGAAAGACTTTGTTTGGATTCTACACCTGAAGAATTGTCTTTTTCATATATTGTCAGAATGAAGGAGTTATTTCAGTGGAAAGTCCCAGCAAAAATGTGATTTGCTATATATTTCCTTAACCTGCATCTGTTCCTCATTTTATCAGCCTTAGAGGATGCCTTCCTGGCAGCCAGTAGTTTAAATTGTATAAGGTTCAAATACTCCTTTATTTTTTTTGAAACCCTATTTCAGATCCTGTTGTAATGTCTCTGGCAAAACCAGTTTCTGCCAAATGCCTTATGGCAACTAACCCAACTCCTTTTGGCAAAAATGGGAAATCGTTTGATAGGTGTGGGAAGAAAATTTCTACTTCTTATACCTTAGCCTTCAGTAAAGTGAATTGTCTGGCTCACATGTCGAAGTTTCTGTTGACTTCCCTTACAATATGAGAAAGTTAATTGCTGACCTCCTTTCTTCAGACCAAGACATCTCTAATTCTTTATTTTCTCTGTGTTAGTTAACCAAACACTCAAAATTTTTCTTATGACAGTGCAGATTATGTTTCTAAAGCAGCTGCCGATGGGTAAGAAGGTCTGCCTGGCTACATCCTCAAAATTTACCATAGGATGTCAAAGATGGACTTCTGAATATTTTCCTGGATAAAGTATTGCTTAGCCCTTCCTTTGCTGAGGTTCTTAAAAGATTTGATGAAACGAGTAAGTTAATTCATGGGGTTGCCCAGATTTTTCAACTGTTCATGCCAAAATGCAAAAGAAATTTCCTTCCAGTTCAGATTTCTTATGTAAGAAACAGAATAAACAATCCCAGCAAGGCACAAGGAATCAGAATTTTAGAAAGGAATGGCAGGGAAAGTTTGTTCAAAAATGAGGGAGAATCCTCCAAAAGCCAAGGACAATCTAAAAAAAAAGTAAGACAGATTTTCTTATGTCCCATCGTGTTTTTCCCCCTCTGCCCTGGCTTTCCAGTAAAGATTTTCCAAAGTGTAGGCTTTCACTTCCCTCTGTGGCAACATCTTACTTCAGACAATTGAGTTTGGAGAATCATTCAAAAAGGCTACAACTGGCAGTGGGATTCTCATCCTTCTTTTCAAGGGATGCCTCTGCATTTGTGCAGTTAGACCTCCCTGATATTCTTCGTGTTTCACTGTTGCAGTCCTGACTTCTGGGATTTCCTGCCGTAAATCCCTTGGCCAACCTGACTACCAAAGAAGACTCTCTTTTTCCCTCCCAGGCTGGTGGACGCCCTAACCAACGTCAGTACTCTCGGGTATAAAGGGAGCCAGCCTGCATCATATTATGTCTTTTCTTGCTGTTGAAGCAGTCCAAGTGCATCAGTCGGTCCGCACCAGATAGAAGTCATCATCAGAAATACAAGTACCCCATTGGGGAAATCCTTTCTTTTCCTTTAACTCATGTTAGATAAAGTAAATAATTGTCTATGTTGTAGTAAGCAAATCCCACACAGAGACTTTCACTCCCTTTGTGTTACCTGTTTAGGCCCAGACCACAATGTCCCTAGTTGCTGCTTTTGTGCTTCTTTTAACACATGACTGTTAAGAATAGGGATGAGTTTTTAGCGAGCTTCCTTAGTCAAGAATCTTCTCACTCATGTCCGATGGCATCCACCGATCATCATGATTTTGAGCAACCTAAGCATAAGAAAGATAAGGAAAAGAAACAAAAGCTTAGGTCTTCAGATGATAACCATTCACCCCCTGCCTCTCCCTCCAGGCTTGAGATTGTTGAAGAAGGTGAGGCACTTTCACAGCCCCCTTTCGTTGTCTGCAACTGTGATGCAGGCCTCTGTTGAGACCCTTTCATTGTCTGACATGCCATCGGTCCCATCTACTTCCTCGCAAGCCCTTGCATATGGCTTGTCGGTCGGGTCTGGGGCTGCTCAGCAGGCCTCTGCTTCCAAGGAGCATTTTTCTACCAGTAACACCCAAACAGGGCCTCAGCCTCAGTGCTTTCTCACCACTCTCGAGAGACAGGCTTCAGGTCATTGGATGCTGCTAGGCCCAAGCCCGAAGCCACCCCAAAGAAAGGCACTATGGCAGGGCCTTTGCCTAGACCTACTGGCTCTCTTTTACAGGGATCCCAACAGGATTTGATAAGACTACCTGAGAACCTGATTTCTATTTTTAGGTCAAAACATGCCACAGAGGATGCTCCACCATGGAAAAGGAAAAGGAATTCTCCTTCTGAAGTTTTCCCAGATCCTTTTCATTCAGAGGAAGATTCAGACCTAGAGGAGCCTGGGTCTGATGAGGGCCCCTCTTATACATCCTGTGATGAGTCTGATTCAGCGGAGAACCTACTCTCTGCCTCCCCCCAGAGAATTTTATCTTTGGAGAGACCCTCCATGCTATGAGACAGCATTCTCAGTGAGAGGCACAGGATTATCCCCAGTTCAAGAACAGATTTATAGAGTTCCTAGATTAACCTGAACAGAAACCACTGGCTATTACATCCATTTTAGGGGAAGTGGAAGATGCTTTCCAGGATTCCTCCTTGAGTCCTGAATCCCTTCGCCCTACCCCACTTAAACCTGACAGATTTTATAGGGTACAGGACTCCCACAAATACCTTTTTAAAAATTCTGCTGATGACCCTGAGGTGGCCACCCTGGGGCCCAAAGGGGCTAGAGCCAGTTCATCCAGGAACCCTTTACTTACAGCTAAAGAGAGTAGGGCCCTTGATAGGTTTAGGATAAATGTATATACGTCTGCCACCCTTACTGTGAGGGCCCTCAACTGTTAATTTCATATGATCAAATATCAGCAATCCATTTTAGATCAGCTTGTCACCTCACTAGAGGATAAAAGCCTAAGAGCTCCTAGATCTCTGTCATTCCAGTGCTCAGGTAGCTAAACATTCATTACATTGTGGTTATGATGCCATGGAAGCTTCTTGCAGGGCAGCTGTCACGGGCTCCGTTATTAGAAGGCATGCATGGCTTAGGGAACAATCTCTTCCAGACCATGGTAAATCAAACCTTTTGGATGACCCCCTGACAAAGAATTTATCTTTAGCCCAAAGGCAGAAACAGGTCTCAAAAAGATGGAGGAGAAAGCAAAGTCTGTGAAAACAGTAAAGGACTTCCTCCAAGTACAGCCTCCTAGGTTTACTGGGAACTTTCCAACTAAACACTGGTCCTTTCTCTCCCAGTCTGTGGGTAGACAGAGGAAACCACAGAGGGAAAGGACCCATAGGCAGCAGCAACAGCTGCAAATAAGCAGACAGTGGACTTCAGAAGCCCCCAAGCAAGGGAGCTCTAGGTCCCAAGCCCCTGCCAGAGAGCAACTATGACTAATCACCTTGCTCCCCCTTCCCAAGAATAGGAGAAAGGGTGTCACTCTTCAGACAAAGCTGGACCAATATTACTTAGGTTCATAGGTTCATACTAGGCTATCTGCCCAAGGGCATTTATAAGCCTAGCCCATAGTTAAAAACTATGCCTATCCATCCATTGGTCAAGATTATTACTTCAGACTGTGGGTTCTAGACATTATTTCAAATGGTTACAGACTCACATTCAAAGAGTCTTTAAAATACTCTGGCTATCCAGATGTTCCACAGAATCAAATGTCAGAGACCCTGGCCCAAATTCACATCTTGTGCTCTCAGGGAGAAGTAGAACCAGTTACAGAAGATCAAAAAGGAAAAGGTTTCTACTCCAGGCTATTTCAAGTTCCCAGGAAGGAAGGCACTTGGTGTCCAATCTTGGACCTGTCAAACCTCAACCAGTTTCCTCTGGTTCCAAAGTTCAAAATGTTGACTCTTCAAAAACTATTACCCATGATTACCCCTCAGGCCTCCATGGTCTCACTAGACCTAAAAAGATGCCTATCTATACATTCCATTTCAAAAGTCTCACAGAAGCTGTATTCGCTTCAGGGCAGGCTCCAGTCACAATCAATTTTCACCTCTGTCCTTTGGCTTATCTACTGTTCCAAGGGTTTTCACAAAGTGTCTAGCACCCCTACATGGACGACTGCCTGATACAGGCCACAGACCTGTCAAAACTCCTCAAGGACCTGAAATTCACCCAGGACATCCTGTCCTCTCTGGGATTCACAATAAATCTCCAGAAATCCAACAGTGCCCCAATAAAAAAGATAGTGTTTTGGGGGCACTCCTGGACTCTTCACTTCAAAAGGCCTTCCTCCCTCCAGACAAAGTCTCCTTTCTGATAAACTACTTCCAAAAAATCCAGCAGAGAAACTGCATCTCAACCAGAGAGTTTCTCCGAGCACTGGGATATATGGCTTCATGTATCCTCATGGTTCCCCTGGCCAGGCTGCACATGAGGAAGCTTCAGTGGTACCTCAAAAATGTATGGTACCAGGGCTCTTACTCCCTAGAGATTGCAATACAACTGATCCCTTGTCTAAAATAGGAGTTTGCATGGTGGGTACAGGCTTGTACCCAAAATCAGGGCCTTCCCTTCAGTTCTACTCCACAAGGCCAAACCCTCACCACAGATGCCTCAGAGACAGCCTTGGGGGGGCTCACTTTCAACACTTCCAATCACAAGGGAAGTGGGAGGTTCAGTTCAAGGACAGACATCAATTGGAAAAAACTTATGGCAGTGCAAAAAGGCCTGATAGCCTTCAAAGAAAAATGGGAACCAGGGGTCCTATTAGTAAAAACAGACAACACAGTCATGTGGTACATAAATAGGCAGGAAGGCACACATTCTTATCCCCTGTGCCTCCTAACGATGCAAGTCTGGGAAACTGAGCACTTTCTGGGCTTACACCTCATGGCACAATACCTTTCTGGGGTTCAAAATGGTCTAGAAGATCACCTCAGCATAAACCTGATGGACCCCCACGAATGGCATCTGCATTGGGAAATTTTTCTCGGTTACAGCCATCATAGCAAAAAGGCCCCTGAAATGATTAGGTCACACTCCACTAGGGCCACAGCTACCTCTGTAGTCTTTCTGAAGGGGTCTCTACTAAGGACATCTTAGAAGCAGCCACCTGGTCATTTGTACATACTTTCACAAAGCACTACCACTTGGCAAATCTTTTTCTAAGTCTAGAGCAGGATTTGCCACTGCCATCCTTCAGGGCATCCTCTCTTCTCCATAATCTCCTTCCTCACTCAGTTTAGCTTTGGGAATCTTCCCACAAGTCAAGACTGCAACAGTGAAACACGAAGAACATAATACAGTTGTGTACGTTTACATAAATGTAGATGTTCGAGTTTATTCACTGTTGCAGTCTTCTTTCCCTCCCTTCTGCCCCCTTTAGCCTACTAGGTAGTCTACTAATAACCAACTAATCCAGCCAAGGGTCACCACCCTTGGCTACCCTGCTGTTAGGGTCCTCTTCCATCGTCTCTCCTGTTTATTTAGGACTCCTCCTGGTAGAGGACAAAAATACTGATGTCATGACACGGGCTGGCTCGCTTTATACCCGAGCGTACTGGCATCAGTCAGGGCATCCGCCAGCCTGAGATGGAAAAAGTTTTGTCTGGTAGTCAGGCCGGCCAAAGGCTTTCATGGCAGGAAATCCCACAAGTCAGGACTGCAACAGTGAATACACTTGAACATCTGCATTTATGGTAAGTGTACACAACTGTACTTTTCCTCCTATCCTAGATCAACTGCTGTTTCAGGGGATCATAGTAACTCTTAATTTAAAATATGTTTATCATCATATTCCATTTCTCAAATATCTTTGCTGCTGTTCTTACTATGCATTCCTTTAATCTGCAGCTGTGGCATTTTACTATTGCATGACTTCTTAAAGGCTGTTGAGCCCAGGCACTAAAGTGAAGTGTATTCAATAAATTATTCTTGGGTCAGTAGCCTGTTTCATTTTATCTCTTTTGTTGGTTGTATGAATAATTTTACTATTGCACATCTGGGTTTATCTTTTCACACTGGTAAATGACCTACACAATGTGTCCGATCAATTTTGGGGTGTCTAACCAGTCCATACCTCCAGTTATGCTAGCAGTCCACTCTTTTACTTACTTTAAGACGTATTTTCCTTCTCCTTGTCTCAGCCGTATCATTCTGACATTTTCTGTTCTGGTATAACATTCCATATTGGTTTGCTTATCTAGCAAGCCATCTAAGTACTTTGCAGCATTTGTCTTTCCCCCACATGTTTCTGCATTATTTCTTACATTTTTCCCACAGTATAACATTTTAAGTAGCTCTGATGCCATTGGTACTCCCTTCCTCTCCATCTTGTCACAGAGTAGCCATTTTAGGTTTTAATCCTTCCTCATAACTCAGGATTTGGTCTTGCTTTTTCTCCATTCCTTATTTTTTTGTTTGTACTTAACTATCCATGTTCCAGCACACTTCTAAACCCTGTACTTTTATTTTCACATTGAAGTGACGGGATTCATATGCTAAATGTGCACTGAATCAACAACCCAGGGGCAGAGCAATTAAGCAGTCATTACACTTGGCAGTCAATTGACCTCTCTAGTTTTGGGAAATAACGTTTGGTATTTCACAAGGCTAGGATGTCCTGTCTTGGGACTACACATGCTTTCGCCCAAAAATGGTATCAGAATTGCCCTTAACCAGTCCATTCATCTCATTAATGTTCCTGTATTCTCTCCAAGAACAGAACACCAGGGGCACATAACCCTTCATACCCTGGATCAGGTTTGACATGAAAAAAGTCAGATCTATTATGTCATTTTCATTAATTTCTTAACTAATGGTTTTCAGATCCAACTTCAGATCTGGCTTAGCCACTTTTACTAAACTTGCTGATCTAACTTTTGAGCTCCTCCTTTTACCAATAATGGCCCACCATCCTGGCATATCTCTTATCTCGTTTCCTGCTACATAATTCTGATTTGGATTATTTCTGCTGTTGAGCTAAGGGGTTAAATAATAATCCTTATCTCTCTATTTGTGAGATTTTGTATGTATTTATTGACTTTTGATTACTTGGAAAGTCTGACTGTGTAGAAGCCTTTTTCAGCAGATGCCCAGGGAGAAAAGCTCTAAATTATTACACAACATTTTAAGAACTATACTTTTGTAATCTTCACAAATAAAACAAAAACATCTGCAGTTTAAATTATTATAACAAATTAGGCATAATATAAAGACATTGGTTGAGATTAGATACAATTTATATGACGATCATTTAATGTTTAGAGAAATTTAGACAGTTTGTAGAGAAATTAAAGGTAAGTTAGTTTAATCTTCTTCTTCTTTTGGCTACTCCCATTAGGGGTCGCCACAGTGGATCATCTGTTTCCATTTCTTCCTGTCCTCTGCATCTTGCTCTGTCACACCAACCACCTGCATGTCCTCTCTCACCACATCCATAAATCTGATCTTAGGCCTTCTTCTTTTCCGGTTACCTGACAGCTTCATCCTTAGGATCTTTTTCCCAATATACTCTGCATCCCTCCTCAGCACATGTCCAAACCAACGTAATCTTGCCACTCTGGCTTTCTCTCTAAACCTTCCAACCTGGGCTGACCTTCAAATATACTTATTTCTAATCCTGTCCACCCTTGTCATACCCAGTGCAAATCTTAACATCTTTAACTCTGCCAAGTCCAGCTCTGACTCCTGCCTTTTTGTCAATGCCACTGTCTCCAACCCATATAACATAGCTGGTCTCACTACCCTCTTGTAGACCTTCCCTTTCACTCTTACTGGTCTGTCACAAATCACTCCTGACACTCTTCTCCACCTACTCCATCCTGCCTGTACTCTCTTCTTCACCTGTCTTCCACACTCATCATTACTCTGAACTGTTGATCCCAAGTATTTAAACTCATCCACCTTTGCCACCTCTACTCCCTGCATCCTCACCATTCCTCTATCCTCCCTCTCATTCACACACACACATATTCTGTCTTAGTCCTGCTGATCTTCTCCACCTCTCCAGGGTCTCCTCCACCTGTTCCCTACTTTCACTACAGATCACAGTGTCATCTGCAAACATCATAGTCCACGGGGACTCCTGTCTGATCTCATCTGTCAACCTGTCCATCACCATTGCAAATAAGAAAGGGCTCAGAGCTGATCCTTGATGTAATCCCACCTCCACCTTAAACGCATCCGTCACTCCCACTGCAGATCTCACCGCTGTCATACCACCCTCGTACATATCCTGTACCACTCTTACATACTTCTCTGACACTCCCGACTTCTTCATACAAAACCACAACTCCTCTGTAGGCACCCTGTCATATGCTTTCTCTAAGTCTACAAAGACACAGTGCAACTCCTTCTGACCTTCTCTGTACTTCTCCATCAACACTCTCAGAGCAAACATCGTATCTGTAGTACTCTTTCCTGGCATGAAACCATACTGCTGATCACTAATCATCACCTCCCTTCTTAACCTAGCTTCCACTACTCTTTCCCATAAATTCATGCTGTGACTAATCAATTTAATCCCTCTGTAGTTACTACAGTTCTGCACATCACCCTTATTCTTAAAAATCGGTACCAAAACACTTTTTCTCCATTTCTCAGGCATCCTCTCACTTTCCAAGATTTCATTAAACAATCTAGTTAAAAACTGCCATTTCACCTAAACACCTCCATGCTACCACATGTATGTCATCTGGACCAACAGCCTTTCCATTCTTCATCCTCTTCATAGCTATCCTTACTTCCTCCTTGCTAATCCACTGCACTTCATGATTCACTTTCCACACATCATCCAACCTTCTCTCCCTCTCATTCTCTTCATTCATCAGCCCCTTAAAGTACTCTTTCCATCTACTCAACATACTCTCCTAGCTTGTGAGTACGTTTCCCTCATTATCCTTTATCACCCTTACCTGCTGCACATCTTTACTAGCTCTATCCCTCTGTCTAGCCAATCAGTACAGGTCCTTTTCTCCCTCCTTAGTGTCCAACCTTTCATACAACTCTTCATATGCCTTATCCTTAGCCTTCGCCACCTCTCTCTTTGCCATGCACCTCATCTCCTTATACTCCTGTCTACTTTCTTCATCTCTCTGACAATCCCACTTCTTCTTCACCAACCTCTTTCTCTGTATGCTCTCCTGTACTTCCTCATTCCACCATCAGGTCTCCTTGTCCTCTTTCCTCTTTCCAGATGTCACACTAAGCACCTTTCTGGCCATCTCCCTTACTAGCTCTGCTGTAGTTACCCAGCTATTCAGTAACTCTTCACTGCCACCCAGTGCCTGTCTTAACTCTTCCCTGAACTCCACCTCACAATTTCCTTTTTTCAGTTTCCACAATTTGATCCTTGGTGCTGCCCTCACACTCCTCCTTCTCTTCTTGATCACCAGTGTCATCCTACAAACCACCATCCTATGCTGCCTAACTACACTTTCCCCTACCACCACTTTACAGTCTCCAATCTCCTTCAGACTGGCCCTTCTACATAAGACATAATCCACCTGTGTGCATCTTCCTCCACTCTTGTATGTCACCCTCTTGTTAAAATACGTATTCACCACAGCCATGTCCATCCTTTTCGCAAAATCCACTACCATCTGACCTTCTGCATTCCTTTGCTTAACACCATACCTACCCATCACTTCCTCATCCCCTCTGTTCCCTTCATCAGCATGCCCACTGAAATCTGCTCCAATCACCACTCTCTCACCCTTGGGTACAGTCATCACCACTTCATCCAACTCACTCCAAAATTTTTCTTTCTCATCCATTGCACACCCAACTTGTGGAGCATATGCACTAACCACGTTCATCATTACACCATCAATTTCCAGCTTCATAAACATCACTCTATCCGACACTTTTTTCACCTCCAAAACACTCTTAGCATACTGTTCCTTCTGGATAACCCCTACGCCATTTCTCCTCCAATCCACACCATGATAAAACAATTTGAACCCACCTCCAATGCACCTAGCCTTGCTCCCCTTCCATCTGGTCTCTTGCACACACAATATACCAACCTTCCTTCTGTCCATCATATCAGCTAGCTCTCTCCCTATACCAGTCATACTGCCAACATTCAAAGTTCCAACCCTCACTACCACAGTCCTAGCCTTTACCTACCTTTGGGCATGCCTTTCCCCTCTTCTCCTCCTTCGGCCAACAGTAGCCCAATTTCCGCCAGCACCCTGCTGGCCAACAGTACTGGTGTCAGTTGTTGTTAACCCAGGCCTCGACCGATCCGGTATGTATATCTGTACTGTTGTCCGCATGTAAGATTTGGCAAAATTTTATGCCGGATGCCCTTCCTGACGCAACACTCCCCATTTATCCGGGCTTGGGACCAGCATAAAGAAATGCACTGGCTTGTGCATCCCCAGCGGTAAGTTAGTTTAATACAAACAGGAATTGCAATATGAAGTGAGGGAAAAAACATGCTTATGGTATATTTAGGGGGAAAGTCAGGGAACAGAATTTGATAGAAGTAAGGAAGTAAGTGAAGAAGGGAGAGTAAGGAGGTATAAGGAATGAAAATGTACTTGTTCACATTTAGGGATATAGTTTATCCTGGTTTTGAGCAAGAACAGAGTCAGATTTTAGCGAGGAAGACTTTCAGAGTGGTTTTGAAAGATGGGAGTGAGGGTATTGATCTGATGGATACAGTTAAGGTGTTCCAGGCCTTAGCAACTGTGGAACAGATCATGTGTGCTGTATCTTTAAGAAGTGTTTCAAGGACTGAACATGTATATATATATATATATATATATATATATATATATATATATATATATGTATATATACCGAGCACATGCTAATCTCAGTGCCATTTTGAGAGTGCAGCCAGAGAAGTGAGCATGTATGAGTTTACTAGCTAGTTTGTGCCACTGCCATCCTTCAGGGCATCCTCTCTTCTCCATAATCTCCTTCCTCGCTCAGTTTAGCTTTGGGAATCTTCCCACAAGTCAAGACTGCAACAGTGAAACACGAAGAACATAATACAGTTGTATGCGTTTACATAAATGTAGATGTTCGAGTTTATTCACTGTTGCAGTCTTCTTTCCCTCCCTTCTGCCCCCTTTAGCCTACTAGGTAGTCTACTAATAACCAACTAATCCAGCCAAGGGTCACCACCCTTGGCTACCCTGCTGTTAGGGTCCTCTTCCATAGTCTCTCCTGTTTATTTAGGACTCCTCCTGGTAGAGGACAAAAATACTGATGTCATGACACGGGCTGGCTCACTTTATACCCGAGCGTACTGGCATCAGTCAGGGCATCCGCCAGCCTGAGACGGAAAAAGTTTTGTCTGGTAGTCAGGCTTTCATGGCAAGAAATCCCACAAGTCAGGACTGCAACAGTGAATACACTTGAACATCTGCATTTATGGTAAGTGTACACAGCTGTACTTTTCCTCCTATCCTAGATCAACTGCTGTTTCAGGGGGTCATAGTAACTCTTAATTTAAAATATGTTTATCATCATATTCCATTTCTCAAATATCTTTGCTGCTGTTCTTACTATGCATTCCTTTAATCTGTAGCTGTGGCATTTTACTATTGCATGACTTCTTAAAGGCTGTTGAGCCCAGGCACTAAAGTGAAGTGTATTCAATAAATTATTCTTGGGTCAGTAGCCTGTTTCATTTTATCTCTTTTGTTGGTTGTATGAATAATTTTACTATTGCACATCTGGGTTTATCTTTTCACACTGGTAAATGACCTACACAATGTGTCCAATCAGTTTTGGGGTGTCTAACCAGTCCATACCTCCAGTTATGCTAGCAGTCCACTCTTTTACTTACTTTAAGACGTATTTTCCTTCTCCTTGTCTCAGCCGTATCATTCTGACATTTTCTATTCTGGTATAACATTCCATATTGGTTTGCTTATCTAGCAAGCCATCTAAGTACTTTGCAGCATTTTTCTTTCCCCTACATGTTTCTGCATTATTTCTTACATTTTTCCCACAGTATAACATTTTAAGTAGCTCTGATGCCATTGGTACTCCCTTCCTCTCCATCTTGTCACAGAGTAGCCATTTTAGGTTTTAATCCTTCCTCATAACTCAGGATTTGGTCTTGCTTTTTCTCCATTCCTTATTTTTTTGTTTGTACTTAACCATCCATGTTCCAGCACACTTCTAAACCCTGTACTTTTATTTTCACATTGAAGTGACGGGATTCATATGCTAAATGTGCACTGAATCAACAACCCAGGGGCAGAGCAATTAAGCAGTCATTACACTTGGCAGTCAACTGACCTCTCTAGTTTTGGGAAATAACGTTTGGTATTTCACAAGGCTAGGATGTCCTGTCTTGGGACTACACATGCTTTCGCCCAAAAATGGTATCAGAATTGCCCTTAACCAGTCCATTCATCTCATTAATGTTCCTGTATTCTCTCCAAGAACAGAACACCAGGAGCACATAACCCTTCATACCCTGGATCAGGTTTAACATGAAAAAAGTGAGATCTATTATGTCATTTTCATTAATTTCTTAACTAATGGTTTTCAGATCCAACTTCAGATCTGGCTTAGCCACTTTTACTAAACTTGCTGATCTAACTTTTGAGCTCCTCCTTTTACCAATAATGGCCCACCATCCTGGCATATCTCTTATCTCGTTTCCTGCTACATAATTCTGATTTGGATTATTTCTGCTGTTGAGCTAAGGGGTTAAATAATAATCCTTATCTCTCTATTTGTGAGATTTTGTATGTATTTATTGACTTTTGATTACTTGGAAAGTCTGACTGTGTAGAAGCCTTTTTCAGCAGATGCCCAGGGAGAAAAGCTCTAAATTATTACACAACATTTTAAGAACTATACTTTTCTAATCTTCACAAATAAAACAAAAACATCTGCAGTTTAAATTATTATAACAAATTAGGCATAATATAAAGACATTGGTTGAGATTAGATACAATTTATATGACGATCATTTAATGTTTAGAGAAATTTAGACAGTTTGTAGAGAAATTAAAGGTAAGTTAGTTTAATCTTCTTCTTCTTTTGTCTACTCCCATTAGGGGTCGCCACAGTGGATCATCTGTTTCCATTTCTTCCTGTCCTCTGCATCTTGCTCTGTCACACCAACCACCTGCATGTCCTCTCTCACCACATCCATAAACCTGATCTTAGGCCTTCTTCATTTCCGGTTACCTGACAGCTTCATCCTTAGGATCTTTTTCCCAATATACTCTGCATCCCTCCTCAGCACATGTCCAAACCAACGTAATCTTGCCGCTCTGGCTTTCTCTCTAAACCTTCCAACCTGGGCTGACCTTCAAATATACTTATTCCTAATCCTGTCCACCCTTGTCATACTCAGTGCAAATCTTAACATCTTTAACTCTGCCAAGTCCAGCTCTGACTCCTGCCTTTTTGTCAATGCCACTGTCTCCAACCCATATAACATAGCTGGTCTCACTACCCTCTTGTATTACCTTCCCTTTCACTCTTACTGGTACTAGTCTGTCACAAATCACTCCTGACACTCTTCTCCACCTACTCCATCCTGCCTGTACTCTCTTCTTCACCTGTCTTCCACACTCATCATTACTCTAAACTGTTGATCCCAAGTATTTAAACTCATCCACCTTTGCCACCTCTACTCCCTGCATCCTCACCATTCCTCTATCCTCCCTCTCATTCACACACACATATTCTGTCTTAGTCCTGCTGATCATCTCCACCTCTCCAGGGTCTCCTCCACCTGTTCCCTACTTTCACTACAGATCACAATGTCATCTGCAAACATCATAGTCCACGGGGACTCCTGTCTGATCTCATCTGTCAACCTGTCCATCACCATTGCAAATAAGAAAGGGCTCAGAGCTGATCCTTGATGTAATCCCACCTCCACCTTAAACGCATCCGTCACTCCCACTGCAGATCTCACCGCTGTTATACCACCCTCGTACATATCCTGTACCACCCTTGCATACTTCTCTGACACTCCCGACTTCTTCATACAAAACCACAACTCCTCTGTAGGCACCCTGTCATATGCTTTCTCTAAGTCTACAAAGACACAGTGCAACTCCTTCTGACCTTCTCTGTACTTCTCCATCAACACTCTCAGAGCAAACATCGTATCTGTAGTACTCTTTCCTGGCATGAAACCATACTGCTGATCACTAATCATCACCTCCCTTCTTAACCTAGCTTCCACTACTCTTTCCCATAAATTCATGCTGTGACTAATCAATTTAATCCCTCTGTAGTTACTACAGTTCTGCCCATCACCCTTATTCTTAAAAATCGGTACCAAAACACTTTCTCCATTTCTCAGGCATCCTCTCACTTTCCAAGATTTCATTAAACAATCTAGTTAAAAACTGCCATTTCACCTAAACACCTCCACGCTACCACATGTATGTCATCTGGACCAACAGCCTTTCCATTCTTCATCCTCTTCATAGCTATCCTTACTTCCTCCTTGCTAATCCACTGCACTTCATGATTCACTTTCCACACATCATCCAACCTTCTCTCCCGCTCATTCTCTTCATTCATCAGCCCCTTAAAGTACTCTTTCCATCTACTCAACATACTCTCCTAGCTTGTGAGTACGTTTCCCTCATTATCCTTTATCACCCTTACCTGCTGCACATCTTTACTAGTGCTATCCCTCTGTCTAGCCAATCAGTACAGGTCCTTTTCTCCCTCCTTAGTGTCCAACCTTTCATACAACTCTTCATATGCCTTATCCTTGGCCTTCGCCACCTCTCTCTTTGCCATGCACCTCATCTCCTTATACTCCTGTCTACTTTCTTCATCTCTCTGACAATCCCACTTCTTCTTCACCAACCTCTTTCTCTGTATACTCTCCTGTACTTCCTCATTCCACCATCAGGTCTCCTTTTCCTCTTTCCAGATGTCACACTAAGCACCTTTCTAGCCATCTCCCTTACTAGCTCTGCTGTAGTTACCCAGCTATTCAGTAACTCTTCACTGCCACCCAGTGCCTGTCTTAACTCTTCCCTGAACTCCACCTCACAATTTCCCTTTTTCAGTTTCCACCATTTGATCCTTGGTGCTGCCCTCACACTCCTCCTTCTCTTCTTGATCACCAGTGTCATCCTACAAACCACCATCCTATGCTGCCTAACTACACTTTCCCCTACCACCACTTTACAGTCTCCAATCTCCTTCAGACTGGCCCTTCTACATAAGACATAATCCACCTGTGTGCATCTTCCTCCACTCTTGTATGTCACCCTCTTGTTAAAATACGTATTCACCACAGCCATGTCCATCCTTTTCGCAAAATCCACTTCCATCTGACCTTCTGCATTCCTTTGCTTAACACCATACCTACCCATCACTTCCTCATCCCCTCTGTTCCCTTCATCAGCATGCCCACTGAAATCTGCTCCAATCACCACTCTCTCACCCTTGGGTACAGTCATCACCACTTCATCCAACTCACTCCAAAATTTTTCTTTCTCATCCATCGCACACCCAACTTGTGGAGCATATGCACTAACCACGTTCATCATTACACCATCAATTTCCAGCTTCATAAACATCACTCTATCCGACACTTTTTTCACCTCCAAAACACTCTTAGCATACTGTTCCTTCAGGATAACCCCTACGCCATTTCTCCCCCAATCCACACCATGATAAAACAATTTGAACCCACCTCCGATGCACCTAGCCTTGCTCCCCTTCCATCTGGTCTCTTGCACACACAATATACCAACCTTCCTTCTGTCCATCATATCAGCTAGCTCTCTCCCTATACCAGTCATACTGCCAACATTCAAAGTTCCAACCCTCACTACCACAGTCCTAGCCTTTACCTACCTTTGGGCATGCCTTTCCCCTCTTCTCCTCCTTCGGCCAACAGTAGCCCAATTTCCGCCAGCACCCTGCTGGCGGTTGTTGTTAACCCGGGCCTCGACCGATCCGGTATGTATATCTGTACTGTTGTCCGCATGTATGATTTGGCAAAATTTTATGCCGGATGCCCTTCCTGACGCAACACTCCCCATTTATCCGGGCTTGGGACCGGCATAAAGAAATGCACTGGCTTGTGCATCCCCAGCGGTAAGTTAGTTTAATACAAACAGGAATTGCAATATGAAGTGAGGGAAAAAACATGCTTATGGTATATTTAGAGGGAAAGTCAGGGAACAGAATTTGATAGAAGTAAGGAAGTAAGTGAAGAAGGGAGAGTAAGGAGGTATAAGGAATGAAAATGTACTTGTTCACATTTAGGGATATAGTTTATCCTGGTTTTGAGCAAGAACAGAGTCAGATTTTAGTGAGGAAGACTTTCAGAGTGGTTTTGAAAGATGAGAGTGAGGGTATTGATCTGATGGATACAGTTAAGGTGTTCCAGGCCTTAGCAACTGTGGAACAGATCATGTGTGCTGTATCTTTAAGAAGTGTTTCAAGGACTGAACATGCATATATATATATATATATATATATATATATATATATATATATATATATATATATACCGAGCACATGCTAATCTCAGTGCCATTTTGAGAGTGCAGCCAGAGAAGTGAGCATGTATGAGTTTACTAGCTAGTTTGTATATAAGTTTACCTAAGTTAAAGTTAATAAGCCTCAATCCTGATGTGTTTGTACACAATAAAGCTGCTTGAACAGAGCCTACGAAGTCTCATCTATTGTATCATGACAAGATGTGCAACATAGTGTCAGAACCATGATTCCAGAGACTGCTTTTCAGAGCCAAGAGGTGCAGGGCTAACAGTGAAGGTAAACTAAAAGACATGAGTACGAAAATCGCCAGAAAAAAATAAAGGTAATGAAAACTTGCATGAACAGTTTATTTTATAAAAAAGATAAATTAGAACTTTACAAGGGCATAAACTGCATTATGAAATAAGTGAGACACACAAAAGGTTTCTTGATTAAACAAAAGGTTTAAAATTAAGAGATTTGATAAAATGAGCATCAGAAGTATATAAGGGGTTTGGAATTACCTCAGAATTGCAAAATGGGCATGTTTAGAGTAAAACGAGCATGTTTAGAGTAAAATGAGCACAAGAAAAGTATAATGGGCATAGAAAGAAATTAAATGAGCAAAACAAATATAATAAGGGCAAAAAGGGCATATTAAGCATAAATAAAGCAAGGCGACTGGATGTTTTTTGGCAAAGTGCTGTGTTCACATTGACCGAAGCCCTAAATAGCATAATTAGAGTTATTCGAAGTATCCCAAAGTGTGTAAAAGTGCTTACAGTGTGTGTTTTACTGCGCATGTATTCCGAAGAGTTTATTTGGGTGCAAAGTGCAACTATTTCGTGAAGTACAGTCTCAAAGTACAGCCATTTCAAAAAGTTTCTTGTGCTGGATGTGTCTATTTGCAAAGTGCCGCCATTACAGAGTGTTTCTTCCACTGTAAAGAATTATCTAGCAAAGTATTGCCATTTTAGTGAAGTTTCAGTGTGCTGTGTTCTGTTTATTTGCAAAGTGCAGTTACTTCGAAATATTTCTTACTCTGAGCTTCTTCTGCCCCGTTCATTCGGACAATGCAGTCATTTTGAAATGTCTCTTAAAATGATGATAAATAACTTTTGTAGTGTAGTAATTTTAAGAGTATTACAGTGCCTGAGAGACTTATTTCACAAAGTTCAGTTATTCAGAGGCTTGTTGTGCTATTGGGCATAGTTACAAATACTGGCATAAATTTCTGGCATATGTATATATGTATATATATATATATATGTATATATATATGTGTGTGTGTGTGTGTGTGTGTGTGTGTGTGTGTGTTCATGCATATTTGCAAAATCCTTCACCGGTATGTGTTAATATGGCAGACGGATTTCTAAAGCCCTCACCTCTTGTGTTTGATCAGAATATTGCAGAAAACTGGAGAATATTTGAGCAAGAGCATAATATTTTTATAGAAGCAGCTTATTCTGACAAACATGCATGCACCAGGGCATTCATTTTGCTAAACCTAGCTGGGTCAGAGGCCATTGAAAGATAGTGTTCATTTTTGTATGCACCAGCAGTATATGAGGGAGAAGGTGAAAACCGCCATATTGTTGTACAGACTGAATTAAGGGAAGACTCTGAGTGCTTGAAGTGCAAATTCAGAAAAATGTGTAACCCCCAGACGAATATTACATTAGAGAGGCATTTGTTTTACACAAGAGATCAGAAACCAGAGGAGACTTTTGCAGTTTATATTACTGACTTGAGGAGCAAAGCTAAAATGTGTCAGTTTGGTGACTTAAAAGATGAGTTGATAAAGGACAGGCTTGTGTGTGGTATTAATAGTGCTGCTGTGAGAAAGATTTTGCTTCGTGACAGTGATTTAACACTAAGCAAAGCTATTGAGATTTGTCAAATCCATAAAGTTACAGAAAGGCACACAAGTATGCCTACAAGTGATAAGGGAATGGTTTTGGCAGGCTCCAGAGCAAATGTAGACAGCAAACAAAAGCAGGCCTAAGCACGTGGCAACCACAGCCCCTGCGGGTTCCCAGAGGATTCCATGTAGTTTTCCAGCAAGTTCTAAGTTCAGTTAAAGGAGCATGCTCAGTGCAGTATCAGTGTGAATCAGCAAAACTCAAATCTAGCTTTATAGTTAACTGTCGCAATTGTGGTGCCAATCATGAGTCTAAAAGAGAGAAATGCTTGCCATTTGGTCAGCAATGCCAAAAGTGTAAAAAATTGAACCATTTTCAAAGGTTGTGCAAATCAAGTAAACCCCACACAATTATAAAGAACAGTCACTCAAAAAAGCAAGTTGATCATATAGAGAGCTGCAATTCTGCTTTCTATGTAGACGGTGTATCCGTAATTGGTGAAAAGGCTGATCCAGTGAATTTGTTGGCAAAGAACAAAGTATTTTGTACTGTGCAGATCAATGGTAAATCCACTAAACTCAAAGTAGACACTGGTTTAAAGTGTAATGTTATGTCAACAGACGCATTTGCTAAAGTGAGATCTGGTGAACAACTCAGTGTGGATAGTAGTGCAAAACTTGCTGCTTATGGAGGTGAAGAAATTCAGACCAAAGGCTCAGCAGTGCTTTCATGTTATTTGGATAGCAACTGTTACAGATTGTTATTCTATGTAGTCTGAAGACCTGTGCAGTCATTACTGGGTCTCAGAGACAGTTTAAGAATTAATCTGCTTTCTTTTACCAAAGCAGTTCATAATATAAGCACATATCCTAGTTCAAATTTTTCTGAAGCCATTTTTTGAGTATGCTGATGTTTTCGATAAGTTGGGCAAACTTCCAGTTGTGTATTCTATGAAGCTAAACCCAGAGGTCAGTCCAGTGGACAGACCACCAAGAAAAGTTCCGATAGCTATACAGGGTAAAGTTAAAACTGAGTTGGATAAAATGGTACAGCGAAGTGTAATTTGTTCAGTCACAGAACCAACTGAATGGGTGTCATGCATGGTAGCAACCCACAAGAAAGGCTCAGACGAAATCAGAATATGTATTGACCCAAGAGATTTGAATAAAGCATTAAGGAGACCCTATCATCCAATGTGTACAGTCGAAGAAGTCGCAGCCCTAATATAGAATGCCACTATTTTTCTGTCTTGGATGCAAAAAGTTTATTTTGGCAAGTGATGCTTGATCGCAAATCCACATTACTGACTACTTTCAGTACCCTGTTTGGCAGATACAGATTCCTAAGGATGCCATTTGGAATGAATTCTGCAAGTGAAGTCTTTCAGCGTGCAATGGAGCAAATGTTTTCAGGTTATCCTTGTGCTATAATAGTAGATGATTTATTGGTTGGAGGCAGTGGTGAAGCAGAGCATGACAGAAATCTTGAGAGTTCTAGAAAGAGCATGTGAAGTGAACTTAAAGCTTAATCCTCTGAAGTGCAAATTCAGACTACCAGAAGTTACATATGTAAGTCATTTATTTACCAGTACTGGCTTGAGACCAGACCCTTCCAAGCAAACAGTTATTCTTGCGATGCCAGCACCTGATAATGTTCAAGCTGTACAGCATTTTCTTGGCATGGTCAACTATTTAGACAAATTTATACCAGACTTCAGTGAGTTGACAACACCTTTGAGAGAGCTGATGTGCAAAAATATTACATGGTCTTGGTTGGAACATCACCAGAGACCATTTGAAGACCTTAAGCAGAAAATTGCCACCCCACCTACATTAAGATACTATGATGTCAATAAACCAGTAATTCTTTCCTGGTCTTGGTGCAGTTATTCTTCAAGAAGGCAGACCAGTAACCTATGCCTCTAGATCCCTTACCCAAACTGAAATGCAGTATGCTCAAATTGAGAAAGAACTTTTGGCAATAATATTTGCATGTTCAAAGTTTCATGATTATATCTATGGTTGAGCTATTCTGATCACCACTCTCTAGTTACTATTCTAAAGAAGCCTATGCATTCAGCTCCATCAAGATTACAAAGAATGATGCTCAAATTGCAGAAGTACAATTTCAAATTGATCTATACGAAAGGCAAACGTCTTTATCTGGCTGATACCTTATCCAGATCAACCAGAAATACAATGGAACAGCTTGACTCAGAAAATGTTGACTCTGACATAATGGGAGTGCATAATTTTTCTACCACGAGACTTGCTGAGCTGATTAATCATACAAAGACTGATCCAGTTTTGCAAAATCTCAACCACTGCATCAATGTGGGATGGCCGTCAAAGCAGTCTAGTGTACCACCAGACGTGCAAACCTATTTTCCTTACAGAGATGAGATGTTGATGAAAGATTTCATTATTTTCAAAGGTCCAAGAATTGTTGTTCCTGCTTTCCTACAACATGAATATATCCAGATTTTTCATCATGGTCACCTAGGTTCCGACTCTACCAAAAGAAGAGTGAGAAAGCT
Organism: Protopterus annectens; assembly: GCF_019279795.1. Lineage (NCBI taxonomy): Eukaryota > Metazoa > Chordata > Ceratodontiformes > Protopteridae > Protopterus > Protopterus annectens. The sequence continues at coordinate 793,056,050 of NC_056737.1, forward strand.
AGTATTTTGGCCTTCTCTAGTAAAAGACATTGATAAAGTACTTTCTTCTTGTTCAGTATGCAATAGTATTAAACGGCATTTGAAAAGAGAACCGCTTCAGCTAAGTCAAGTTCCTGAACTACCTTGGTCAACAGTAGCCACTGATATATTCAAGTGGAGCAATGAGCATTACTTAGTTGTGATAGACTCTTATTCGAACTGGTTTGAGATCGATTTACTACCTAACTTAAGGTCCACTGCTTTTATAAGTTGTAATGTCATTTCTCAGTCCATGGTAGTCCACACAAAGTTATTTCTGACAATGGTACTCAATTTACTAGTCAGTTGTTTTAGACATTTGCAAGAGAATGGGACTGCATACATGTTACTAGTAGTCCAGAATTTCCACAGTCAAATGGACTAGCTGAACATGCAGTACAGAGTGCAAAGTAATTACTTGTAAGGTCAAAGCATGACAATACCAATGTCTTTTTGAATTTACTCAATCGCAGAAACATATACCCTGTGATGATATACTTAGCTTGCCTGCTCTGCGACTTCTATCCAGGCAAACCAGAACAACATTGCCTATTAGTTCTAGTTTGTTGAGGCCTAAAGCTAAGAACAACAGAACCATTAGAGCCCAATTATTCATGAAGCATTCTTTCCAGAAGACCAGCTATGATAAATCGAGCAGATTTCTTTGTGTATTAAAAGAAGGAGAGACAGTGAGGATACAAATAGTGAAAGCTTTCGACCGGATTGGTCAAGTAACAGGTATATGTACCAAGCCAAGATCCTTCTTCATAGAATCTGAGGGTGTGGAGTACAGGAGAAATCGCAGACATCTTCTTCCTGTACCAGAATCAATATTGCAGCATTGTTCCTGTGATACAGACTGTAGATCTCAGAGCAATCCAGACAATGTTCTTGTTGCAGAACGTGTCTTAACTTCCTGATGATGTTCCTAAGGATGAACATTCAGCAGAGGCAGTCCCAGTTGCTATATCTGATTTAAGGTTTTATGTCACACGTTTTGGTCCTATTTCCAGACCTAGTGTGAAATACACAGCGACCTAGACTTGATTGTATATATGTGTATCTAGTTCTGTATAATTGCATGACACAGAATTATTTGTATTGATTGTATGTCAACTGATATTGCCAATATTGTATAACGTATTTCTCAGAGAGGGAAGATGTAGAACAGAGCACGTATGCTGTAGCTTTAAAAAGCATTTCAAGGACTAAACATGCATATAAATACCAGGCACGTGCTAATCTCATTGCCATTTTGAGAGTGCAGCCAGAGAGTGAGCAAGTATAAGTGTAACAGCTAGTGTGTATATAAGTTTACCTAAGTTAAAGTTAATAAGCCTCAATCCTGATGTGTTTGTACAAATGCTGCTTAAACAGAACCCACAAAGTCTCGTCTATTGTATCCTGACTAGATTAGTGACAGCAACCTTGCATGAGTACAGACAATGCCCAGCAGATTTGATAGGTTTGTTGTCACACAGGAGTTTTTGGTCACTGGATCACAGTGACCAACTAGGAACATAGTTGTATAGAATATTTTTTAGTGCTGGACAGGCAGATGGATGCTGGATAATTTTATTAGTAGTAGGAAGCTGTCTGTGTATGTTAGCTGATGAGGCAGTTCTAACCAATTTAGTCTTTTTAGTGCTGTACAGTAGTGGGTTCTGAAAGGGGTAAGAGCTGCAAATTTAGCAACTTTGTTATAGCATTGTTCAGGTGTTAATTTTGTGAATCTTGGAGGTTAGTAAGGATGGGAGTACCATAAAGAAGTGTGGAAAGGAAATAGGTAGTGGCAAATGCAGTTTTAGTTATGTTGGTGAGAAAGTTTTTGGCTCTGTATGTAAAGCATCCCCAGTTTTTGATGAGTTTTTCTTATGCAATTTTGTATTTGCAGGTTAAATGTAATATTATTGTCCACTATTACCTTTAATAATTTGCTATGAGAAGTGACTTCACTGGTTGTATGATCAAGAGAGAGGACTTTAAATTTTATTTTTTCATGGGAGAGGAATCTGGGGGGAAAAATAGTAGTTTGGTCTTTTTAGGGTCGAGCATGGGTTGAGTTGCAAAGCCATGTTTCAGTGGCTGTTAAAGCTTCCTGAGTCATTTTTTGGAGGTGTACCATATTGTCAGATGTGCAAATGAGATTGGAATCATCTGTGTATTGTATTATGGTGGCCTGCTGTGTGGATATAAAAAGGGTGTTGGTGAAAATGTTAAAGAGGAGGGGACCAAGGATAGAGCCTCCTTAGTTACTGGAGGTAGGGAGAGAGCATGGTGTGCCATTTTACTGACTGATACTTATTGGACAGGTAGCTTTTGAACCACAGAAGGGTGGGCTGAGAGAGACCTAGTGAAGACATTTGGAGTAGATGTTTGCTGTGACAGACTGTGTCGAAGGCTTTAGACAAGTCTAGAAATAAGGAAGAGATTTGTTTGCTGTTATCTGTAGCTTTATTGACAGTACCTGTATGAGTTAGAAGGTCAATATCTTTGCTGTGGGATGGATCCATGTTGTGTAGGGGATAGGGTTTTTTTCCTGCAAGAGATAGTCCAGCAGTTGTTTTTTTAATACATTTTTCAAGTATTATGGCAAGGAGAGATAAGATAGCTATAGGTCGAAAGTTATTAATGTCTGTTGAATTTCCTCCTTTCTGAAGGAACCTGAGATTCCTGAATTGACCTATTTATAAGGACTGAGACAGGACAGGCAATCCTTTTGGCTGCTATTTTTAGGGACTCGCTTGGAAGGTCATCAGCTGAAGAAGAGCATGGTTTAAGTTTAAGAGTAGTTTTATATAAGGTGTGGGCACATGTTTCAAGGTGAAGTGGATGTGGTGGTATGTGGCTGTAGGGCAGGGTTGGGATTATATGTTGAGGAATCCTTGGTTAGAGATGCTGTACTGTCTATAAAATAAAAGTTGAACTTTATTGCAGTTTCAAGTGGTGAGTTATCGGGAGAGGGCTTTGGTGTGAATTTTTGGCCAGGATGTAAGATTTCTTTAATGGATGTCTACATTTTTTTAGGGTTGTGTTTAGTATTATTCTGAAAGCTATTATGCTATAGTTTTTTTTGTCTTAATTTTTTTACTTTTTAGTACGATTGCAAAGCATTCTGAAGTTTTCAAAATATTGAGGTGTTTTATATTTTTGCCATACTTTCCATGCTTTTTCTCTCTCCTGCATTAGCATTCTACTCTTTTTGAATAGCCAGTTGCATTATTTGTTGTTAATCTCTTCCTTCTAGGATGTACCAGGCTATTTAGGATATCTAGAAAAGTATTGAATTCATTTACAGCCTTGTCTAAGGGGATGATTTTTAGAAAGTTCTATTTAACAGATGATAGTGTAGCAACAAACATTTCTGGGTTAAACTTGCAAAGGTTACATGTTATTTTATAAATATGGTAATTAACTGGATGTATGAGATATCTAGTAGTATAGCAGTATAGCTTGGGAGATGATCACTGAGAGAGTCTGACATTGTACCTGTGATGGAGTATTTGCTGTGGTTGGATACTAGGATCCATTCTAATAGGGAATTTGATGTCTTGATGTAATGGGTCATCATCAGTCCCATTTTTTTCTACATGGAATCGGGGTATCGTGTCAACTGTCGCCAACTCTCTTGATTCAGTGCCACATTCCTGGCTTCTTCAACACTCATGCTTGACTGTCACAGATCTTCTTTCACACAATCCATCCACCTCTTTGCTGGACATCCTTGATTCCTCTTACCTTCTTCCTGTCTGTCCCAAATCTTCCTCACCAGATTGTCTTCTGCTTTTCTACACATGTGCCCAAACCACCGTAATCTGTTCTCTTTGACCTTTTCTGCAGTTGGAGCTACTTTGGCTCCTGCTCTTGTATCCTCATTTCCTCATCTGTCCCACAGTGTGCATCCTACCACCTTCCCAGGCACTTCATTTCCATCATCTTCAATTGTTCTGCCTTTACTGCCCAGGTTTCTGTACCACACAGTAGTACTGATCGGACCACTGTCTTGTACACCTTACTTTTCAGTTTCTTTGGCATTTTTCTGTCACTGACTACACCTGATACTCTATGCCAGTTGGCTGCAGCCCCTCTGAGTCTAGCTTTGACCTTTTCATTCAGACTACCCTTCTCCTCAACCACCCCTCCCAGATACTTGAAGCTATTTACCTGTTCCACTATCTTCCCTTCTTTCTCCATTCTCAGTTTCTTCTGATTTCCTCAATTTGCTGCCATTACCACTGTCTTATCTGTGCTTAGTTTCATCCCATGTGCCTTCAGATTTGCATTCCATTCTCTTATCCTTTGCTGAAGTTCTAGCTCAGAGTCTGCCTGTACTGCCACATCATCTGCATACATCAGCTTTGTTGATCTATGCCCTCCAACCTGTTTGCTAATGTAGTCCATCACCAGTATGAGCAGAAATGGGCTCAGAGCTGAACCCTGGTGTACACCCACTCCCACTGGGAACCCCTGTGTGAGGCCAAACACTGTTTGTTCTTGAGTCACTGGGTCTTTGTATATAGCCTGCACTAATTCTACCAATGTTTCTGGGACTTCAAACCACCGGAGTACTGCCCAGGTCAGCTTTTTTGGGACCCCGTCATATGTTTTCTCCAAGTCTAGGAATACCCAGTTGGACTGTCTCCTCATCTCTAGCTTCTTCTCAAGTATCTGTCTCAATGCAAACATCGGGTCAATTGTGCTGCATCCTGATCTGAATCCGAACTGCTCATTTCCCATCTTACATTCTAGTGCTCTGCATATCCATTTATCAGTCACGCTCTCCATAACTTTCATGCAGTGTGATAGGAGTTTGATGCCTCTGTACTGCCCACAGTTGTGGATATCCCCTTTGTTTTTGTACACTGACATGAGTATGCTTATTCTCCAGTCATTTGAGATGCGCCTTTCTGTCCACACTGATATAAGTACCCTCAGGAGCCATTTCTTCCCCTATCTCACCAAGCATCTTTATCAAATCTGTTGTGATCTCATCTGAGCCTGTAATGTGTGGGGCTAGTAATTGAGTGAAGCCATGTAGGTTCATGCTAGATGTAGGAGAATTGGAGTTTATATCCAACCAACTGACATTCACATCACCTAGTAGTATTTTTTCTTGTGGAAAAGTTGACTATCCAGTGTAGGATATCTTCCAGTATAGCTATATTGTCGCAAGGAGAGATGTAAAGGACAGTATTGCATGTTTGTTTATAATTGTTTATTTTGGGGAAAGTAATAAGAAACTCTGCTGAACTGAATTTTGGTATTGATTTGCTGTAAGGAAAAATGTGGTAGGTGATGGGAAATGCAATATCACCACCTTTCCTCTCTATATGGTCATTATGGATGATATAGCCAGGAGGTATAACTTTGGAGTCGTTTATGCTGGGTTTAAGCCAAGTTTCAGTTACAGCAAGAACATCAGGCTTATGTTAGGTAATCCAGGCATGTACTTCAGCAGTTTTATTTTGCAGCAAAAATAAGATCACCAGGTTTAGGGATTTGTTGTTGTTGAGTTAAAGAAGTGTGTGGGAGAAAATTATCTGTGTATTCATTGTAATAGGTGGGGCTCGGATTAAGGTTGGGAGAGAATTATCTTTGTGTTCATTGTGATAGGTGGGGCCAGGATTAAGGTGTATATCTCCAAATAGAAGGAATCTGAAGTAGTTTACTTCATTTGGTCTTCAACCTGTGGAAAATACAGATCCGTATTGGATACGAGACAGCAACTTTTGCTAGCATCAGCTCCAAACTCCCCTTACCCTTAATACACCTGCACTGCCTTCCTTCCCTTGCCACGATTTGCTTCAACATCATGTCTTCTGACCTCCAACTAGCAGTGGGTTTAAAACCTTTTTGTGAGTAGCTAATTTTCTAATTTTCTATCAGTTAGTGTTAGTGTAGGCTCCCCTTCTCCTCCCCTTGCGTGGTGCGTTGAGTGTTAGTGCTTTTAGGTTAGAGTAGTTTGTTCTGTAGTGCCACCCCCTCATTGTTTTCTATAGACTAGTGTGGTGAGTGGGTGTGTGTGTGTGATTATTTAGAAAGAATTTGCCTGTGTTTTTTTCAAGGCTATCTTTCCAACTTTAGCATGGCTAAAAAGCTTGTTTTCAAGCACTGTACAGAGTGTGGCCATAAGCTATCCTCAGCAGATGGCCACACTCTGTGTTTTGTGCATGGGTGTGCCCCACCTTAGTGTGGATTGTAGCTTTTGTGCGGGCTTCAACCCCCGTGCCCTAAAGGATAGAAAGGCCAAGTTGGCCCTCAAAGATGGTCTTCCTCCTTCCGACTCTCTTTCCTCGTCTTCAGCTTCAGTCACAGCGGCTGCTGTGACTGCCTCTCCCTCCTCTCTTCCACTGGCTTCTCCTCCCTCCCAGGCTGGAACTCAACCTCCTGTACTAAAGCCTGTGGTAGTAGAGCAGAAGACAGGTAGAGAAAGGTAGAGAGAGTCGAAAACAAGGGGAAAAGAGGAAGTGGTCCCTGGACCTCGCTTCTCCAAGCAGATCAGCACGGTTTCATGACTCCCCTCGGCTCCGATCTCTGAGGTTCTTCCCGAAGTCAGAGGAGACACGTCCAGCTTCTCGGGCCTCAGTGCCTGACCCGCCAGGTCGGAGTCTGTGGCCTTGTCACGGTTCACCAGCTCCTTATCCGATATGGATCTGGATAAGATGATGAGGCACTTTATCTGTACACAGATCCAGATGGGGGTCTTGCCAGCCCCCCCCCCCTCTGGAGGGAGGAGCTCGCTTCCTTTCTTTCAATCCATTTCTCCTTCTCTGATCTGACCTTCGGGTTCGGAGTATTCGGATCCGAGGTTGGCTTTGGTTAGGGGGTCGGCGCTGTTGGTACCTGCTTCCTCGATGTAGACAGCTGCCTGGAGCATTTCTTATCTGACCAGCTCGGCTCCGAGCCTCTCTCTGAGCCGAAGCTTGGGTGGCAGATCCGAGGGAGTGGAACCTTTTCCATCAGCTCCAACTTTGTCAGGCCAGGTTCCCTCCCTCGGAGTCCCGTCCACCTCGGGACTCGACTCCAATTCTTGTGTCGGACCCGGGGAGACCAACCTCCTTATTAATTTCTCAGGAGGTTCGTTCTCCTTTGGCATTCAATGTGGTAGAAAGGGTTCTCTCCTTCTGATCGAGACCCCTGATCACCTCTTCAGACTCCTCCCAGACCCCCTCTTCTCTGTCTACGGTCCCCATCGTCTTACCAGAAGGACAGCCCATGTTCTAAGAATCCCAAGCAGTTCCACCCAAGGAACAAATGGCTTGCGAGTGCCCCCCCAGAGAGCCCCACTGAGGATGTGCCTTGCAAGCATATGTGCAAGAGGAGGCACTTGGATCCCCCCCCCCCAAGTCCCTCACCGAGGACATGGACTTAGATGATGGAGAGGGTTCCTCAAGGTCACCTCCCAAGGATGTCTCCTTTGCAGACATCATGGAGATCCTGTGCCAGCGGGGAGGTTGGTCTGCCCTCAAACCCTCTTCTGATGAGTCTGTTTTCCTGGAGGCTTTCGGCATGGGCCCATCTACTTCCTGGGTGTCCCCTCCTGTGGATCCTTTGGTGCATTTGGTCAACTCGCGGGCATGGAAGGAACTGGACACCATGCAACCCGTACTAAAGCGACCTGATAAGATTCTTAGCCCCCCCATAGATAGGCCATCTTGGAATAAGGGCTCCCCCATGGACAACATGGGGTAGCAGCGGCCACTAAGAAGGAACTTGCCCAGGAGAGTTCCTCGGTCCACCCTCCTGACCAAGAGTCACTGATGATGGACTACCTAGGGAAGCGGGTGTACACTTCAGCTACCTTCTCAATTAGGACGCTGAATTACCTGGCCCTTGTCACTAGACTCCAACGCGACCTAGTCAAGGAGCTGGAGGAGTCTCCCCCCAAGTCCATGTTGCTGGAGGACAAGGCTTTGTTCTCTGCGAGGATGGCCACTTTAAAAGCGGTATCTAACACGTCCATGTGACTCCTCTCCCATGCAATGGAAGGAGCGGCAAGGGCGACTGGGTCCAGCGTGTCCATGAAGTGTCAGTTTTCCGAACCCTTCAAGGCATTGTTTGCCAATGCCCCTTATGACTGCTCTGCAGTCTTCAGTAAGACCTTCAAGGAGACATTAGTCCAGAGTGAGAAGGATGTAAAGACATTGTCTACCATCGGGATCCGCTTCTCTAATCCTCAAAGGTCTTTTTCCCGGAACCAGAGGGGGCAAAAGAAGATGTGATTCCAGAAGTCACAGTATTCCTGGGGCTCTTCTTCCCCTAGAGGCAGAGGGGGACAGAATGGACACTGGCCCAGACGCAGAGGGAGGGTCCACGGAACTTCAGGTCTCAAGAACCTTTCTCAGACAGACCCAGGCAGCAACTCTGAGGGGTTTCCCTACTGCTCTATTCTGGAGGCAGTTGGGGGACAATTGTCCTTGCACTCAGCAACATGAGAGTCCATAACAATGGACTGCTGGGTGCTTCAAATCATATCCATAGGATACTATATCCCCTTCATGGGTTCCCCCATATCTCCCGGACATACCACCCATGCAAAGGGAGGCAGCAGGACAGGAAATTTCCAAGCTGCTAGGAAAACGAGACATCAAAACCGTCCCCCCAGATCAATCTGGATCGGGCTTCTACTCCAGGTTCTTTTTGGTGCCAAAGAAAACAGGGGACTTGAGGCCCATTCTGGACCTCTCTACCCTAAACCTGTCAGTTGCCAAAGAGAAGTTCCGGATGGTCACATTACAGTCCATCATGCCGTACCTGCAAGAGAGCGACTGGATGTGCTTGTTAGACCTACAGGATGCGTACTATCACATAAAAATATACAGAAGCTCCAGGAGGTTCCTCTGCTTCCAGCTAGGAGTCGGTCATTACCAATTTTGAGCCCTACCTTTGGTCTCACCACAGCCCCCAGGGTGTTTACCAAAGTGATGGCAGTTGTAATGGCTAACCTGAGGCTTCAGGGGATTCAGGTCTATCTGTACCTGGACGATTGGCTCCTCACTGCTCCCACCAGGCATCTACTTTCCCATACCAGGGATTATTTCCTGACACTTGCCCTGCATTTGGGGATCACAATCAACACATTCAAAACTCTCCTAGAGCCTGTACAGGTGATAGATTACATTGGTGCCAGGATAGATGCTCTTCAGTGCAAAATATTCCTGACCTCAGAGAGTTCAAAACCTGAGGATGCATGTCTCCCTGATCTACCTTTCTCATCTTCCAAAGGTGGAATCAGTGTTGAGAGCTCTAGGCCCAATGGCTGCGACCATAACTCTTCTCCCGTGTGCTCGGTTACACTTGAGGATTTTACAGTGGACTGTACCTATACAAATGATCCCTGTTGGAACTGCCATTGACATATCCAATTCAACTCAGTTGAATATGTCGGTCGTCCCTCATATGGTGGATGAGCCCTTTGTTCCAGCCCCGGCCCAAACCACAGTGACCACAGATGCCTCCCAACTCGGGAGGGGAGCATTGTTCGGGCAGGACAGTCCAAGGCCTGTGGTCCCCCATAGAGACCAGCTTGCATATAAATGTCCTAGAGATGAGTTTGGTCTTTCTAGCGTTGCAGGCCCTTCATGCCTTTCTTCCACTGGGAATGATTGCAGTTCAGTCAGACAACATGTCAGTGGTCTGGTATATCAACAAAACAGAGAGGGACCAGAGCTTACCCCCTTTATCGTGAGGCCATGAGAGTGTGGGAATGGGCGATCTCCACCAGTCACTTTCTCATCGCAACGCACATTCCAGGATGGTCCAACATCCTAGCGGACAGGCTAAGTTGGACCATTCTGATGCCTTATGAGTGGTCTTTGAATCTGTCAGTAGCGGAACAGATCTTCAGTGAGTGGGGTCAACCTTGCTGTGATCTCTTCTCATCTCCTTCCAACCCGAAGTGCAGCAAGTTTTTCAGTCTGAACCCCCTGCCGGGCGAGTCCCCCAGAGATGCTGTAGTTCATGCTTGGCCTCCCGGTCTTCTGTATGCTTACCCGCCAGCACCTTTCATTCCGAGGTTTCTACAGAAAGCTCGTCGACTGGGGAGCAAAGTGATCCTCATTGCCCCATTCTGGCCTCGCGAGATATGGTTTCCCCTTCCTTTGGTCTCACCTTCTGGCTCCATCTTGGATCCTAGATCCCATTCAGGATTTAATTTCACACCCTTTGGGGGTGCGTCATCCGAATCTGGACAGCCTGAAGCTCATAGCTTGGCTGCTCCAGTTCCCGTGATTGCAAGGACTCCTGGACTATCCTCCTTGGTTAGATCTATTTTGGTGGCTGCTCATAAGTCTTCGACCAGGAAAGTTTATCGCAGCAAGTGGAAACGTTTTTCCTTTTGGGCCTCTCAAAGGAGTGTAGACCCTTTCATGGCTCCTATTTCCGCCATTCTTGATTTTCTAGCTAATATTTTTCAACATGGAGCTAGTTCTTCTACCATCAAAGTTCAGTTGGCTGCCATCTCTCATTTTCATGTGGGTGAGAATTCTGCCTCTTTAGCCTCTTCCAGACTGTGTAAAGCCTTTATCAAAGGCACCTTTTTGTTACCCCCCCCCCGTCAAAGATCTTGTTCCCCCATGGAACCTTATTATGGTTCTTCAAGCTTTGGTCGCTCCGCCTTTCGAGCCGGCCGCAACTGCAGATCTGAAATGTTTATTTTGGAAAACAGCTTTTCTGGTGGCTATTACCTCTGCAAAAAGGGTTTCAGAATTACAGGCCTTGTCTATCAAAATTCCTTACATGATTTTTCACAAAGATAGTGTTTCCCTTCGAACCAATCCATCCTTTCTTCCTAAGGTGGCATCACCAGTCGATATCAGTCAGACTTATCAATTTGCCTGTGTTTTTTCCTAATTTTAAGAACAAGATGGAATGCAAACTCCACATGTTGGATATTCATAGACAGTTAGGATTCTATTTACACAGGACAAAAAATTTCCATAAATCTGATCAATTGTTTTTATCCTTCTATAAACCCTTTTTGGGGAACCTATCTCCAAGGTCACTATAGCTAGATGGATTTCTTCATGCATCCTGCAGGTCTATAAAGACAGAGGCATGTCTCCTCCAGGTCAGGTGAAAGCTCATTCCACTAGGTCCATGGCTACGTTTGCGGCCTTTTGGTCTAAAGTGTCTTTGGATGATATTTGTTCTGCAGCTACTTGGCCTTCATCTCATATGTTTATTTCTCATTGCAAATTGGATTTGACTTCCAGAAGGAGAGCATCCTTTGGTTCTGCGGTGCTCCGGAATATCCTTGCATGAGGGCCTCCCAGGAGTTTAGTAGCTGGGGACTCTGTCCCACAGGTTGAAGACCAAATGAAGTAAACTACTTCAGATAAAGAAGTTATGCACTCACCATAACATTCCATCTGAGTAGTTGTACTTCATTTGTCTTCAACCATCCCTCCCTCCTTCCCCCGGACCTTGGCGCATGATCAGCCTACGGGCTGCAGTATATGTCACAAGTAAATCTTTTAGGTCGGGTTCTCAGTATAAGTTCAGCAAACTCAATCTGGGGAAGGTAGGCAGTGGAGGTGTATTATGGGTAAGGGGAGCAGTTTGGAGCCCGAAGCTGATGCTAGCAAAAGTTGCCGGCTTGGATCCGATACGGATCTGTATTTCCCACAGGTTGAAGACAAATGAAGTACAACTACTCAGATGGAACGTTATGTTGAGTAAATAACTTCTTTTTTAGTATATTGAGTAAGTGTATTGAGTAATTATGCATACTTGTTTTTTGGAATCAAATTATAACTGAGAGCAATTAATTTATAGCCAGTACAAAGCAATTAACAGAGATGTCAAATTAAAGCAGGTTTTCTTTCATTTCCTGAGGCTATATACAGTATAGTCTATTGGTTAAGAAAAAGGGAACAGTGGCCAACTTTGTAAGAGGTCCTTAGAGTGGACAGACTATTTCACAGATACTTTCAATGACTGAGCAGGCATGTATTTAACTGATTAAGTTAATAAACATCAAGGCTCTTTATGATAAATGTGCTTACATTATACAATGACAGAATTTTCAGTAAACTTGTAGGAGTCGGGTCTTGTGGCAGAGCTCCTGGTGTATCGAGGTCAGATGTAGTTACCTTAGGCTATTATACAATGGTAAAATTCTTAGTAAACTTCTAGGAGTAGGGCCTTGTGGCAGAACTTCTGCTGTATTGAGGTCAGATGTAGTGACTGCAGACTATTATGCAATTACAAAATTCTCAGTAAACTTGTAGGAGTGGGGCCTTGTCGTAGAGCTCCTGCTGTATTGAGGTCAGATGTAGTGACCCCAGCCTATTATACAATGACAGAATTCTCAGTAAACTTGTAGGAGTCGGGTCTTGTGGCAGAGCTCCTGCTGTATCAAGGTCAGATGTAGTGACATTAGGCTATTATACAATGGCAAAATTTCATAGTAAGCTTGTAGGGGTAAGGTCTTTTGGCAGAGCTGCTGCTGCTGTATTGAGGTCAGATGTAGTGACCTTAGGCTATTATACAATGACAAAATTCTCAGTAAACTTGTAGGAGTAGGGCCTTTTGGTAGAGCTGCTGAGGTTAGATGTAGTGACCACAGGCTCTACTTTGTGAAGGAAGATAGTTTCAGAATTGTCACTTTTATCTATTTATAATATCCTTCCTATTCCTCCCTTTGCTTTTATAATGGATTTTTGATAACATTGAAATCGTTTCAAATTTGTCTTCTAGTTGGGCCTCTCTGGCCTTGTTTGGGTATTCTTCTAAATACCATTGTTGGTATTTTATCTATCTTTTTCTGTCTTCCTATCTCTAGGGTACTTCTCAAATACCATTGTTGGTATTTTTTTCTGCGTTGTTGACTGTTAAAAAAGAGCGCTCTCTGTTTCATTCTACTTGTTTTTGATATGGCTGACAAGCTGACGGGCTTTAAGAAATGCACTTCCTGTGGGCATAACATCTGTAAGTCTGATGGCCACAGGGAGTCCATTTATTGTTTGGGCACTGCCCATCTTGAAGTTGGCTATTCTGTTTGTTCAAGATTCAACTCCCGTGCATTGAGTAGCAGGAGAAACAAATTAGTGTTAAAAGACTTGCTACCTTTTTCTTCTTCTGCTGTTTCTTTATCAGCTGGGGCTCAAACCCATTCCAAAAAAACTGATCAAGGGAGACATGACTTGTCTCCAAAATAAAAAGTGTCCAGGAAATGGATCCATGACTGTTCTTCTCATTCGGCGCTAATTCCCAAACTTCAGACTAATGTATCTAAGAAACTGGATTTGACATAAGTCTCAGATTCTACAACTCCAAACACCAAATCTCCCCAGATCCAATCTCCACATTTCTCCTTGAAGCTGCTATCTCTTCAGCTCCATTCACCTTTTTTGCAAGAAACAGTATGGAAACCCTCCAGACCACCTTCCACCAGTTCATTCCTTAGGTTCTCCATGAGTTTATCTGAAGCGGAGGTGGATAGAGTGATGAAGTTTCTGAGGGCTCAGATCCAGATGGGTGTAATTCTGTCTCTTTCTCCCACTGGACCCATGAACCCTCCCTCTTCCCAACCTCATGTTATATGCACTTCTCTGATTCAACCAGTTGTTTCAGAGCCCTTGGATCCGAAACTTCGAAAATATCCTTGTCACATTAGTGACAGGGAGTTGGAATCTACTCCGAAACTGTTGGAGCCATCCTTGCCTCTCGGCACCTCGGCATTAGACATCTCTGTTCTGACTCCCTTCTCGAGGTAAGGGTCTATGGGGATTAAGAGTTTGGTGGAAGAAGCTTTGGCACTGGTGCAACTGGCTGTTGTTTCTCCTGGACCTTCTGCCTTTGAGATAGTGGAGAGGGCTTTTTGTATACTGAGAGATAGGACATGCTTACCCTCTTCATATTCAGTCCTTCCTCCATTGAATTTAAGCTCTGAGCCTGTCATTTCTATTCCACCAGCTGCCACCTTGTACTAGCTGTCAGACAATTCTCATTCAGGACTTCCCACCCACGTATAATACTTTACCAGACCGTCCCACTGATGAGGTCTCTAGGAAGAGAATATGCAAAAGGAGACACCTAGATTCCCCTCAGGAATCTGACACCGAAGACACAGACTTCGATGAAGCGGAGGAGAGGGGTCCCCCCAGATTACTACCTGATGATATCTCTTTTCAAAGAGATCCTGGAACTTCTTAAGCAGAGAGGTGGATGGTCTTCTGAAACTCCTTCCCAGGAAGAGTCAGTGTTTCTGGAGCTGGCCTGGATATGTACTGGGTGATCCCTCTGGCTGATGTGTTGATTAACCTTATCTCATGCTGAGCATGGAAGGAGCCAGATACTATGGAACCTGTACCTAAAATACCATATACGTTTTTAGCTCCTTGCAAAGGTAGGGTCCATTACAGCAAAGGAGTCCCAATAGATGTCATAGTGGTGATGGCAGCCACAAGGCGGGAGCTTGCAGAACAGAGCTCATCGCTCCATCCCCCTAGTGGGGAGGCCAGGGACTTGACCAGGTTTGGCAAGAACATTTATGCTTCTGTGACCTTTGCTGCTTAGTTGCTGAATTATTTAACACACTTTACCAGGATACAAAGGGATTTGACCAAGGAACTTTCCAAATCTCTTTCAGGATTCATGTCTGTTGAGGACCAGAAAACAGTTTCTTCAGAACTGACCACCTTTCAGTCTGTTTCTAATGCGTCCATGAGATTTATCTCTCATGCAGGTGAGGGTATTTTTAAGGCTGCGAGTTCAGGCATTGTAGTCAGGAGGCACACCTAGATGTGCTTCTGTGATTTTGCAGAGCCTTTCATGTTTTTATTCATCAATGCCCCTTTTGACAGATCATCATTATTCGACCCCAAAATTAAGGAAACACTCTCCAGACGTAAGCAAGACAGAAAGACCCTGTGTACCATTAGAATCTTTTCTACCACTCTGAGGTCCTTCTCCTGGAATCAATGAGGTGGTAAAAAGATGTGGTTTCACAAGTCCCAAAGGCCTTTCCAGGACTCATGAGGAGATGGTTCTTCTTGGAGCAGATAGAGGAATTCTAATGGAAGATGCTGCCCTAGCAGCAGGGGTGTCTTACAGAACCAGGGCTTTAGAGATACCTTCTCTGAGAAGCCCTACCAGTGCTCCAGAAGGATTGCCCAACTGCTGTACTCTGGACGCAGTTGGAGGGCACCTATCTCTGCACACACAAGCCTGGGCATCCATCACAAAAAGACACTTGGGTGCAGATGATTATATCCAGAGGTTATTTAATACCATTTCTCCAAATTCCTCCAACAAAAATTAAAAATATCCTTGATGTACCACCCAATCTGAGAGAAGCAGCAGCCTTGGAAATAGTAAATCTGCTAGAAAAGAGTCATCCAAAAAGTCTCCTTCAGACCAGTAAGGATTCAGAACTTACTCAAGATTCTTTTTAGTGTTAAAAAAGACAGGGGACTTGAGACCAATCCTGGATCTCAGCAAACTAAACCAAAATGTAAAATATTCAAAGTTCCAGATGGTCACAGTTCAGTCCATTTTGCCTCTACAGCGAAAGGACGATTAAATGTGCTGGATATGTCTTCAGGTTGTGTACTATCATATCAAAATGAACAGGCACTCAAGAAGACACCTGTGCTTCCAACTGGAAGCCAGACTTTACCTGTTCAGAGCTTTGCCTTTTGGCCTCATCACGACCCCCAGAGTGTTAAACAAATGCATGGCTGTGGTAGCGGCTTACCTGAGACTGCTGGGATTCCATGTGTTTCCATACTTAGACAACTGGCTCCTGACTGTCACATCCAGGCATCTACTTATACAAGCAAGGGATTACTCGCTCCAATTATGTCATTACCTGGGCATCACAGTCAAGTACACCAAATCACAACTTACAGCAATGCAGACTCTGGAGTTCATAGGTGCTCATCTAGATATGATTGGCCAAATAGCTTTGCTACATCTACTAAGAGTTCATACCCTCAGACTACAGGTCATGGAAGTGGTCTCCCACTCTTATCCTTCAGCAAGGCTAGTGTTACAAGTCTTAGGATCAATGGCAGCAGCAACAACTCTAGTCCCATTAGCCAGTTTTCATATATGGGTCCTGCAGTGGACTCTTTCAGTGCAGTGGTCTGTTTTTCAGCATCCCTTAAGCACTCCAGTAAAGATCTCCAAAGTTTGCAAGGAATAGCTTCTTTGCTGGATTCATTCAGAAAGTTTGTCAAGTTCATCTCGTTCTCTTCACAGTCAGTAGCCACAGTCACCATGACACCTGTCAAATTGGGTTGGGGGCATTTCTTGGGAAGGATATCCCAAGGTACATGGTCCCCAGAAGAGGACAATATGCACATCAGTGCCCTGGAAATGAGAGCAGTCCTACTAGCATTCCAGGCTTTTCAGGATGCTCTCCTCTCAGGGATAATTGCCATACAAACAAACAAAATGTCAGTAGTTTAATATATTATCAAATGCACCAGATCTTACCCATTGTGTCGAGAAGCAATGAGAGTGTAGCAATGGGTGATCTCTTCTGGCTGTTTTCTTATGGCAATGCACAAACCAGAGAAAACCAACATGCTTGCAGACAAATTAAGCGGGCCCAGTTTGATGGCTCGTGAGTGACCTCTCAGTCAAAGAGTGGCAGAAAGGATCTTCCATTGATGGGGCCAGCCATGCTGTGTTCTTTTTGCTTCTCCCCTCAACAACAAGTGCAGCAGGTTCTTCACCCTAGTCCCTCCTCAGGGGGAGTCACCAACAGTTGCTTTAGTTTATGACAGGCTCTTGAGTTTCCTTTATGCTTACCCTCCATTGCCTGTAATCCCCAAATTTCTAGAGAAAGCATCCTGGTTGAAGAGCACAGTCTTCCTCATTGCACCTTTTTGCCTCATAAAGTTTGGATCCCCCTTCCTGTGGCCTCATCTTCTGTATCCAAGAAAAAAGTGCTGAAAACCAGGTTCTTGACCGGAAAAAATGCTGTACAACCCCAAACAGTTGTAAAGTGAAAAATGCTGGTATGTGATCCAGTTCAAATGAAAAAACTTTCACGATAAATAAACAGTCCAAAAAATGACAAAAAGAAAGACAACTTTAATCCAAAAGTTCATCAAACCACGAGCGCTTTCGCCTGGTATTACCAGGCTTTTTCAAGTGTAAAAAACAATAACAACACATGTTTGTTATATACTGCCTGGCTTAAACTCATTGGTTAATTGAAAAAGGCTAATTAAGATCCATTAAATTGAATGAAAAAGTTAAAAACGTTTTTACATTCAACCATGAGAACAAGCTGTTTTTAAAACACACAATCTCATGTAGCACTTATTTTGTGTGCAATGCTATAAACACTTTTTTAGAATCTTTATAAAAAAGCCTTGTAAACATGAAATATTTTAAAAATCATTAAAAAGTTAGGAATGGACTGTCTGAACAGAATCCATAGTGTCAAACCTAAAACCAAAAACATCCTACAACTAAATTGACTACTGCAAACCCCTGGTTTTCTAAAAACTACAAAAGGTGTAAACCTTGTGAGTACCTAGGACAAAGCTGCAAACTAGTAATGTAAATAAAAAAGATAAAATGAAAAAATAGAGTACTGTTGCACCTAAAAACTAAGGAAATAGACAGAAAGGGAAAAAAAGAAAAAGAGTAGAGAAGAGAGAGAAGGAAATGAAAGAAAAGAGTGATGGTTTTGAGTGTTTGGTCTTGGTTTTTGAGTGTTTAACTTCTCTATCTTCTGTATCCACCTTGGATACTGAGCCCAAGTCTAGACCCTTTTATCCTACCCAGCAGGGATGAAACACGCAGACATCAACAGTCTCAAGTTGACCTTGTGGGTTCTTCAGTTCCAGTGATGGTTAGACAGTCCAGGCTTTCCTGCCCAGTATGACATATTCTTTTATCCTCTCAGAAGCTTTCGACTAGGAAAATTTACAAAAGGAAATAGAAGAGATTTTCAGTTTGGGCACTTCAGAGAGACCTGGAGACCTGGACCCCTTCTCCTTCCCGGTCTCAGCAGTTCTAATTTTTTCTGGCTTACATATTTCATAACAGGGTGAGTTATTCTACTATTAAAGTTCAATTAGCAGCCATTTCTAATTTTCACTCGGGAAAATCATTCCTATCTGACTTCTTTGAAGTTGTGCGAGGTACCCTTTTACTCAGGTCCCCGGTTAAAGACTCTACCCCCCCTTGAGATTTGACTATTCTATTACAAACACAGCCTCCATTTGAACCTTCGACTGAGATTGACCTTAAGTTCTTATCCTGAAAAACAGTTTTTCTCCTTGCTGTCACCTCTGCTTGATGAGTATCTAAACTCTAAGCCCTGTCTACAAGATCTCCATACTTGGCCTTCTACAAGGATAGGGTTTCATTACCTCTTTTTTTATTATTATTTATTTATTTATTTTTTAACATAAGGTGGCTTCCAAATGCAACATCAATAAGCTCATCAATTTACTTGTGTTTTTTTCCAAAATTCTCAAACAAAGATGAATAAATGATGCATGTTTTGGTCATACACCAGCAGCTTAGATTTTATCTGCACAGAATCCAAGATTTCATGGAAAACTGACCAATTATTTGTATTCTTTTCCAAGAATAAATGAGTAAAGCAGTGTCTAAAATGACCCTGGTTAGATGGCTGACTGTTGTATATCCTTTAAAAACTTGATAAAAAGGAAAGAAATAAACCACACCAAGTCCAACAATAAGGTTAGCGCTTTCGTTTACTGATTAAGCAAACTTCTTCAGACAACTGACATTACAAAAATACACAGCTTAAATAGATTAGCATATTATGACATCACAATACAATTCAATACCAAGCTTCCATTTAAAGGACTCACATACCCAACATACTCTCATATTATCCAAACATAATAATAAAACATTAAAAATACTAACAATTATAAAAAGAAAGAAATGTTATGTGTATATATATTAGTAACAAAAATATAAATGTATACATGCCAATAGGTCACTAATTAAGGTATACAAATATATAAACCAATAAATATATAAAATATATAAATATGCAAATGTATTGGTATTATCTTGTCAAAGCCTTCAATTTCAAAATACTTTTGAAAGAAATAGCATCATTTTAATCCGGGGGCATAAGTGCATTTAATTTTAGTTGCCAAATCAATTCCTTCTCGTCCAATTTCAAATCCATTGGACCTCCTCTTACATTATCCAACACTTTTTCCATAACCAAAAATTTATCATGTGTGGGGTAACAGTTAATGTGTCTAGCCAGAGCATTATTCAAATTCAATTTCTCAATTGCATAAATATGCTCATAAATCCTGTTCTTTAATGGTCTCTCAGTTCGACCCACATAAAAGGCTGGACAACAACTGCATAAACCCAAATATACAACCCCTTTGGTATTACAATTAAATTTACCCCTAATGGGGAATTTCTTATTCCCGATGTTAATATGATTTGTAACTTTGATGTATTTGCACCATCTGCACGCCTCACATTTTGACATTCCACAATGGGGGCCATACACTTTTGGCGGGCCCCTTTCAAGGATCATTTTTAAATTCTTACCTCTCCTAAACACAAAATGAGGTGACTCACTTAAATTATTTTTAATAAAGATGTCATCAAAAAGAAAACACCAGTTCTTATTAATAATTGATTTTAAAAGGTGTGCATCCACAGAAAAGGTAGTAATAAAACTCATTTTAGTTCGTTCCTTATCCGAGGGGCTAATCATTTGGTTAGTTCCTAACTTCTCAAAATTGGAATCTGTAACTAATTCAAATTTGCTCTCCTGTAAGGAGTCGATGTTAATATTCAAATGGTCACCATCAACCAAATCTACACTAAACCCTTCCATAGCAGACAACAATGGTTTAAAAAGACCTTCTAAATGCTTCTTATGCACTTCCTCAATAAGATCGTCCACTAGAATCCTAGGGTACCCACATTTTAAAAGCCTCCCCCTCAAAAGGTTACATTAATCTAGGAAGTCTTTTTACAGGAAGATCATCCTAGCTGCCCGAACTAATTGACCCTTAACCACACTCCTCTTTTGGGCAAAAAGGTGGCAGCTAGAAAAATGCAAAAATGCATTTGAGTAAGTTACCTTCCCAAATATTTTTGAGATATATTTTTTCTCAAGAACAATTTTGGTCATCTCAATATCCAAATAGGAAATACTAAATGTTTGACATTCCCAGGTGAAGTGCAAAAAATCAGTAAATTGAGTAATATGCTCAATAAATGTTCCAGCTGAATCTTTATCACCCTTCCAAAGGATAAATATATCATCCAAATAACGGGTGTACCATGTTACCCTCTCCAGGAACATAATGTCCTTAAATAGGAAGTGTCTCTCCCAATAGGCCATTATAGTATTAGCAAAAGTGGCCCCACAGGGAGAGCCCATGGCAACACCCGTTTTCTGTAAGTAGTATTCCTTATTAAATAAAAAATAATTGTTCTCTAATATGAGTTCTAATAAATAAATAATAAGGTCAATACTAGAACCCTCCACATGATAACCCAAAAGGAATTCTCTTACCCCACTCACAACCAATGTCTTGGGGGATGACTGTATAAAGATCACAGACATCAATTGTGAGAAAATTTAGATCTTCAGAAAAGGGAAGTTTATTCATTGTTTCCAGAAAGGTCCACGAGTCCTTACATATCTGACTCTCATTTTTCAGTACTTCATTTAGTTTAACATCTACAAATTTGGCACAAGCATAAGTAATAGATTGTCTGCCATCAATAATAGGGCAGAAAGGGGGGTTTTCAACATTTTATGGATTTTAAGTAGTCCAAATAATATGGGCGTCAAGGGGTATGAAATGGAAAAATAATTAAATAGATCCAAATCAATTCTCCCTTCCAGAAATAAATCCCTAATAAAACCTTTTATATGTTGATATGCACCATTAACTTCATTTAAAGAAACTTTAACATAAGCTTCACTGTCCAAGAGTGAACACATACAATGAAAGTAATCATTGTTATCCATAAAAATCAAACCACCCCCCTTATCAGGTTTTAAAATTCGTATATCCGCAAAATTTAAATCCTTCAACATTTCCCTTTCTACTTGTGATAAATTAAATGTTTCAGATTTATATGACACATTATTATTAAATATATTCCTAAAGTAATTCTCACATATTCTTTCAAAGAGAAGAATGGAAGGATGTAACACAGGATTAAAAGTACTAGAAACTTGAAGTCTTTCATCGGACTAGGGTTCGACCCCAATAAGATGTTTAAATTCAGTTTCCTAGTAAAAGACTTAAGGTCGATAATAGTCCTAGCTAAATCACCCCGAGATGATGGAACAAATGTTAGACCCTTAGCTAAAACATTTATAAGTAAGGGATCAGGTGAGCATGTAGAATAATTATATGCCTTGAAGTCTTGGGTACTGTTAAATAATATTTCAACAGTATTCTCATGATTATCAAAAGATTCAGAATTATTCACAAACACAGGATTGAAACAAAAAACACTTTCAGAAGGACCAACTACCTCCTCCTTTTGTTTTGTCCCTTCTTTTTCCAGTGTTGTTGTTGGGGTTGATTCTGTTGTCCCCCATTGTTCATCTTTCTCTGAAAACCCCGAGAAGAACCCAATCCTTCCATGTTAGGGTTATTATTACTGTTAGTATTACTGGGACATTTATTAGCAAGTCTGTCACTCCTTCTAACAGTAGAAACCTCAGCAGACATTTCATCATCCAGGATACTATCATCCTTAGCAAGATTTTCAACATTGTTTTCATAATTATTCGACCCAGTTGACCTATCACTTAACCCTCTATTGATGTCTGAATTCACATTAGAGGGGGTTATAGGATAGGCTAAACCTTTCCCATAAGCTACAGAATCCCTATTCAGTTTCTTTGTTTTACCATCTTTAATTTTAGATAAAGCATTATCAGTGCTAGAGAAAATGTGTACAAAATCATGTTTATATCGTATGAAGTCATTGTCCAAATGGATGTTTGAATCTAATTTTAAACTTTCCGCATAATAATTTTTCGCCAATACATGCATAAACTCGACCCCCTGACGGTCGAATAAACTGAGCAATTCTTTATGAAAAACAAAATTTGGGACTAAGCCCGAAGGATATCTCCATTGTCTTAGCCCTTTTGGAACTTGTTGCCTTCGGATACAGTCATTCAGGTATTGGACTTCCAGTTGTAATTTTTTGAAACGAAACAACTTTGTATCAAATGTTTTTAAATTGTTCACTAAATTACTTTCGACAACAGTACTACCCGATGCAAAGGGAATTCGTGAATTAAAGGAGTACCGCACCCACAGACTCAAAAAACATATTTAAAACATCATGGCATGATGTTTCCTACACTTTAACAGCACTCTGGGGTTATTTACAGGATTTTAAATATTTTTATATGTAATTACAGACTCTGACCACCTGGAGTACAGCATATTGACGTGGTTTGGATAAATCAGGTTGCCACTCGGTATCCCACAAGTCATTGTTTTACTCAGAAATGTTACATCATGCAGGCCTGCATTTGCCTAAAGCTCTTGTCATTTCATAGATGTTGCATGCATATAAAGTTCTTAGTAAGATAGAATAGTTAAAGTAACATTCCTTGCTGTTGAATGACTACTTAAAACTGAAACAGTGCAAATGTCACAGAACACACAGAAAGTGCTGTTTACTGCTGCCTTTTTTCTAATTTAGTTTAAATGGCACTAATTTGTGAGACAATGAATTCCAGTTCTTTTACTTCAACCCTCCCCCGCAACACCTAGCTTCCCTGGCTGTCAAAGTCCTGAGGGTAATTTGACTTGGTAATTTCATTGACTGGCAGATCTCAGCAGGGTGCTTGACTCATGCAAGTGAATCTTTGCTCTAGCATTTCTTTTGTTACAGGGGACATTTTTTATTGCTGCACTGTAGCCATGGCCTTACTTTACTGCATTAGCATCCAGTTTGTATAGCAACTTCTGTAACATCTTCCACCAGGGAGCTAAATAAAACTTTTAAAATATTAAACCATTTTAGATCTTTATTAGTTTAAGTCTCTAAGGTATCACTTCATGCTTCCACCTTGCTAAAAATGATTTACATGTGCAAAGTGTGTTTGGTATTCAGTGTTTGCCTACATATTTTTTTACTGCACTGGTTGGTTCATAAAAAACTTTTGCAGTGTCCCTGGATTTGTCTTTGTACATACAAACCACATTGCTATATTTTCCCCTTCTTTTTTCGTGTCTCCAGAAGTCACTTCTGACAAAATAATAATTTTTTTAATAAAGGATATCAAGGTTAATTTACCTTGAATCAGATAATGGATGACACTGGAAAGAATCACTGTAGAAATATTTGTGCTTGGACTAAATCCCTTACTAAATATTTGCCAGACTACAGTTGAATTGGTGCTATGGCTTTAATTATCCACCATTACATACCAGTTTTTCAGTGTAGTGACAACCTGCCTTGCCCATATACCTTTAGACATGAATATGCAACTACTCCTGTTCATGTATGTGAATTCATCTTCAGACTTACGGTGTTGAAGCTACACTGAATTCTAGGTGCTTGATCAGGTTTCACATGGGGCTTGGTTAAAGCTACTCTCAGGTTAAGCCACTATGAATATGTTGCACTGCCACCTCTGATACAAGGGTAATTGTTTAATTTTTTTACCCGCACTGCACACTAGCGGTATCTGATGCAAATACAAGAGAAGTATGCAAGCGATAGACCAAGTATCATTTGCCATGCAGAATGTACAACTAATACATACCAAATTTCTGTGTTTCAAAACATCGCTGTTACTACACTACTACTGAATAAAAGGAACATATTGAAATGTAACATAACCTGTTATCAGATGTAATTAAGATTTTTTTTCCTGTCATAAATATTTTCCATGATTCTCTGGCTTTTTGGTTTCATTCACTTAACTGGCTACCTGTAGGTTTGCTCTTTCTTAGCAAGTTGCAGTTAATATTTTATCCTTTTGTTTACCTGTTAGTTTGAATGGGCACACTATGAACGTTTGCAGCTATAGTCCCTTAACTGTTGCCTTGCATATCTTGCATAATGCAGATATGACTTCTCCATTGCAATGTTCACTTCCTATATCAGACAGTATCAAAATGTTTGATTTAAAGTTTCTTACCTTACTATTTTCGGGACAGCAATCAAATATCTTCACCCCCTGTAAAATACAGCAGCTACCACTCATTTCTCATGTTCATCCATTCTTGAGCTAGCATTATCCGCATCATAGTGCCACGTGACATCCCAATTTGCCTGTTATTGTGCAATACCTGTCCATACAGGATAAGATTAATGCATACACCTAACTATATAGCAGCAGTCAAAAGTCAGTACTTACATGATGTATTCACATGCTGGCTTTTGGTTACAATGTGCATATGGAGCAAATACTGCATATTGCACTATTGTGACAAGCCTCTGTACCACTTCACAGTAGCCAGCCTCACAGAGGTCCACTCGCACCACAACATTACTTGCAGCTGCAGTCAAATCCACTCATCTCACCACTTTCATAACACTCCTGCAGCTATGCATGCTACCCCAAACATGCCTCCTCTTGCCATTTATGCATTATGTTAATCTCACTTCTGTCCAGAAAGACCAGTCCCTACAACTGCAGCTGCCAAACAAGCGCCACTACACTGCACCACTTCACGGTAGCCAGCCTCAGACGTCCACTCACACCACAACATTACACACATGGTCCACCACAGTTAATGTGATATTACTTCTCACCAACAGTTTAGCATAGTTTCTCCAACTAATGACCTCAGTACAACACAACCACCAGGTCTATACCAATACAAGTATTCACAAGTCCTCGGACAAGTAGTGCATATAGGGACTTACTGACATACTAACTGCTAGTCTGCTCTTTCAGCACGTATTGTCCATATTAACTGCAACCCATGGTTCCACTGATGTCCAAGCTAATGTCCTTCAGTTGTGACAGTCACTTGCTAAGACCCTAGCGTAAGGAAAGGTCAAACATGAAATTCCTACTCTAAGCCATGGTCAAAACAAGCAGACACACACACAAGCTGCAGACACACAGCAGAGAGACACAGCAGGGACACACACACACACACAGCAGGGACACACACACACACACACACACACACACACAGCAGGGACACACACACACACACAGCAGGGACACACACACACACAGCAGGGACACACACACACCGTTTTATTAATGTTCCCAAATAGGGAGGCGCAGTTCTCATGGTCCAACACAAGACAAGGTTTTTTGTACAATGGTTTAGTAATGTTCCCAAACCGGGACTCACAGTTCATGGTCAGACAATTACAATTGAGACACAACTGATTGGAAGCAGAGCTTAAGTAATTGCATTATATAATTTTGTCGCACACACACACACCCCCACCAGGAACACACCCACACCCACGACACACACACACACAGCAGGGACAGGGGGACACACACACACACACACACACACACACAGGGACACACACACACACACACACACACACACACACACACACACACACACACAGCAGGGACACACACACACACACAGCAGGGACACACACACACACAGCAGGGACACACACACACACACACACACACACACACACACACACACACACAGCAGGGACACACACACACACACACACACACACACACACACACACACACACAGCAGGGACACACACACACACACACAGCAGGGACACACACACACACACACACACACACACACAGCAGGGACACACACACACACACACACACAGCAGGGACACACACACACACACACACAGCAGGGACACACACACACACACAGCAGGGACACACACACACACAGGGACACACACACACACACACAGCAGGGACACACACACACACACAGCAGGGACACACACACACACACACACACACACACACACACACACACAGCAGGGACACACACACACACACACACACAGCAGGGACACACACACACACACACACACAGCAGGGACACACACACACACACACACACACAGCAGGGACACACACACACACACAGCAGGGACACACACACACACACAGCAGGGACACACACACACACACACACACACACACACACACACACACAGCAGGGACACACACACAGCAGGGACACACACACACACACAGCAGGGACACACACACACACACACACACAGCAGGGACACACACACACACACACACACACACACACACACACACACACACACACACACACACACACACACACACACACAGCAGGGACACACACACACACCAGGGACAGACACACACACACCAGGGACACACAGGGACAGACACACACACACACACACCAGGGACACACAGGGACAGACACACACACCAGGGACACACAGGGACAGACACACACACACACACACACACACACCAGGGACAGACACACACACACACCAGGGACAGACACACACACACACACACACACACACCAGGGACAGACACACACACACACCAGGGACAGACACACACACACACACACACACACACACACACACACAGCAGGGACAGACACACACACACACACACACACACACACACACACACACACACACACACACACACACACAGCAGGGACACACACACACACACACACAGCAGGGACACACACACACACACACACAGCAGGGACACACACAGCAGGGACACACACACACACACAGCAGGGACACACACACAGCAGGGACACACACACAGCAGGGACAATGCATCCGTAATACATAAGCAGTTTTGAATCAACTTGACAGTAAATGACTACATAGATATATGTCCGCTACCAAGCATCCAGACAAAGGATGGCAACATTGCATGAGGCCAAAAACGTTTAATTATGTTACACTTGTTTACTGGGATAGTCACACTGGATTCATGTCCTTTTGTCAGCAGAGGGCCAGGGAGAAAATCTCCAACAGAAGAAATTACATAGATTACTTAAGTTGTATTACATTACATGGATTACACAAGTTATAGAACATTAGAAAATATAAGACAATGCATTTAGCACACTGTTTTATTAATGTTCCCAAATAGGGAGTCGCAGTTGTCATGGTCCAACACAAGACAAGGTTTTTTGTACAATGGTTTAGTAATGTTCCCAAACCGGGACTCACAGTTCATGGTCAGACAATTACAATTGAGACACAACTGATTCACACACACACCAGGGACACACACACATACACCCACGCACACCAGGGACACACACACACACACGCACACCAGGGACACGCACACACACACCAGGGACACACACACACACACCAGGGACACACACACACACACACCAGGGACACACACACACACCCAGGGACACACACACACACACACACACACACACACACACACACACACACACACACACACACACACACACACACACACACACACACCAGGGACACACACACACACACACACACACACACACACACACACACACACA
This sequence comes from Protopterus annectens, assembly GCF_019279795.1. Classification (NCBI taxonomy): domain Eukaryota; kingdom Metazoa; phylum Chordata; order Ceratodontiformes; family Protopteridae; genus Protopterus; species Protopterus annectens. The sequence continues at coordinate 793,083,535 of NC_056737.1, forward strand.
CACACACACACACACACACACACACACACACACACACACACACAACCAGGGACACACACACAACCAGGGACACACACACACACACACACACACACACACACACACACACACACACACACACACACACACACACACACACACACCAGGGGGGGACACACACGCACCAGAGACACACACACCACACAGACCCACACACATCATCCTTGTCTAGCAACTGTGAAACCTGTGGTTTTGCAGCCTACTTACCTTTTAGAGGTCTACTGTAATTAGCCACCACCAATCGTGGCATCAAAAGTTAAGCCGGCAATACTGTCAGTTAACTGTGCCTCACTCTCACATCTAGAGTCCAACTCGTAGAATACACATTCTCCTGCAGACCAATTTGGGGGTGTGGGCCACATGGACCTTGCCTGGTAACTAAACATGTTGCTGCTATTTGAGGGTAAGTCATACGACTAAAGTAGGTTATTATGATGGCAATGTTTGTAGATGATAATCTCTGAATCTAGTTCATCTTCTGTCCTCAATGGACTGGATGACAATGTTACTTCTGCTTCAAACTCACCAGTCATATGTCAGCCTTGCCTGCAAGTCAGATGCAACATGGTCTTGGTGCTGTATTGTCCTTCTGCCAAGGTATTTCAGTACTATAACCTGGCACATGGACTTTGTTGTCCCACTCAGTACACTAGTTGGGCACCAGAAATCATATTCATGTCTGACCACCTCATTGGGTGGTTTTGCTCGCAATATGTGTAACTGAATGGCAAATGCTAATTTCTACTTTGTTCCTGTCAAACAGGCAATGACGGATCTGTCTGTCTTCATTCCAAAAAATGACTTTGCCACAGTTCCAGATTAGACTGACCCCAAGGACTCCAGCCATTTCTGGTTGATTTTCCTTATTTGCAAGCCAGTGTAGAAACGCATGGACCTCACTGGGTTCAGCATACAGACTATTGTATAGCATTAGCATACACTATGGGATCACAAACTTACCCACGCATGTAAGGCTGCAGTACTGTGTGAGGTCACTCTAACAAATGCATAGAACACCGTTAAGTGCAAGCATGGAAAACACTTTCTATGGAAGACCACTGAGCAGTGTTCCAAAGGGATCGGGTGTGACCAGTTCTGGAATAGGTAGTACCAGGAATAGTCAATAAGCAGTGTCTGCACCTGACAGGCTGTGCAGAAGAGAAGCATATTGAATCAAGCACATCTGTTGTATAAGAATTGAAAGCGGTCACTGCCACCGTTTCGTACTGACCCGTTCTACGCAAGCTCTGACATTCCTCTAAGTGAGAAGGTTCATGGTCTGCATGTTGTGCTCCGCTTACCTTGCTAGGTGAATGACTATGACCTGCCCAATGGACTTGACTATTATCCAATTTCTACAACACATATGAGACTCCTGTCTCAGCACCACAAAGGACTGGTTTTCACGCGACATAACATTGCCGGTATAATGGTCATTTTACCTTGGGGTGATCTACCCGTGTTTCCTGGACAAACACCTCTGGTTGATTGCGAAAACCAAGAACAACCATGCTTGTAAGGCCATGATGGACATTACATCAGATCATAGGACGTCACTACACTGCTGAACCTTGCTGGCACTGTTTAAATGTCAACTTTGAGTCACACACTTACATATAATGCACTCCGATAGCAAAATGCATTCATACACCAGATTAAGAAGAAACCAGTAAAATAGTTGCACCGTATGAAGACATTTGATTCCAAAGGTACTTACCCAGCACGTTGGTTATACTTAATATATTAACCGGGGTTCTCTTTACTTTTTACAAACCTAGAAATGTGTTTTTCAATTACCAGTGCCTTCTCAGGACGTTCGCACCGAGCTATATTCTTTGGAATAGCAGGTACGGACGTGGGCTGAATTTCCAATAAGCCTCTTTTGGCTTTTATGACGTCCATCATCAGGTCATAGATGTAGTCAAACTTTCTTTTCTGAAATATTGGCTTCGCTACCCACTCCTGCTTTGCCTTCGGATACACCACGTTGTATCTAAGCTCTCCCTTTGCTGCAGAGTTTCGAGTAGGGAATCTGACCACTGCTTGTTCACGATTCAGATTTTCATTGTGATCAAGGATGGCCAAAATTATTCGTGCCTTCATCCCTGCAAAACTGAAATGCTCAAACTTTGGGCAGTATTTGCACAGTAATGCATGGAACACCTCTAGGTTGCCGGTGTGGCAGAACTTGGTCACCTGCTTTAAATCTTTAATAAAAAATCTGTTGGCAACTATCCTCTTCAGTGCACTGTAGCATGCATCTTCTTCATCCATCCACTTCTTCTCATCTCCTTTGTCCACCGGCATTTCATGACCGCAACATGAAACCTTTGTTGTACCACTCCAGCTGTGTCGGTCTGTTACATGGTAAAGCAATGACAACCACTTCTCCTGTAGTACAACTTCATCACCTTCGCACGTTTCAGCACACCACCACAGGTGATTGGAGACACTGTGGCACCACTGTAGCAACTCTCTGTTTACTCTCCTTTTGCCAGCTTCTGCAATTTTCTTTGTCAAGCTTTTGGCCATATGCCACACATCAAACTGGTGATCCACCGCTGGGAATTCTTTGCGCATCACAAATCTAATGCCCGGATGTCGGTCGGTTGCCACAAGACATCCATTTTAGAAGACATCTTGCTCAGTAACAAACAGCAAACACTACCCATGCGACTTCGCTACAAACATGCTTGTACTATTTACTCATGCCAATACCCAACTGCTTCTTTTAAATATTATTTTACATATCCCCAGCAACGATGCTCTACAATAAACCCTGGGAGTGAAATCAAATGCTTTTTTTATAACCTTTACACATTTCTATCAATTTAAATAAATTAAGTGGAATATGTTGTGTTAAATATGAACAACATGATGAATGTATGTTAATACAAACAGCAATGCTTAAAAAATAGGGAATGATGCTCAGTGGGCAAGGCCTGTTTACCACCGGGTGATTCAAAGATGGTATCTTAGACTGACAAGAAAATATAAAAATTAAATAAACAATTTAAGAAACAATCTACAACATAATGTTGGGAACCACGGTAGGTGAACTGTGTAAATGGCACAACAACCTGGAATAAAGACAGACAGCCTCTTATAATCATACCATCTCTTAGACCGTCCTTACAAGCTGGCGCAAGAGTTAATAAACACTCCTAGCAGCAAACAGAAATGCAGCAAGTAATTTCCCTACCATAACATTACATGAAAGCAAAGTCTTCATTATGACTGTCCAACAGGTACAAAACAAAAGCATTTGTTTATTCATTCCTTTATCAAATTTATTTACTGGGAGAGAACACTGATCAGCTACCCCCTGCCCAGAAAACCACAGTGAAAAACTTCTCTAAAGCAAATTTCACACTTCTCAAAACAGAGGTGGAATTCTTCGAAGACCCCGGGCATGTGGGAAATACGGCCCAGACCGCAGAATTCTTTATAAACGCATTCTATGAACACCTTCAGGAATGCATGGATCATACAATACCAAATAAAACCAAGACCCAATCCTCCAAGCTTAGGCATCCTGTCTGGTGGAGCCCAGCCATAAACAAACTATACAATATAAGGAGGAAGCTACTACATGATAGAGCAAAATCCCGAAAAGGGAAGGCATCTCTGATCACTATTAGCAAAGAACTACGGGCACTCATAAAATCGTCTAAGGCCAGCTTTGAGAGAAAAATTGCACAGGACACCAAGGACAATCACAAGGCTTTCTTTAGTTATGTTAGGAACCTGGGTGGGAATCCCCAGATATGCTCAGACTTACTCGAAAATAACATAAAATACACCGAACCCACAGACATTGCCAACATCCTAGTTGAAAGGTTCAGCGCAAACTTCTCCCTCCCTTCCCCACCAAAAGGGCAAATATCTATCCGAGCAGAGTGCTGCCCCCCTGACATCTCATATGCTCAGGTAAGAGCCGCCCTCTCGAAAGCAAAAAACACAGCATCAATGGGACCACCCTGTGTCCTCAACGGATCCTGGAAACTATCGCCCCATAAGCCTGACTAGTTTGGTCTGCAAAGCTATGAAAAGGTTCATCATGGACCTCATAAATAAAGTTATTGGGGACCTACAGACACTGGATCATACCCATTTCGACTTTGTTAAGGGCTGATCTTGCCTCTTATACCTGGTTGATTTCTTTGAAACGGTCACCAATGCCATTGACGAGGGGAAGGTGGTCCACACAGCCTACCTGGATCCTTGAAAAAGCCTTCGATACAATACCCCACTCAGGCATTATAGATAAGCTCACCAGCTTAAATATAAACCCCTATATGTAACTGGTTGCAAACTGGCTGAAGGACAGAACCCACATGGTTAGAATTGCTGGAGCCATGTCAGACTACAAACCAATTACAAGTGGCATCCCACAAGGCTGAGTCCTGGGACCTCTCTTGTTCGGTATATATTTCTGGGAGGTACAGGCTAACACTGAAGGACTGTGGCTGACTAAGTTCTCAGATGACTGCAAACTGGGTACTGTAATAGACTCTCCAGCCGACGCAAGCATCCTACAAAAGGACCTCATAGAAACAGACAACTGGTGCCAAAGCTATGGTCTCAAGCTAAAAAAGTGAATAATCATCCCCTTTGGCAAAAACAAAGTGCCCACAAATTACCACATAGGTGGTAATCCATTAAGTATGGAAGCAGTAATTAGGGACCTGGGGCCCCAAGTTGATAGCAATCTCTCATTTGCCAAGCACGTGGCCAAAGTGGTTAGAAAAACATTTTTGGGATGTACCTTATCATTCACCTGCAGCAACTGGAAAGACCCCAAAAGATTGAACTTGCTGCAACAGGCAATGCAACTCTCAAATAATTAGCGTACTGTGCTTAAAACATGATGCTCAGTAACTTTGCTGCCAAGTTCTGGATCCACTTTATGGATACAGAACCCTTAATACCACCCTTAACTGCCAAATTCTGGATCCACTGCAAGCATTCACCACCCTTAAATGCAGAGCTCTGGATCCACTACAAGCTTACAGCACTTTTAACAGCACCCATAACTGCCAAATTCTGGAGTTTCTCCAAGCATTTAGAGTCAGAATATGAAAGCCCCAGATACAAAGTCTTACAGTAGGCAAGACAAAAGGATGCCAGTGCATGCATGACAGCAGCAAGAACCATTCACTGGAAAAAAAGATTTTTGAAGCAGGAGATATTCTTGAGGATAATATATGATGACCTGACAACAGCTAACACACAGTCTCACTTTATCAGCGTGTTAACAAAAGTAATTCCAAAAGTATAAGCTTTTTAATCTTTGACATAAACTTCAAATGGGTACCAATGGAAAATCTTAAGGGGAAAAATATGAGTTTGTGAATGTCTTACCACAATGTACACAAGCACAGCCTCGGTTTGTGACAGATTTAATTTTAGTTGTCTATGCAACATTCAGTCCAAGACAGAAGAACTTGTTCACTATAGGATGTTTCATTTATCACTCTGCAGACCCCCACATGTATGCATATGCAATGCCTTCTGCGTAGTTCGAAAAATAAGAAACTCACAAAACAATGCACTGTTTAAAAAGCGGCCAAAACACGATGAGGGAAAGCTGTAAAAACACAGGTTTAATGTTCCAAATAAAAGTTAGCGCTTTCGGCAAGTTAAATAACCCGCCTTCAGACAAAACACTTTTGTTTTGTGTTTTGTCTGAAGAAGGCGGGTTATTTAACTTGCCGAAAGCGCTAACTTTTATTTGGAACATTAAACCTGTGTTTTTACAGCTTTCTCTCATCGTGTTTTGGACGCTTTTTAAACAGTGCCTTCTGCGTAGTTGACCGAGCAGGTACCTTTCTACAATGGCACATCAACACGAAAGGAGAACTCCACAGGCAAGTTAAAACGGAAATGACTTTACCAACATAGACACCACTGAGTACTACAGTTATCTACCAGATTACGTTAGAGCAAGAAACTACACGTGGATACACTGCACTCGTATTAGTACAGATTCACAGTTTTTTTTTTCAAACCCACGTGCCACATAATACATTTAACCTGGGAATCAGTATGCAATTCCAAAATTAATACTATATCCATGAAAAAAAAGCATACTAAACGAAATTTTACACTCAGTGCGTGCAGACCCCAAGTAATTGTACAAAACACCCTTTCCCTAGTTTTTACTCTAACCCTACCAAAAAGCACTTTCACATACCAACTCAATCCAAACGTCAACACTTTTGTTACAAATGAATGTTTGGCATACAAACACAAGAAATGTAGCACAGGAAAGCTGCGAACACCGCACAATGAAAACTACCGTGAAATCAAACGCTAAAATCAGTTACGTGAATCAAGTAAAATAAACGACTCCTGCTAGCATTACTTTAAAACACTTAAAACCACCAACACAATGCAACAAAATGCTAATGACTCACAACTATAGCATATAGAAGCATTAAACATATGCTACATACAGATAAACATCGTACAGAAGCATCCACAAAGTTTAGAAAAATTACATCTACATCACAGAGACCCAGTGCCATAATAGTATCACTACGGGATTTTAATTACAAGCAACTTTAGTGATTTAAGGAGCTAGTTTGCTAAATAATGCTGACTTACCAATTTAGCAGATCCCAGAAAATACGACGATACGAGCAGAGCTTCGCACAACACGCTCCTTTACCAAAATACTGCCTACTGGAAACAGCAACAGGAAAAGAACTTCCCTAGCTCCTGCAGCTCTATTTGAGGACTCCAAGGCTGGGGGAAGGACAAGGCAGCTGTAACGTCACATAATGGGTGGGTTTGATTATTTGAGGCCGGCTGTGGTGATGTCACTTCGGGGGGAGGGAACTTTAAAAAAAAAAAAAAAAAAAAATACACATACTGCACGGCCGCGATGACGTGAGTAATTGGAAGACACCTGAAAGTTTGTCTCAAACGCGAGAGAATCTTTTAGAAACGGAAACAATCACTGTACGCTAAGGTAGGCTTGTTTGGGAAAAGTCAGGGGAATTAAAATTTTGTAAACAACGCTTTGTTGGTAGTTGATGCAGGAATGTGTATATAGGGATGAAAAACGCAGGGAAGTTGAGGAATTCAGTTTTAAAAGGCGTTGTACTCCTTTAATGTCAAAGCAACAAGTCAAATCTTTAAGCCATTCATGTTTTGGACATACACCAACAGCTTAGATTTTATCTGCACAGAATCCAAGATTTCAGGGAAAACTGAACAATTATTTGTATTCTTTTCTAAGAATAAATGAGTAAAGCAGTGTCTAAAATGACCCTGGTTAGATGGCTGACTGCTGTATATCCTTTGTTTATAAAGAAAGAGGTCTATCTTTACCTAACCCCCCCCCCCCAAAAAAAAAGCACACTGTGTGAGTTCTGTAGCCATTTCATCTGCTTTTTGGTCAAGAGTGTGCATAGATGATATTTGTGTAGCTGCCATGTGGTCCATTACTTACACCTTTATTGCTCATTACAAGTTAGACTTAACTGTCTAGAAATAGGACCACCCAAGGATCTTCTGGCTGGGGACTGTCCCATCAGTTGAGAAATGAATGAAAATGACAACTTCAGATACAAAAGGTATGTACTGTGACCATACCAATACATCTGTCTATGTTATCTATTTTCATTCTTCCTCAACTTCCCACCCTCCAACCCCCTTCCCTTTCTTCCTAGAGAGACCTAAGGGATGCCTTTTTGGGAACCCACATGTTCCGTGTTTAAGCTCCATCTTTTCTGTACACTGTATCTTACCTTTTCATAATGATGTGGCATCATGTATATGTTAGTTTTGAGGCGGTAAACTCGATCTGAGGTATTCCAGGATGGTGGGGCATTATGGGTAAAGGGAGGAGCTCGAGAGCTGGATCCATGAGTCTAGTAAAAGCAGCCGAGCTGGACCCATCGGTTGAAGAATGAAAATGGACAACACAAATGCATTGTTATGGTGAGTACATAACTATTTTTTTTTTCAGTTTGTTGGAGCAGAAGTTTGCCTCCTTTGTCCTAGAGAGGGAGGGAAGAGCTTGTGGCTGCTAAGCAAACCCATTCAAAGAGAATTTCTAACTGCTTTATGTCTTGTCATTGGGTGACGGTCCACCTTTTAAAAATACTGATGAAGGTTTTGGACTTAAGTTTACTTGTTTTGACCTGGGGTCAACTAGAGGCCTGAGCATTTGAGGGGTTGGGTGGAAGGTGTTAGTAAAATCCTGCCACAGTAACTCCACAGTAGGCACACGCACCCCATACAGTCTAGATGAGTATTGTTGGTGCATAGTAGCAGGAAACTGCACCAAGTTTAGTGCCACACTTTCCAGACAATTGAGGTTTTAATAGCATTCAAAAAATATCCATACCCCTGCGGGATAAAGACCTTACTCTCCGGCTGTCTTCTCCCTCTCTAAGGGTAGGAGAAAAGAATGGACTTGTAAGGGATGGAAAAAGAAAATAAGAAAAATGTTGCTGTCAGAGGCCAATTTACCAGAGTTTTGGTTGTTCCAGTGCTTGCTTCAAAAAAATTACTGTGGATAAGTTGGCCACATGTCCTAACTGTATAGGGATGTCCCAGTTTTGTGCTGGGTGTCCCTCATCCTGCAGCTAGAGTGAGTAGGACATTAATTGTCTCAGTTTTGAGCCATTTCTTTGTATTCTGCATTCTATATTCTCTGCCTCAGACTCTGGCACTGGACCTGGGAGTAAGTGATAACACCCATATATATTGCTACTATAATTATTTTTTTATTTTAATTTTTTGCGTTGTAATCTAATTCACGATACCCCATCTCCACACATTCACACTTGTTCTCATATTAAAAACAGAATTAAACAATTCCTAATACAAAAACTCCAAAGGAGTTGGTAACCTACAGTTACTAAAGCAGGATCCACATATGATGAGCTGGTTAAAAATCCCTGTATTCTGTAACCTGCAGCATCAGGTGAATAATAAAACAAGGTTTTGGCTGGATGTGTTGAAGAGAGCTTCTTCTGCTGGTCCACCTCGTGATCCTAATGGAGGTAAAAAAGCTAGTGAAATCTAGAAGACAAATGACAGGAGCCAGATCTTTTTCTTAGTCGTTATTGGTCATCAAAGCAGACAGTGCCTATCTACTTGTCATGTTGTTTGACTAGCCGTGAGGTATGCCTATCCATTATGTACATAGATAAAGCTTTGCCTTTGCTGTTTCATGTTCAGTGGGTGGTCAGAACATATGAAAGGCATTATAGCCATGCATTGCCACAGTGCTTTCCGTGGCCTTAAACCATTTTTCAGTAACTTCATATATGTCAGCATTCTTCAGGGTGAGGAGGGTTTCCAGGGAATACAGTTTCTTGTTGAAACCCCTAGCACTGAACAGTAACACCTTTACCTTGCCCTGAGTAACTTTTATGTTGGACAGTTTGTCTGCTTGGCAGTGCCTAAAAAAGACACTGTATGGTTGGATAACAGTTTGGCCAATATCTGAAAGCCTAGAGGTGACAGGTTAATGTCAAGTCAAAGTCAACTTTGTTGTCATACAGATTAACACAGAGGAAAAAGTGCGTATCACTGCCCAGAATGTCAATACTCAGGCTCGTACCATATGAATGACAGCTTACAGAAGGAAGATAGATTAAATTAATAAAAAAATTAAATTAAATTAAATAAAAATAAAAAAATAAGCAACAAAAAAGTAAATAAAGTAAAGCAAATTTGAAAGCTGTATTTATATCAGAAACATAAATACAACAGCAGGAATAGACTCAGTAGAAATATAAGGATATAAAAGAAACAGTACTGTAATAAATAAGAGAGGCACACACATAAATGTACCCACCATCAATATGTACCAGAAAATTACAGTTCACAGTTTCCCTAGTACAGATAGAGATGTATGACGTGAGCTATTCCTGGGAGAGGTCAAGAAAGCCATTCCTGGCAAAAAGTATGTCCTCTCAACCATGTCCTCCCAAGCTAAGAGTTCCACTTATTTTGTAAATTATTAGTGTTTGTATAGGTAAAAGATTAGATCAGTGGATGGTCATTTTCTAAAACACCTCAAGATCCTTTACTTTGCATCCATTAATCTAAAAGTCTCTGGTTTTCTGTGTTTCATTTGTTTGGAATAATTGTTTTAAACATAGCCACTTGTGATACTTACAGCAGAAGTGTTTAGGGTTGAATAAGGTTTTTTTTTTTTTTATACTGATGCTGTTGAAGCTGTTGGCAAATTTCCAAGCTTGAACTGGGCTCACAGTTGATTACTGTAAGGTAGTTGTAAGCACTGGTCTTTCTCAGGGAAATGAACTTGTTGAAAGATTTGTGCAGTGCTATTTACCTGAGCCCACCAGTAGAAAACTGTAGATTTTAAGAACTCTTACTGTGAAATTTTTCACTTCACTGAGAAAGACTGTGCTTGTAAACAATCCCTGAGAAATTAAATTATGATGACTTTTCTGTGTAGTAACATTGGACTAGTCTGGAATGGTACTGATTAGGTAGGCACACAACTGAGTTGTTTTAGAAGGGTACACACAGTGAATATTTTTTTTGAAAAAGATATACTAGTTTAGCACATCTGGTGAACAGCAGGAAAACGCCAAATGTTTTTTTTTTTTTTTTTTTGCATTTTAAGGTTGCTTCTGACTAATATAATCTCCTTTAGTCCTATATTACAGTAGTACATGGCATTAGGTCTTGCCTGCAAAATAGTCTATAATGGCTAATCAATTGCAGATACTTTTGTGTGAGCTCTTTTAAATTCTGGTTTTAGTGATGCACCACTACTGTCTGAAACTTCCCAAAGTACTGTCTAACACATGGCATTCAAGCTTAAGTAGACCAGCACCAGAATTAAACAGGAATCTTTGCATTCATTGCTCATTTTACATGTTATATTTCCAATTAAAAAATTCAAACCAGCAATCACTTAAGAAGCATCTGTTCTCGCTTTGTTCATGCTTTAGTGTTGTGCAAAGCCAGTATCGTGCTACTTACCACGTATCAGAAGTTTACATTGAATGGCAATATTGCAGTAATAATAACAACAATTAAAGGCTAATTTGTTTATAAAAGATTACAGTTTACCATCCAGTGACTAATTTATTTTATTTTATTTTAGTTTAGTTTGTTTAATGTGGTAGAAAGTACAGTTGTGTAAAATCTTACCATAACAGTAGATGTCCTTCTCTTCACTGTTGCAGTATTCTTTACTATAAGGCTCTTCTGTCCAGGGTAGCCCGATGTTTGGCCAGTATACCAAACTGTTATGATCTTGTATGCACCATATGTCACACATATACTCCCTGTACAGGATGTAGGGCATAAAAGTGAAGTACGGAAGCAGTTACCCAGAAGTGAATTACACCAGTAGAGAACAGTCTCCATAGGATAAAGGAGTCCATGCATATCCAAAAGTAGAAAATGCAGAAGAAAAAGGGGGAGACCCTCAGCCAGAAGGGAATCCAAAACAAAAACCAGAACAAACAAGGAGTTGGAGCAAGGAAGGGAGTAAATACTGCAGCAGTGTAGAGAAGGGCATCTACTCTTATGGTAGGATTTTACACAATTGTAATATGTCCTTCTGTATCATTGTTGCAGTATTCTTTAGTATCGAGAGAGTAAAAAAGCTCAAGAAACAGAATGAGAGGTGGAAGGCTGAGAAGAGCTCTCAACAAATCCATACAAAATGGTTCTAGCAAAACTTGCTCTGGCCCTAGGAACCATATCCAAGTTATAATGCGTAGTAAAGGTAGGCACTGAAAGCCCAGTAGCAGCCTCAAGGATGGAATTGGTGTCCAACCTTTGAAGAAAGAACCAGAAGAGGCAACACCCCTACTGGAATGAGCTCTAACAGATGTAGACAAATATTTGACATGAAAAGACTAACAAAATGAAATGGCCTTAGATATCCTGGAGGAGATGGTTTGCTTAGGAATAGTCAAACCCAAAGTCCTGGGATTAAAGGAAACAAAAAGCTGGTTAGACTTATGCATGGCCTTAGTTTTATCCAAGTAGTACCTGGGCTGTCTATGCAAATCCAAGATGAGAAAGACTCTCTCACTAGCAGACTGGAGAGAAGGGAAAAAGGAAGGGAGTTGTACTGACTGATTCAAGGACAACTCATTTAGTAACTTGGGCATAAAAGAAGGATTAGTACGAAGGGACACCCCATCCCTGTGAAAAACAAAACATGGAGGAATGACCATAAGGGCCTGGAGCTCAGAAACCCTCTGAGCAGAAGTAAGAGCCAGCAACAGAACAGTCTTCCTGGTACAATTCTGCAAAGAAGCAGAATCTGCAGGCTCAAAAAGAGCCTGAGTAAATATTTCCAAAACAAAATTAAGGTTCCAAGGAGGAGGAATAGGTTTCCTTGGAGGCCTAAGATGCAGGACCTCTTTAAGAAATTGTTTGACCTCACAACAAGAAGAGGAAGAATTCAAAGTCAGATAAGCAGAAATGAGAGAAAAATGGGCCTTCACAAAAGAAAAGGATGAATCAGACTGGAGCAACCCACACAAATGAGAGAACCAAAGGGACCCCCACTGAAAAAGAGTCCTGGTTACGAACATGGCACTAGACAGAAAATATTTTCCATTTAGACATGTAAGATTTTCTACTTGAGGGTTTCCTTGCCGCCTGTAAAACTTTGAGAATGTCCTCAGAAAAGAGATGCCTGAAAGGGATCAAAACCCTATCACTCACAGTGTCAGTTGAAGAGTGGACAAGTGAGGATGGATGAGAGACCACTTTTTACATGTAATGAAGTCCAACTAGTGATGTAACGTGTGGAGACTGCCCCTGGCGAGATTCATTAAGGGGAGGAACCAATGTTGTTTTGGTTAAAGGGAGTCACTAGTAAGATTTTTGGGAAGTCCAGTGGAATCTTCTGCAGGACTCTTAGAAGTAGTGGAAGAGGATGGAAACCATAAAGAAACACCCCCTTCCAAATAAAAGAAAGGGTGTCCATTTTCCACACCAAATGGCATGGCACTCTGGAGCAGAAGAGAGGGGAGGCAAAATGATCTACTTGAGGAATACCCCACCAATGGACAATGTCCAGAAACACATCTTTGTGAAGCATCCTGTGTTTTGGACTGCTCAGAGAGTCTACCTAGATTGGAGACTCTGGGGTAATAGATGACGCCTCGTCAGAACCATAAGCCAGAGGTAGATGCATCTGAAGAATAGGACAAGGACCCCTCATCAGACTCTGAATCCTCATCCAAGGAATTCAATTCCCTAGGCCATTTAGAAGGGATAGTGGTCCAAGGAGGGGAGGAGCAGGCAATGAAACCTCTTGAGGAGGTGGCAGGGCCATTTAAGCAGAAAAGTGACCCTTAAGTAAACTGTTGCCATTCCCTTTGAGATCCTTAAAATGGACTGAAACATGCATTGTCTTTTGTCTTTTCTTGGAAGGGACACCAGCTTTAATTACTGGATGTTCCTACTTTTGTCAAGATTCAGTAAGAGTACCCAGAACCTCCTTGAACAATATCTGTAGAATCCCTCTGGGATTCTCCAAAATAATCAACTGTGGTTTCTCCTTGACATCAAGAGTAGATGCCTACAGAGCCACAGAGGACATGTGAAAAGACAGACCCATGCCAGCATCCAAAGGGCTCTTGTCAGAAGAATCCAATGTAGATGCTGAACAGCCTACAGAGCTATTACCCACTTCTAGAGAGATGTCCAGTGGAGGCTGGACAGTTAAAGAATTCAGCCAAAATTTCTTGGCCTTCTCCTTACTTACCGAGGATATTTCAGGGTTAATGGATTTTGCCATGGTACCCCGAGCTAACTGTTTAAGCCATTGGCTTTTGGGATAAATGGCCAGGGAAGACAAACTACTTACAGATACTACATGAGGTATGGTCATGGAAAGCACCCAAATGAAAGACACACTGTTCATGACAATCCTTATGGGGAATCTGGCTCCCGCACTGACATTTTCCCTTTTTGGATGACATGAACTCAAGGTAAGCAAAATAAAATACAAGACCAAAGAAAAGAAAGAAATAAAAAAAAAAAGAAAAAAAAACAACCCCAACTTGGTGATTATCTGATTGCTAGGTATTTAGCACAGCAATAGGGTGTTCAGACCAATGAGCAATAATGGCTTTCAGACTGGTTGCAGAGAAGTTCTAGGTAACTGTGTTCATATATTACTTTTATGCCCTACATCCTGTGCAGGGAGTATGTGTGTGACTTATGGCTCATGTAAGATCATAAGGCTTCGGTGTACTAGCCGAGTGTCAGGCTGTCCTTGGCAAGAGATTCCTTTAATAAAGAATACTGCAACAGTGACATAGAAGGACATCACTGATCACTGTAGACCATTTGCAAGGGACAGCCTAAGTAAAATTGCAACTTAATGTATTAACTGACAATACCACAGGATAATTGCCATGAAGCTTTCCAATCTTTTCAGCTGGAATCCTACAAGTGGCACCCTTGAACTAGTGAAATTTTTTTCCTCCTTTCCATTAGGCTGCTTTGGTATGGTTGATGAAATTACTGCTATGCCTGCTGTTAGACTGCTACATTTGGCATTTATTTTTGCCCAAGTAGGTACTAAAAACAAGGCTTATATCTCCGAAAATACATTTCTGTTAGAATGAGTGAAAGTAGGTCTTTAGTGGTTAGTTGACAGCTGGAGTAATGCTGGGCTTGCAGTTGGTTAGGTATGTTTGTTGCACACAGCCTGTGCTATACTGGTCTTTGTTTCTAGCTCTTTTGAGATTTGATGGTTGATTTCTTCTTGCTAAGCTATACTAGTCTTGTGCCATTTGTTTTTTTTTTCTAGCCCTTTAGGGTTTAGGATTGTCACCTTTTCAGAGTGCTTCCTGCAGCAGCTGTACCAATTGACTTCTCATTGATATTGTAACACAGTGAATTCCTTCCTTGCAAGTTGGTCAGACACCCTCTGTCATGTTCTCCCCAACTCACTACATACAAGTGATCAGTCATATAGTGCCTTTTACAGATTGATGCAGTCAGTAAATACATTTCTTTCAGTAATGTTTTAAAGTTGTTTTTTTTTCAACATCTTGATTTCAGCTTTCCTAATGTATAAAAAGAAAGTGAGAGATGAGGGCCAGAAACTCTGCAAGTTTTAATATATTCAGTTACTGGCTAGTAAGTACACTGCCTGGATGCCAACAAAAAGAAACGTATAGAGCCTGAAAGAAAATCATCTAAAAAGATGGAGGAAATGCTCACTGGGAAGAATCCTGCAGTTCAGCAAAAAACAATTCAGGCTCCACCTGTGGTGCAAAGACATAGATTCTAGTCCTTTCTTCTAGAGGAAAAGATAACTCAAACGTGCTTAGAGCTGATTAAAGTAAACAGAACACTGAAACAGTATATCAACTCAAATAAAAGGCTGGAAGATGGAAGAAGCCTTAAACAACAATTCAAATGAACTCAGAATGAAGAAAGGCTGTCTGAGTATGAGACTGTTCAAGAAGAACTGTTTCAAAAATGGTAGAATTAGAGGGCAGAGCACACAGAGAAAATCTGAGATTTTCTGCTGTACCAGAATAACTGGAAGGAACAGGCTGTATTAATTTTATGAAAGTACAAATAAGCAACTGGCCTTATACTCCACAGCAGGATTTGTTAATTGAAAGGGCACATCATGTATATGCTCTAAACATGGCCAAGAGAAAGCAGCCAAGACCTGAATTAGTTAGGGTGCAATCGTATCAACAGAAAAAAAATTGATCCTGACAAAACTGTGGCAAGAGGGGAAGTATTAAAAATTGGAGAAAGTAGAGTGTTTTTGGGAAATGATTATTCACTGTACACCAGGTAGAAGAGAAGCAAATTTATCCCAGCAGTCAAAGAAAATCGAGAGGCAGGATTGAGATTCAATCTGCTATACCCAGCTGTCTTCAGAATATTTTTTCCTGGAGGATCAAAGTAATTTTTGATGCAGAACTGGAAATATAAAAGTCTGCCCAACAAAAATTGAGCCATCAAACAGAAGGGGAGTCTGCTTCTCATTCTTCTGATAAAAAAGCTTGTAGAAAGGCTATGCCAGTGAAACATTTTCCAGTGTTTGTAAGGAAAATGTTTGAAAGACAGTAAAAAGCAGAGGAGCTGACTAGAAGAAGCGGGGGCACCTTGGGCTTGAACTGGAGTCTGGTGTTGGAAGATGAACAGGAAGACCACCAACACTGAAATTAGTGAATAAATATGAGACTATAAAGCATCAATCATATTTGTGAAATATGGCTTTAAAAGAAAAAGTAATAAAATTGGTCTTCTGTTGACTTTGTTAAACTTGTAGGGGACTGAAATACATATGCCCCACTTCATGTCATAATTGTTTGGAAAGACACTGAAGGGAAGGAGGAGGTAAAAAAAGAAAACTAAGTAAAATAATTTTGTTCTTAGTATTTGTAGGTGACATTTCATGATACAAATTGCATGTTATATAGTAATATATTTTTTCATTTGTATGTGATAAAGATACTAATGCAAGCAAGTGCCTTTTTTCTTTTATAGTTTTAAGAAATGTAGGCATTACTATGTAAAAAGAGAAGAAATGCTGCACAAAAGCATATCTAAGTTAATCTGTTGTAATCTTGAGTTGTTTAGGTGGGGCATGGACGTAAAAGTACAGAGATTATAATATATGTAGAACTGGTATGTTCTGTCTTAACTTTACATATGTGAATGCCTAGATTAAGGCCTTTGGTTTAATCTAATATGTTTTTATATAAGTAAGCAAGTAAATAAGAGTACACTGAATGTAATGAAATGTTTTCCTTTGGCAAATAAATGTTCAGTGCAAGTTCAGAGGTTTGCAGAGGTCTACATTTGGTACTTGTGTTACCATGGAGACAAGCAGAGTGTAGGGGAAGCAGTAAAAACCAAAACACTTTTTTTAAGGCTAAAAGTTAGTTTTCTGAAAGCATATAAACTTTTTTTTAATGTCTGGATGGGGAATGAAGATAAAATGAGAGAAAATAGCAATTAGTGTAAGCAGAAGCTCAGGCTGTAAAGTGTCATAGCATGGATAACCTTAATGTTAGGTTAAGTTATGCCTATCTGTGCAGCTGTCAGTTTGGGACAATTGTTAATATCAGGAGAATTAAACTTCATTATTTGAAGATGGGCATAGTTTTGTTTTAAGTTAATAGGTTATGGGGGTATTTTGTGTGTGTGTGTGTGTGTGTGTGTGTGTGTGTGTTTGTTTTAAAGGTTTTCATTAAAACAAAAATACTTGTAAAATGTGACATAAGTTCATATGGAGA
Organism: Protopterus annectens; assembly: GCF_019279795.1. Classification (NCBI taxonomy): domain Eukaryota; kingdom Metazoa; phylum Chordata; order Ceratodontiformes; family Protopteridae; genus Protopterus; species Protopterus annectens. The sequence continues at coordinate 793,100,820 of NC_056737.1, forward strand.
TGACAAGAAACAACTGTATAAGAGATCAACCTGCCAAAAATTACTGGGTGCATGTAACATAAAAGCTGGGAATAGACATTTAAAAATCTTTTGTGTATGATAGGTGGGAATAAAAACTTCTTATCATAATGACTACACTAAACATATTATTTTGGAATGTGAATAGTCTCATGTATAGACAACAAGGTGAGAGTATTGAATTATATTAAGAAAAGTAGAGTGCAAATTGCAGTACTACGAGACATATTTGGAAAGAAGTGAGAATGTGAATTTGATACAGAAAGGATTTCATGATGGATATTCGGCATAATATCAGGGACAAAAGAAAATAGGGCAAGTGTACTAATTGCTATTGGAGCTCTAATAATGACAGAAGAATGGAGAAATATAGTAATGGTAGATTTTGGTAGTAAAGGGCTGTAGCAAGGGAGGAAGATTCTACCTAAAACTGCTGTAATTGAGTTTAAGAAAAAATTGGGAGACATAATCAACTTTCAGGAGGGAATATTGCTTATAGATGGGGGCTGGAACTTGATTTGCAGCAATGAGGATGTATCTGGGGGACCTAGAATGGAAAATATAATAAAATAGTGTAGATTTCTGAAGAAATTTATAGAAATATTTAGTATAGAAGATGAAAATTCAGTAGAAGCAACTCCGAGGGAATTTACATTTTATTCCCCAAGGTAAAATAACTAGGCTAGAATAGATAGAAATTATATTTTGCAGGAACATGTGCATTTAATTGAAAGCTTTGACACACACATCCAGTAGCTATTTCAGATCATGCACCAGTAAGAACTAAGATACAATGCAGGGTAGTGAAGTAAAAATGAGACACTGGCACCTCCCTACCTATCTGTTAAAAAGAGAGGAATTTAAGGAATGGGTGGTGAAAATTATTTGAGAATTACTGGGGAAGATATAAATTTCTTCAGAAGTTATAGCTAGTGACACAAGTTTAAAAATAGGGTAGAAATAAAAAGAGATATGCTTAAGAGGTAACAAGAATTATTTAGAGGGACTGACAAAGGTTAAAGTATTGTCGAATAAGGGGAATCTCACAGAACAAGAAGAGGCGCAGCTGCAGAGTGCTAAAGAGAAAATAAGGGAGTATCTGGATAATATGCATGAGTTAGGAAGAATGCTGTTAAGCAACTCTTTTTGTTTTTTTTTTGTATATAATAACTCCAGAGTACAAAATGCCCTAGCACAGTGACTTAAACTACATAAAGTAGAAAGGGTTGTTGCCAGACCTAGGGAGTCTATAACAACAAAACTAACCAGGGATCCTGTTGAGGTATTACAGATAGTTTTGAAATGTTATGAAAATTTGTATAAAGCAGAGAAATGTAGAAATCAAGGAAAAACTGCAAATGGAAATATTTATGGAAGACTTAGGTGTGCCAAAGTTAGAGGCTCAACAATTAACTTTTAAGATCGGAGATGAGATAAAAATGGTGATGTAAAATCAATGTGAATAAAAGTCTCCAGGACTAGATTGTATTTCTGTGGAAGTTTATAAGATAGGAAAGAAAAAAGTAATAAAGATCTGGAAGTATTTGTTTGATGGTATTTTAAAAAGAGTGGAACCACCAGTATCCTGGAAGAAAGCTGTGGTGGCTATAATGCCTAAAGACTGTAAGGACCCATTAGACCCAGCTTCATATAAGCTCATTTCAATTTTAAACTATGATTATAAAGTATTTACATCTATAAATAGCCAAAAGAATGGCAAAGGTGTTGACAAAATCGATAGATATAGATTAATGTGGTTTTGTGGAGGGATTGCAAATATTTGACAACATTAATAGAACAATGATGACCCAGAGGGAAGCAGAATTAAAAAAATACTGCTGCTGTTGGGTCTTGATGCAGAGAAAACATTCAGCAGAGTGAGTTGGGATTTTATGATACAATAATAATGTTAATTAGGAGGATATATGTGAGTTCAGAGGCAAAAACTAAAGTGGGAGGATTCCAGTCTGGCAAGTTGTGTCTGAAAAGAGGAAACAGGCAAGGATGTCCTCCTTTCCCTTTGTTATTTGCATTATATTTGAGCCATTTGCAAAGAAATGAGACTCAGGAATTTAAGGATATAATTGGTATGGTAATCAAGAAAAGTTGGTTTTATTTGCAGGCAATCTTATTTTGTACCTGAAACAAAAACAGAAAAGGACATCTCAGTATTGTAGAGCATTCTGAGACAGTTTCAAGTTTTTTCCAGGATGTAAAGTTAATGCAGACAAAACAAAGGCCATTGCTGTAAACTATGTACCCACACATGAGTTAGTTCAGCAATACCCATATTTATGGGGACACAATAAAATGACGTATTTAGAAGTATGAATCCAAAAGCACATAAAGTGAATCAAAGCAACCTAAAGACTCAGTGGTAAAAAACAATAAACTTTTAATAAAATGTAAGTGCTTTCACAGTACTAATTATACTGCTTCGTCAGATGTTAAAAACATGATCAAAAGATATCTCGCTAAATAGTTAATAAATATCACATGATCAACTCAAATAAAAATCACATGATCATTTCAAATAAAAACATTAACTTGTTATAGTAACCAGATCATTCTCTGAAGCCCTAAAAGGCACATATCACTGATGTCATTGTCGGAACATGTTATGACATTTGATCCCACACACACCTTCAGGCTTTTGGCAGTAGAACAGATTGAATTAAATGACCATGGTGGGGATATAGAGAACTTGACAGTAGTCATGTAGACTAGGTAGATCATTAGACTTAATGCAGACATAGGTAAAGGATTAAATGAGAAACTTACATTGAAACCCATGCGTAAAAGTAGAGCCTCATGTAGATAGTTTTATGTACTCTTCTGTGAGTCCTATATTTTGGTAGCATCGGTGATACGTTCCTTTAAGGGCTTGAGAGAATGATCTTGTTACTATAAGAAGTGAATGTTTTTATTTCAATTGATCATGTGATATTTATTAACTGTTTAGTGAGATTTCTTTTGTTCATGTTTTTAATGTTTGAGGAAGCAGTATAATTAGTACTGCAAAAGCGCTTGCATTTTATTAAAGGTTTATTGTTTTACTGCTGAGTATTTATGTTGCTTTGGTTCACTTTGTGCTTTTGTATTTTTGCTTGTTTATTAAGTTAACCATTTATCCTCTCTGCTGCTTTGTCTGTGCATCTTTGCATTTATTTAGAAGTATGGGTTAAAAAAGATTGTTATGGCAGCATATGTGGGAAGAGACAAAAAAAATACAAAAACTGAGAAACTGGAAGTTCTTATTTATAGGCATGGATATCAAGATACAGTTAAAATGATTTTAGTCCCTTTAGTTTTATGCATAGGTTGGGTATATTTTTTATCAACCAGAGGAGAAGTTGTAGACAGGAATTAACAGAGGTGAATTATTTTATCTGGGAGGGGTAGAGGGAAAGGGTCATGTGGGATAAGTTGATCCTTTCAACAGAACAAGGTAGTTTAGGATTACCTGATTTGAAGTGATGTTTTAGAGCTACATTGTTAAGGCTCATGTACATAACACAATCAGAAAGATATGATACAGAGTGGAAAGTGGTGATGAAGGTGAAGCAGGAGGAATTTCAAGAAATGAGGAGAGAATGGGATTTTTGATGCAGATTGTTAGAGAATACAACAGCCAGACAGGAGGTTTGTATTCACAAAGTAGCAGAAAGTATTCTAAGAACTAAGCCAACAGAAGAATGGAGGGAGGAGATTCTTCTGATAGGGATGCATGAATTAGGGTTATTGAGAATAGGCTGGGTGGGGCTGGAATTTACTATAGAAAACTGTCAAAGAACCAAAGTATTAGAAGCAAGTAACTATAGAGGGAAAGATAATAGAATGGGAAAAGGCCAAGAAGACATTTGTACTGCAACCTAGAGACTTCCTTTCCTAAGTGAAAGCCCTGCTCTGGTAGAGTTTTTAGTTGACTCTAAAAGTGAAGCTGTTAAAAATGGATAATTAGTAGGGTATATAAAATAATGTACGGTAAATATAAGAATCAATCAGAGGAGATCAGAAAAGATTAGAAAGAATGGATAAGCAATTCACTAGGAAGCAATAGGAGACTGTATGTATGACTCCCAAATACACAAAAATGTCTAGACGATTTAGAATTATTGCTTGGAAGTGTTCACAGAGGGTATTTTATACCCCAGGCAGACTCCAAAGAAATTTTCTTCAAGTGTGGTGGTGTGATGGGGAAGCAAGAGGTAACTTTCAGTATAGAGCCAACAACTTTCTCACTGACTCAACTAACACTGCACATGTCACTACTAATCTCCTTCCCACACTTTTTTATGGTGCTCCCATCCTTCCTAACCTTCAAGTATCACAAAAATCCAAACTTGAGCAGTGCTATAACAAATTTGCTAAATTTGCAGCAAATACCCCTTTCAGAACCCATCACTGTATAGCATAAAAAGCATAAATTGGTTAGAACTACCCCATTAACATATACACAGCTGCTTTTTGCCACCTATAAAAAATTATACAGAATCAGTATCTTTGTCCGGCACTAAATAACATTTTACACAACTATACGTTTAGTCAGTCATTACAATCCACTGACCAGAAACTCCTGTCTGACTCCGAACATGTCAAATCTGTTGGGCATTGTCTGTACTTGTACCATGTTGCTAATGCCTAGAACTCCCCATCTCTATTCATCAGGTCAATACACCTCCCTCCTATCCTTCAAAATCATTCTGAAAGACTTTCTAGCCAAATGCTGGCTCTGTTCTTGCTCAACACCAGGATAAACTATATCATTAAATGTGGACAAATACCTGTTCATACCTTGTATCTCCTTATTGTCCTTTCTTCACTGACTTTTTTCTCATTTTATATTCCAATTCCTGTTTGTATTATACTATCTTTCCTTTAATTTCTCTGATAAATGAACTGGAGTTAGGATCTGTTGAAAAGGATAGGAGCAGACTACATAGAAAAATGGAAATCATGAAAAAATATATGCAGAATAATGTTTTGGAGAAGGAAGAATGAGGTTTAAGGAGTGGCAGGAACTGAGCAATTTATGTAATGTTGGATTGGTGATAATTGTATAAAAGCATGTATGTGATGTATAATGTTTGTAACTGTAAATATGTTGACATGTTTTTTATTATGTAAATATATGTTTGCCTGTGTCGTAAGTGATTAATTTAATAAATGTGTTAAAAAATCATGATTTAAAGCTAATAAAATTAATGGTGACATTGGTAGAAGAGTGGCTTAATGAAAAAAAAAATCAACAATTTGGAAGAATAAATTATAATGATCTGAAGTAGTTTACTTCATTTGGTCTTCAACCTGTGGGTACCGGATCCATATCAGATCCAAGCCAGCAAGTTCACTAGCATCTGCTCCGAGCTCCAAGTTCCTGCCCTTACCCATAATACACCGCCACTACCTTCCAACCCCCAGATATCGTTTGCCGTGGCTTGCCTGAAACATCGTGATCCTGAGCTCCGAGTTTGTGAGTTGGGATTTTGATAAGTAAGCAGTTTTGTCATAGTTGATTGAGTGTTAGCTGTTAGTGTAGGTTTCTTCTCCTCCTCCCCTCACTGGTGCGTTGTGTTTAGGGCTTTTTTGTGTGTTGCTTCCCTTCCTCCCTCAGCGTTCTGTGTGCCTTTGAGTGTGTGGTGAGTGGTTCCAAGTAGGAAATAGTTTTGTTTTTCTCTTTTTTTCCTTCTCTTGTTGCGTGTGCTGTTTTATTCTGTAGAGACATGGCTGACTCCAAGCCAGTATTTAAGAGGTGCACTAAGTGTGGCTACAAATTGTCACCAGCCTATGGCCACACTCTTTGCATTATGTGCTTGGGTGTAGCACATTTAAGTACAGACGGTTCCATTTGCGCGTTTTAACCCATGCGCTATTAAGGATAGATGGGTTAAGTTGGCCCTGAAAGGCCTTCTAGCCACTACTGAGGCGGCTGCCTCTTCCACTGTTTCGGTCACAGCGGCTGCTGTGGCTGCCTCTCCTTCCTCTCATCTTTGCTTCTCCTCCCTCCCAGGCTGGGACTCAACCTCCCATTTCTAAACCTGTGGAAGTGGAGCGCAGAAGAGGCAGATAGAAGGAGAGAGAGCACAGGCCAGAAAAACGTAAAATGTCCCCAGACCTTTCTGCTTCTACTCCTGCCAAGAGTCAGTCTAGAATCCGTGACTCCCCTTGGCTCCGATCTCCGAGATTTTCCCCAAAGCCAGAAGAGCCACGACCACCATCTAGGGCCTCTGTTCCTTGACCTGCCAGGTTGTAGTCCGTGGCTTCATCAAGGTCCACCCGAAGCTTATCTGAAGTCAACATGGATAAAATGATGAGGAGGTTCATTCGTACTCAGATCCAGATGGGAGTCTTGCCAGCCCCCTCTCCCTCTGGAGAGGAGAGCTCGCTTCCTTTCTTCATGCCAATTTCTCCTTCTGTGATGCGTCCACCGGGTTTGGCGTACTTGGATCTTAGGATGGCCTTAGTCAGGGGTCGGCGCCGACGGTACCTGCCTCATTGATGCCGGCAGCTGCCTGGAGCATGTCAGATCTGACCAGTTCAGATCAGAGTGGCTCTCAAAGCTGTAGCCTGGGGGTCGGATCCGAGGGAGCAGAACTTTTTTTATCAGCTCTGACATTGTCAGGTCACGTTCCCCCCTCGGAGCTCTGTCCACTTCGGTCCCGGCTCCGATTCTCACGTAGGATCCGGGGAGAGCGGTTTCCTTAATGGCGGCCCAGGAGGCTCATTCTCCATTGGCGTTCGACATGGTGGAAAGGGTTCTGTCCACTGGATCGAGACCCTTAACTATTTACTCAACTCCGGCCCGACTCCCTCGGCTATGTCTACAAATCCCATCATTGTACCAGAGGGGGACAGCCCGTGCTTGAGGAGCCCCAGGTGGTTCCCCCTGAGGAACAAGTGCCTTGCAAGTTCCCCCTGGAGAGCTCCACTGGAGATGTGCCTCGCAAGAATACGTGTAAGAGGAGGCACTTGTACTCCCCCGAGTCCGTCACCGAGAGCACGGATTTGGATGATGGGGAAGGTTCCCCCAGATCACCTCCCAAGGATGTCTCCTTTTGAGACGTCATGGAAATCCTATGTTAGTGAGGAGGTTGGTCCACCCCAAAACCTTCCTCTGACAAATCCGTGTTCCTGGAGGCTTTCGGCACAGGCCCATCTACTTCCTGGGTGTCCCCTCTCACAGATCCCCTGGTGGACCTGGTCACCTTGTGGGCCTGGAAGGAGCCGGACACCATGGAACCAATCCCGAAACATCCAGACAAAGTCTTGAGTCCACCCTCAGACCAGCGTGGAACAAATGCTCCCTTGTAGATGCTATGGTGGTAGCAGCAGCCACTAAAAAGGAAATAGCCCAGGAGAGTTCCTCGGTTCATCCCCCTGACTGAGAGTCTAGGATGATGGACTGCTTAGGGAAGCGGGTTTATGCATCAGCGACTTTTTCCATCAGGGAGCTAAACTACCTGGGCATGTTACTAGACTACAGTGCGACCTGGTCAAGGGACTGGCTGAGTCCCCCCTAAGTCCATGTTGCAGGAGGATATTCACGTTCTCCGTGAGAATGGCCACTTTAAAAGCAGTTTCTAATACATCCATGCAACTCCTTTCACATGCTACTGAAGGAGCGGCTAGGGCAGCTGGGCCCGGCGTGTCCATGAGGTGCAATGCCTGGCTCAGATTATGTCGGTTTTCGGAACTTTGAAGGTGTCTCTTGCCAACGCCCCTTATGACGGCTCTGCCCTTTTTGGTAAGACCGTCAAAGAGACTTTGGCCCAGAGTAAGAAAGATGGGAAGACACCATCTGTTGTTGAGATCCACTTCTCGAACCCTCAAAGATCCTTTTCCCAGAATCAGCGAGGGCAAAAGATGTGGCTCCAGAAGTCTCAGTGTTCCCGGGACACTCCGGGCTCTTCTTCCCCCAGAGGCAGAGGGGGACAGGATAGGTGCCGGCCCAGACGCAGAGGGGGTCTGAAAATTTGGGGTCTAGAGAACCATTGTCGACAGGCCTGGGCACCAACCCTAAGGGGTTGCCCGACTGCTCTACTCTGGAGGCAGTCGGGGTCAAATGTCGCTGCACCTGGTGGCATGGGAGTCCATAACATCAGACCACTGTGTGCTTCAGATCATATCCAGAGGATACTCAGTCCCTTTTGTGGTTCCTCCCAAACCTCCCGGACATACCACCCACGCAAAGGGAGGCAGCAGCACTGGAAATTTCCAAGCTGCTAGAAAACTGAGCCATCGAACCCGTACCCCCAGATCAGTCTGGATCAGGCATCTACTCCAGGTTCTTTTTGAGCCAAAGAAAACAGGGGACTTAAAGCCCATTCTGGACCTATCTACCCTGAACCTGCCAGTTGCCAAAGAAAAATTCTGGATGGTCACATTACAGTCCATCATGCCATACCTGCAAGAGAGCGACTGGATGTGCTTGTTTAGACCTCCAGGATGCCTACTATCACATAAAGATGCACAGAAGCTCCAGGAGGTTCCTCCTCTTCTGGCTAGGAGTCAATCATTACCACTTTCGAGCCCTACCCTTTGGTCTCACCACAAACCCCAGGGTGTTCACCAAAGTGATGACGGTAGCAACGGTTCACCTAAGGCTTCAGGGGATGCAGGTCTTACCCCTACCTGGACGATTGGCTCCTCACTGCTCCAACCAAGCGTCTACTTTGTCAAACCAGGGATTATTTCCTAAAGCTTGCACTTCACTTGGGGATTACAGTCAATGCATCTAAATCTGTTCTAAATTCTGTCCAGGTGATAGACTACATTGGGGCATGGATAGACTCACTACAGTGCAAAAATCTTCCTGACCACGGAGAGAGTTTGAAACCTGAGGATGGATGTTTCCCTCCTCTACCGTTCTCACCTTCCCTCAGCAGAATCGGTTTTGAGGGCCCTAGGTTCTATAGCAGCAACCATAATGCTTCTCCCGTGCACCCGGTTATACATGCGGGTACTACAGTGTACTCTAGTGGTGCAATGGTCCCTGTTGGATCTTCCATTATCGTATCCAATAAACCTCAGTCGAGTCTGCAGGTTGTCCCTTCTCAGGTGGATGTACTCTCCGGAAATCCTGGAGGGACGACCTTTTGTTCTAGCCCCTGTCCAAGCCACAGTGACTGCAGATGCCTCCCAACCTAGGTGGGGGGGGCATTGTTTGGGCAGGATAGTCCAAGGCCTGTGGTCCCTGTCGAGACCAGCTTGCATATAAACGTTCTGGAGATGAGGGCAGTCCTTTTGGCATTGCAGGCTCTTCATGCCTTTCTTCCTCTGTGATCCATTGCAATTCAATCAGACAACATGTCGGTGGTCTGGTATGTCAACAAACAGGGAGGGACCAGATCTTACCCCCTTTGTCGCAAGGCCATGAGAGTTTGGGAATGGGCGATCTCCACCGGTGGCTTTCTGATGGCAATGCACATTCCGGGATGGTCCAACATCCTAGTGGGCAGGTTAAGTCGGACTATACTGATGCCTTATGAATGGTCTCTGAATCTTTCAGTAGTGGAGCAGATCTTTCTGGAGTGGGGTCAGCCTTGCTGCGATCTCTTCGTATCTCCTTCCAACGTGAAGTGCAGCGAGTTCTTCGCTCTGAACCCCCAGCCGAGGGAGTGCCCCAGAGATGCTCTAGTCCATGCTTGGCCTCCTGGTCTTCTGTATGTTTACCTTCCAGTACCTCTTATTCCGAGTTTTCTACAGAAAGCTCATCAACTGGGGAGCAAAGTGATCCTCATTGCCCCATTTTGGCCTCACCAGGTATGGTTTCCCCTTCCTTTGGTCTCATCTTTCTGGCTCCACCTTGGATCTTGGATCCCATTCAGGATCTTATTTCACACCCCTCGGGGGTTGCTCATCCAAGCCTGGACAGTTGAAGCTCACGGCTTGGCTGCTCCAGTTTCCCTAATTGCTAGTACTCCTGGATTATCCTCTTCAGTCAGGTCTATTCTGGTGGCAGCTCATAAGTATTCCACCAGGAAGATTTACCGTAGCAAATGAAAACGTTTTTCCTTTTGGGCTTCTCAATGGAGTTTAGACCCTTTCACAGCTCCTGTTCCTGCCATTCTCGATTTCTTAGCAAATATTTTTCAACAAGGATCAAGCTCTTCTACTATCAAAGTTCAATTAGCTGCATCTCTCATTTTCACGTAGGTGAGAATTCTGCTTCTCTGGCCTCTTCCAGACTGTGTAAAGCCTTTATGAAAGGTACTTTCCTATTATGCCATCGGTCAAGGATCATGTTCCCCCATGGGACCTTACTGTGGTTCTTCAAGCTTTGTTCGCTGCACCATTTGAACCTACAGCAACCACGGATCTTAAGTTTTTGTCTTTGAAAACAGCATTTCTAGTGGCTATTACCTCTGCTAAAAGGGTGTCAGAACTGCAAGCATTGTCTATTAAAGTTCCATACATGATTTTCCATAAGGATAGGGTTTCCCTTCATACTAATCTGTCCTTTCTTCCTAAGTTAGCATCACAAGTTAACATCAGTCAGACCATTAACTTACCTGTCTTCTTTCCAAATTTTGCTAACAAAATGGAATGGACTCCACTTGTTGGAGGTTCATAGACCGTTACGATTTACACAGGACTAGAACCTTTCGTGAATCTGATCAATTGTTTGTGAGCTTCTCTAAACCCTTTTTGGGTAAACCTATCTCTAAGGTCACTATCACTAGATGGATTTCCTTGTGCATCCTTCAGGTCTGTAAGGATAAAGGTTTGTCTCTTCCGGGTCAGGTGAAAGCTCATTCGAATAGGTCAGTGGTTACCTCTGTGGCCTTTTGGTCGAGAGTCTCATTGGATGATATTTGTTCTGCAGCTACTTGGTCCTCACCTCATACCTTTATTTCTCACTACAAATTGGATTTGATTTCTAGAAGGAGAGCATCCTTTGGTTCCGCGGTGCTCCGGAATATCCTTCCATGAGGGCCACCCAGGAGTTTAGTAGCTGGGAACTCTGTCCCACAGGTTGAAGACCAAATAAAGTAAATTACTTCAGATAAAGAAGTTATGTATTCACCATAACATTCCATCTGAGTAGTTCTACCATTTGTCTTCAATGGTCCCTCCCCCCTTCCCCCCAGCCTTACTATATAGATAGCCTGTTTGGCTGAAGTTTTAGTTGCGCAAGGTGTCTTTTCAGGTCGGGTTCTCAGTATAAGTAGCAGCAAACTCGATCTGGGGGTTGGAAGGTAGTGGTGGTGGTATGGGTAAGGGGAGGAGCTTGGAGCTCAGAGCAGATGCTAGTGAACTTGCTGGCTCGGATCCGGTACCCACAGGTTGAAGACAAATGAAGTAGAACTACTCAGATGGAATGTTATGGTGAATACATAACTTATTTTTTTGTTTGCATGATGCTTAGTTTGTCCTAGTAATTTTTGACATGTCAGCAATGCTTTGTCACAGTGTAATGTGTGAACCAACATGAATGGGTTGGAAACTGAGGAAATGGATGATATATAAATGTAAAGGTTAAGCTATTCAGAAAAGTAATATACTCACCAAGTGGTGATGCTTTAGTTGTCATAGCTTACTAAGAACAACTGTTTGTCTGGTTTAAACATCAAGCGTTGGCATAGCATAGTTTTGTCACTGGAAGAAGAAAAATGGCTGAGTTTCTTTCCTTACTCATAACTTTTGTTCAGGCCATCATTGCATCCAAAGGTTGAAAAAATATCTAAGATTCACCACAGAGCATTTACAACCTCCATACCACTATCGTATTTCAAATATTCCTACAAAGTTGTTTTAGTACAGACTTGGTTGCACCCAATGTGATGCCATATGCTTTGTCCACACACCTGTATCCCACTTGGACATCTGAAAGGATGACAGCCCTAAATGCTGACATTTGTGCTTTGGCAGCCAGTTTGTCATTGAATCGCATCTTCTCCAAGCACTCCTCCTTGAACCATTATTGAAAGAGATAGACATCCTTTGGCACTTTGGTATTACAAAATTCAGCTTTCTGAGATTTCATCTTTTGGCCCCTTTCCATTATCCCAGGATGTATTTTGATACTGCCTGGAACTGTCCCTAATAGTTTATTCAGTGAGAAGGACATCCATTATCCGAGGTAACAGATATGTCCTTTTATCAGTTGATCTAATTTCATGCAAGTCAAGCAAGCATATATTATTGCATGTATTTTTTTTACTGTCTTAAAAGATTTACTTAGTGAGTGGAAGGAGGGCACACACTGCTAATCTGGTACTGATGTCATACTATTTACTGGCAGAACGTGTTCAGGTCTCCAAATTACCGAGGCTAAAGAGAAAAAATAACTGAACTGAGGACTGTAGGAGTGGAATTTTTATAGTCATCTGTTATAATGAGCATAATATCTGTTGTAGTTTTAAAGCATATTTTTTTATAACTGTACAATTTCAGTTTTGTAACTAATGCAGCAACATTTCATTTGTTTACAGGAACAGATAGAGACTGAAAATGCAAAAGATTTGTTTGGAGGTCGCCTAACTCCAGATATGGTTGCAGAAAAACTGGGGCACTCAAATTTCGGTGAAATGACACAGCTGGATTGGCCTGCATCATCACTGAGGTACAGTGTGATTTAATTAATGCTTATATATTGACTGTTGTCTTTAAGGGGAGCACATATTTACTTGAATGCTTAAACTTTAGTTTGTTAGCATGAAAAGCACATTGAAGAAGTGGAATCTTCAGCTTCTTACAAATTATTGTTTCCTAAATATTCAGACATGAGTTCACATTTTAGTATAACAAACACTGAAGGGGAGAAGTTGCAATTACTATCTTTGGTATGTCCCTCTCTGATTAAACAGCATTTGTTGTTAGATTAAGACTGCTTCACTGCTATTGGAATCTTGTGTCACAGGTGTAGCCAGCTTTCATGTAGACTCGAATATACAAAGTTAAAACTGATTGTGTCATCTAATTGTTTTACCATTCTGTAGTTCTACTTCTGCGTTTATTTTATTAGTGTATTTTGTATATACCAGTGTTCTGTCAGGAAGATTGATGTCACTGAGATTACTTATGGAAAAACAAATTCATTGGAAGCAGTTTGTAACTTTTTAATAAATGACCAAAGGAAACTGACCATTCCGGTTACCTGTGTATTATATGTTCCAAAGACAGTAAATACAAATGCAGTACCCTTGTGTCACAGGAGTTGTCTTCTTTCAGTGACATCTTTCTTACTGTCTAAATGAGCAATAGTTATGCTTGCTATTGGAAAAAAAAACACTGCCCTGAACATTAAAAAGGATAAAATATATATTTTTTAACTTTTGCACTTCATGTTTTTCTATTTTCTTCTGTCTTACTCCTTATAAAAAAGTGTCCAAAACAAATGGGATCTTCTTTGCACAAAGTGTACAAAATTCAAATCAGACTTCCTGGTTGGAATTCATATGTGCTGTTTTTTAAGTGGGTCGCTGTGATGCGATAGCTTATCAAATTTGTATTAGGCCTTAAAGAGTGCCAGCAGACTTAGCAGAGGGCTACATAATAAACAGAAGCTAGCGCTAATGAGAGGTGCAGTGCTAGGCTGTCTCACAGCCAAAGAAAAGCTACAGTGGTGCACGTAACTGAATTCACAATGAAAGCAGATGAGTACAGCTGAGTCAGTGCTTGCTCACTGATGTAACAGAGTACCTCAAAGCTGCATTTCATGCTTATCCTGGACATGAAGGGCAGTGTAGCAGCCATCAGATAGACCACTGTGGAGCTGAAAACAGAAGTATCAAATCTAACCATCATATAAAAGGGGAGGAATCGGGTAGATAGGAAAGTAAGAGAGGAAAAGGCAGTAAACAGAGGAAAGCACATAAGAGTAACCATAAGGTATGAAAGGTGGGGTGTGAAGGAAGGTTAATTTTTTTTTCTTGGTAAAGAGCCCCTTTTTCATCTGTAGAAAAGAATGGTAGGAGGAAAATCTAGCAAAGGAAGGTTGTGGGTGGGATAGAGAGAGAAGAGCAAGTGGCAAGAGCAGACTACCTCATGTAAAGCACAGACTGAGAAAGGGATGGTAAACACGCAAACAGTTGATAGGACAGAGAATGGACACAGGCATGCAGATGGGTGGGTAGTTTGTGATGAACATTGGTTAACACTGAATAAGGAATGGGGAATGGCAAAGAAGTGAGGAAAAACACTTAGATGGATATAGAGTGGAGTCTTGGTACAGTTAGATGCCAGGCCAGCCAAGAATGAAACAAACCCAGGCCTTACCTGCCTGTGTGGCCAGGGCTAGAGGCAGTAATAGCATAATGGTCTGAACTTGCCAGTTCTGTGACTCCACAAGCCACAACATAAGTTGTTTCATGTTGCTGAGGCAGGAAACCAGTTGGTGCTGCATCTCAACCACCACAAGCCTCCATTCTTATATGCTAAGAGACGAGGACAGGTCTCTTGACGATTCTCTCTCGGAAAGAGTTTTAACCCTCTCCCAAGAAGTGGCCAAAGAGAGCACCAGTGACTCCTTCAGAAGCCCTTATTCCTCTTCTGTTGAGAGGTAGCCCTGGCGACTACTAGCAACCCAGTACTAGATGCCTTGGCTGGTGTAGACCATGACAAGTGTGGCTACACATCCTCTTCAGCTGCAACTGAACCTGCCGAAGGAAGACACAATGGAAAAAGTTACTGCACACAATAGAAGCAGTACATCTGCAGTTGCACAGTTGACTGCCATAGATGGTGCACACACCCTGTTGCTGAAAGAAGTATTTCCATCTCCTGTGACATTCATATTTGTTTAGTCCCTGCCCCTCTACCACTGCAAAACAAAATATACTCGTGTGTAGATGTGTAAAACAGGGAACACAGCAAAATAAACTAATACTGGAAAAATATTAAGCAAAGTGCTTCTCCCTGTCAATGCCTCCCTCTGTTAAAGCAGGTCAGGGTTCATAGGAGATTATCAGGGAAACAGCTTAAGAGCCCTTACAAGGCTAGTCAATATAACCCTATTTTACCCAATATATGGCCCCTAGGGTCAAGAAGATGACATGGATTTGTGTCTATGCCGTGAGTATCTTACAGATTACCCCTGTCCATAAGGGATGACATAAATTTGTGATTCCCCATCCATTGATCTAGATTGCATTTGAAGTGGTCCAGGGAAGGGCTCTGTTTAATGTGAATAGGAAGCAGGAAGCCTGTTCCAAAGAGGGGACAATCTCTGGGAGAAACATCTGTCTCTCCAGCATGTTTTGTTTGTGTTGCAGACTACATTTAGATCCCTAGCATGGGTAGCCCTCATGCTGTTTGAAATATCTAGCAGCTCCATCAGGACTAGATTTGTGAGTGCCTTGTAGGTCAGGCATAGGTCACCCCATAATAGTTGGTAGGAGACAGACTAAAGGGATAGGGCTTTTAGTCTGTCCATGTAGAACATGTTGTTTACACCAAGTATTTTCTTTGTGAGAAGCCACTGAAGTTGCTCCAGCTGCTGTAAGTTGCCTAGTCATATACATGCCAAGTGGTGCATTGTATCAATTATTGGTGTAATAAGGGCCGAGTATAGCAGGATTATAATTTCCTTGGATCTGGATGCCATACCTTTACTTATAAGTTGTGCGACATAGAAGGACTTCCTCATCATTATGGATACATGGTGGTCAAAATTCAGTCTATCTATCAATGTAAATAGATATCTCACCTCTGAGTCTTCTCTTATTGGTGTGCTATTAATGGTGTAATTTGCTGGGGTGTTTTTCTTCCCAAAAGGTATAATAATGCATTTTTTGCATTTAGGTTTAGGCCATGGTTCTAGCACCAATCATTTGTCTATTCTAGACCCCCCTGAAGGGTTATCTAGATCATTGGGTGATTCAGTGATTGTCCCCAGCTTGCAGTCATTGGCAGACTTTGTCATCCAGAGGCTGTCCACATTAGCATTGACTTCATAGAAGTATATTCCAAACATGAGTGGTTCCAGTACTGTGCACTGTGGCACACTACTAGTAATTGGCCATCCAGAGGTCGTCCACATTAGCCTTGACTTGATAGAAGTATATTCCAAACATGAGTGGCTCTAGCACTGAACACTGTGGCACACTACTAGTAACTGGCCTCTTGTTGGATCTGGATTCACCCACTTTAACCACATGTCCTGTTTGTGAACCAACTTGCTATCCATCTAGTGACATAGGGATTTGTGTCCAATTTTGTTAGTTTATTTATAATACCTATATTGGGAATTGTGTCAAATGCCTTAGCCAGTTCAGGGTAGGTGGTATGTACTGTTTTACCCTCATACATGGCCTTAGTGACTTTCTCAAAGAAATCCACCAGATTCAGTAGCCATGACCTGCCCGTGATAAAGCTGAATTGGGTCGGGTTCAATGTTTGGAGATCTCCAATGTCATTATTTATCAGGTCCGTGATTATTCTTTCCATGGCCTTACATACAAGACTAATCAAACTTTTGGGTCTGTAATTTCCTGGGTCAGTAGATGATCCCCCTTTGTGCAGAGGGATGACTGTTGCTGTCCTCCACTGTATTGGAACAAAGCCATTCCAGAGGCTGTAGTTTAATAGAAATTTTAATGGATCTGATAAGTCCTGATTTAAGCTGTTTAAGAGGCAACCTGGTATACTGTCAGGCTCCATTGAAGCCATGTTTCTAGCTTTAGAGAGCGCAGTGGCAACCTGTTTGTTGGTGATGATTGGCGGTAGAGTACTGAAGGATATTTCTTGGGGGAGAACTGGGGGGTGATGGGGAGGTGAAATTTGAGCTGAATTTGTCAGCCAGCAGATTACATACACACACAAGTACAAATATTTTAAGCACGGGCATTAATATCCTTCTAGTCTGCCAATATACTAAAACAGTTGTTCTCATAATAAGTTTCCAGGTTGTTCTTAAAAAATGTAAATTAGTGCTTGCTTTAATGTAATTTGGTAGTCTATTCCATGCATCAGCTGCTGTCTCGGAGAGCAAATTAGTACACTTCACATTTCTTTCAACTCTTCTACATAGGTTATCTGATGATTCTCTACTACTTTTTGATAACCTCAAACGTTAATACTTCAATTTTGTCTTCTCTCATATATCTGTATGAGATGCTGTACAAGTTCAGATATTTTAGTCTTTCATAATAACTTAAATTTTCATCTCCATAGATGCTCTTGGCATATTTCTGCTGTATTCTTTCCAGTTTACTCATGCAAGTAAGGTTTCCATACTGTTATTCTGTACTCACGTTTGGGTCTAATGTAAGTAACAAACAATGACTTCATCATTTCTGATTTCCTAGACTTTATAAAACTTTTTATACGACCTGTAGGTCTATAACTATTGTTAACCAATTGGTTGATATGATTAAAAAAACTCAAAGATGGACCTATGTATATACCCAGGTCCTCAAATGAATCTACAGCTTCAATCACTGTGATCTGTATTAAATATTCACCTTTCAGTTTATGTCTCCCAAATCTCATATGCTTAGTTTTTGATGCATTTATCAGCATATTATTCTCCTGTGCCCAAATGGTCAATTTTGTCAAGTTCTTTTGCAGACATGCTCTGTCTGTAACACATGTTGTCAGTTTAACTAATTTCAAGTCATCTGCATACAGACTGTAGAATGCCTCAGATGAAATAGATAGATTTGAAAGATAAAATCTAAACAAGTATGGGCCTACAGCATAGCCCTGTGGGGACAGCCTGACTTTAACCAAGAATTTCACCTATCCAGTTGTTGTATGATACTTGCCATGTCGTATTTGTAAGCCATGCAACTATCCATCTTATCAAGAGTACATCGAAACCTAGTTGTTCTAATTTATTCATCTGTGTTTTATGTATGACCCTATCGAATGCTTAAGGTTAAATCTATATAAACTATATGACAGCACAAATTTTCATTCATAGCAGTTGCTATGTTGTTACAGAACATCATGTTGTAGGTGGCAATAGATGTGTTTTCAACATATGTGTGCTGAAATATGGTTTCAAGTTCCAACCTTTCTAATTCCAGCAATAATGTATGTAATATTACCTTCTCCATTATTTTTCCACAACATGAAAGTAGACTTAAGGGTCTGCATGAATCTGTATTTGTCCTACTCCCCTTTCCCTTAGACAGGTTTAATAAGCGCATGTCTCCAATCTTGAGGAATCTCCCCATATGTATATGACCTAGTAAATAATAGATATAATGGTACTGTAAGTTCTTGCTGAAAAGTTCTCAGGTCATTATTAATAAGCCTGTCTCCTCCCTATGCTTTGTTTGGATCCAGTTTACATAGATGTCCTTCCATATCACTGTTGCAGTATTCTTCTTTCGGCTTTTTCCTGGTTAGGGGTCGCCACAGTGGATCACTTGTCCTCTCATGATTGGCAGTGGAGTTTTACGGTGTCGAGTTGCCAGCCCGGCACCCAACCTTCCACAGAAGGCACATACATGCACGCACTCACGCCTAGGGCCAGTTTAGAGTGTCCAATCCACCTACAGCATGTCTTTGGGATGTGGGAGGAAACCGGAGCACCCGGAGGAATCCCATGCGACCACAGGGAGGACATGCAGACTCCACACAGAAGGCACCCCAGCCGATGATCGAACCGGAGAACCTCTTGCTGGGAGGTGGCAACGCTAAATGCTGCACCACCGTGGCTGCCCTCCATATCACTGTTACAGTATTCCTAACTAAAAGTATCCCCTGCCAAGGGTAGCCCTAAGACTGGCCAGTATACCAAAACTTATTTTTTTAGAAGGACGTTGTCCATCACATGTATGCTCCCTCCTTTGGGGTAGGGCATAAAAGTGACATACAGACATATGTACCGCAGAACTTTTTTGCCATCAGTCCGAACATCATCTTTGATCATCAGTCTGAATACTTCTTCATTTGTGCTGGTTACCCAGCATATTTCAGATAAGTGCCCCATTGGGGTTTTTCTTTTTATATTTTCCTTTCCTTTTTAGTTGTGAGGTTGCTTGTCATCCAGAATGGGAAAAAGTCCGCCTGAGAGACATAATCCCCATTAGGACCTTCATGGGCAGTGTTTGTTTTGCTTGGGTGTTTCTCACAACCATACATTGTGCCCAATTTGTTAAGCATTTTGTCCCTAAGACTCTTCAGCCAGCGTCTTAAGTTGTTGGTGCAGGGTGCGATGGCACAGTCATACTGGCCTGAGGGTCAGCCATCTGCCAAGAAGAAGACCAAAGACAGTTAGGTCAGATTCAGCTGCTTGTGCTGCCTTTTCCGGAAGTCTCCGTGGAAGCTGCTGAAAACCCATAGGATCATCCCACTGTTCTGTTGAATTCCTCTGCCATGACCATTTCAGAAGCTTGCATGGATCTGGCTTCTTGCACATCCTCATAGGCTCTGTAGGTGTCCATTACAGATATTGAGGGAGAACTACAGCTGATCATATCTGAGGGACAAAGAGGTGTTGCGCAGATTCTTGTTATAGAGGAGATTTCCACTGCATTGAGTGTCAACAAGGGTTCGAACCTCCTAAGTTCTTTAGGGCTGATGCCCCTTTTTAAAAAGAAACAAAAACAAAACATATTTCCCCTGCTTGTAAGGATTCTCAGGGTGAATAGTGGGATTTTACATAGGAGTTGTTTAATGCACTCCTGGCCTTAAATCCCTCCCAGGGAGTTTCTTTTCCTGCCCCCCCCCCGGTCATTTACTCTTCTTTAGATGCCTAAGGAGCCAGGACTCTTCTGATGAGGAACAGGACTCCGGAGAAGAGTCTTCAGCTTATTCCTGTCAGATTCCTTCTCCTTTAGACTGTGGTTCTGAGGAGGAGTACTCCATTAGTCCAGACTCTCCCTTTGAAGAACTTTCCTTTGGGTATGCTATCTCTTGTATGATGGAATTTTTTAAATGGGACTGTACCAAGGTTTCCAACATCCAGAAGAGGTATTATGAGCTCCTTCAAGTGGAATATCCTAAGCCCTCTGCTGTCCCTTCTGTCCTTGATGCCTTGTTAAGACACTTTTTCAGCAGCTTGTCAAGCTCCTGATTCCCATCCCCCAGCCCCTTAAAACCTGATAGTTTTATAAGGTGCCTGATCGTTGTAAGTTTCTTTACAAATGTCCTTCTGCTGACCCCTCTGTTGTCTCTGTTTCTTCTGACAAAACTTCCAAATTGTTGTCTTCTATGAAATTGTTCCCTTCTGACAAGGACAGTAAGGCCATGGAAAGCTTGGGCAAAAAGGTGTTCATTGCTGTTACTCTGGCCTTTTGGACTATTAGCTACCAGATCCATTTGACCAGGTAAGTTTTAACTCTTCTGTCTTAGGATTATCAGGTTTTTGCTGACCTTCTTGATTCTGAGGGAAGGCTCTCTTGGGTTCCTCTTCTCAACTGGCCCATCATTCTATTAAATGTTGTTATGATGCAGCTGATGCTTCTTTTAGGGCTGCTGCCTTTGGTTCTGTGTTAAGATATTATTCTTGGCTTTGCCTCCAACCTTTGCCTGATGATTTTAAGGCTAAATTGAAGGATGCTCCTCTTGACAACAAATATTTCTTTGGTTCTGCAGCTGATGAGCTTTTCAATTCCCTACAGGGGACGTGTAATTTCTTGCAGGAATTGAAGCATATTTTTGTTTCCCCTGTTCTCAACTTTCAGTGGAATTATCCTTCCAAGCCTGCCTTTTTACATAGACAGTTTCACCCTCCTCCTAAAGGTAAAAAAGGTTCTAGAAGGGCTTCTCCTGCTAAGTCTACTCAGAAACCTCCTTTTCCTAGACAAGCCAGGTTCTGTCAGACTACTTTCTTACCTCCCTCCTAAGTTAAATTCCTTTATCTCTTCATCTTTCCCTGTCTCTTCACAATTGGTTAAGGATCACTCATGGTTCTTGGGTTCTGTCTGTTGTTCATCAGGGGTATTTCATGGTGTGGAAATCCCTTCCTCCTTTTTTGGTCATTCCTTAACCTCCTCAGGAGCAGCTGCCCTTTTTTTCAGATGTACTTCAGAGCCCTTTGTGTCAACTCACCATCCCTGCAGTTTCTGTTCTTCAGAGTCAAGAAGGGGTTTTATTCCAGAATGTTTTTAGTTCCAGGGAAAGAAGACACCTGAAGGCCTATTCTGGATCTTTCACGGCTCAGCACCTTTCTGAAGACTCCTTCCTTTTGAATGATCTTTCTTAAGACCCTCTTTCTTCTTCTACCTCAGATTTTCCTAGTCTCTCTGGATCTTAAAGATGCCTTTCTTCACATCCCTGTTTATTCCCATTTCAGGAAATTTTTGCATTTCACTGTTTCTTCATTGCATTTTCAGTTCTCTGCTTTGCCCTTTAGCCTCTCTACTTTCCCAAGAGTCTTCACCAAATGCCTCACTCCTGTGATTGCCTTTTTCAGGATGAGGAGGATACACATTTTTCTTTACCTGGACAACCTGCTCATTCAGGCTTCCTCTTCAGAGACCCTGCTACAACACCTCCGCTGTAATATTTGCCTCTTGCAAAGCTTAGGGTTTACAGCAGATTTCAAGAAACCCTTCCTGACTCCTTCTCAAGATCATGTTTTTCTTGGGTGTAGGCTGCAGACCATCCCTACGCTGGCATCCCTGCTGCCACCCAAGCTCCGACTCTAATCAACATTTTTCACTCCCTTCTTTTTCAGGTCTTAGTTACAGCCAGGAAGTTTCTAAAGGCTCTGGGTTACATGGCTTCCACCATTCCTATGCTTCCTCTTGCCAGACTCCATATGACAAAGCTACAGTTCCTAAAGTCAGTCTGGCTTCAACATTCTCATTCTTTGGACTTTCTAGTTCCTCTTCTTCCATGCCTCAAGCTAGAGCTTTAGTGGTGGATTCATCAGTTGTTTCTTAATTAGTCCATTAATTTGCCCACTTTTTACCCCTTCTCTGCAGTCTGCTAGTGAGAAGGTCCTTCACGTCTTGGATTTTACCTAGGCAGTTCAGATATTATTTAGATAAGACTAAAGCCATTTGTAAGTCTGAGCAATTTTTTGTTTCCTTTCATCCTAGGTATCTGGGTTTGGCTATCTCTAACCAAAACATTTCTTCTTGGATTTCTAAAGCCATTTCCTTTTGTTACTCCTTTTATGGAAAAAGCCTTTCTGTTTCTGTAAAGTCTCATTCTACCAGGGCTGTGGCTTCCTCTGGTGCTTGTTTCACAGTACCGAATACCATTTCCATCCCTGAGGCTGCTACTTGGAATTCTGTCCATAGTTTTACTAAACATTATAAGCTGGATGTGGTTTCCAGGGCAAGAGCTGGATTTGCCAGGGCTATCCTACATGGCTTTTGTGAGGGCTGTGATGGGCCTTCCTCCTCCCAAATTTCCTCTTGAGCTTTTGTACTCTCCCATAGTAAGGAATATGTAACAATGATATAGAAGGATGGAACAGAGTTGTATAAACTCTTACCGTAACAGTAGGTGTCCTTCAGTGCTGCAGTATTTGCTCCCTCCCTCCTCCCCCTTTTTTCTCTCTACTTCTTTTTTCTTTCTGGATGCATATGTTCCTCCTTTTTTCTCCTTGAACTGTTTTCTCCTGGGGCTTTTCATTTCTGAGGTAGGTACATATGTACGTCACCTTTATGTTCTACATAGAGAGTGGGGATCATACATGTTGCATACTAAGTCCTTCTAAAAAAGTATAAGGCTTTGTTATACTTTCCAGATGTAGGGCTACACTTGGCAAGGGATTTTCTTTAGTAAGGAATATTGCAACACTGAAGGGAAGGACACCTATTGCTTTGGTAAGATTTTATACAACTGTACTTTCTTTTACAATATAATCTAATTTGGTTTCAGTTTCCGGATGTCAGTAGGACAACAACTTATCATCCCTTTTGGGAAGACAAACTGTTTTGCATAAGATTTTGTAATTATATCTATAATCTGTTATGTCTGAGAATACATTTTAGAATCTATACACAATGTATCAACTTGTATATTTTTACTCCTTCCACATCTTATGTATTTATAAAATGGTTTCCTATTATGCTGAATATCTTTATATAAATTTTCTTCAAACTTTTCTTAATTTGTTTGTCCAATTTGTTAATTTCAATTTTCAGAATTGTAGTTTGACCTCTTCCATTTCTTATCTCTCACCTTAATCAAGTATCTTGTTCTTATGGAAATATGTCCTTCTGACTTTGTGTGCTTAAATCCTGATGTTAAATGTTTATTTTTTGCATTCAAAACATTTCTCCTTCAAAACTTTCTGCATTCCCTCTGCAGTTTTCTTTCACTGAACTCATCACTCCCAATTAATTTTAAATAGTGACTTTTGTTTTCATATAATCTGTTATTAATCTTGTGTACATTGGTCTAGATTTCAGTTTGGTAGAATTATCTAGCAACAAATTAACCTGAATAACCCCATGATCACTGCACATCAGTGGTTGTAAAAATTGACTTAAAGCAACAGCAATTTCTTTAGGAACACTATGTCTAGTATGTTCCGTTCCCTGGTAGTTTTTTTAATAATCTGAAGTTCTCTCTGAACATATGTTATGAATAATTTCCTTACTAATGTTGAATCAATATTATTCTAGTCTATTTGTGGTAAATTTAAATCCCCAATCTGTATTATTCTTCCCTGTTATGTTTCATGCAAGAAATGTATGAATTCCTCTAGGTCATCAGCATTTGACTTTGGTGGTCTGTACACTCCAACAATTGTTATATGTTCAGGTAGGTAAGGCCTGTTATATGTTCCACGGTTGTCTTTATTGTCACAGTTATGCAATCTATAGTATTGGTGTTATCATTGAGCTTATCACAGGTCTCATAACTATCTATAATCCCTATCATAATACCTCCACTTGATTTTTTTATTAGAATGTCTGTTATAGTAAAATCATTTATACCCTGACAGTCATTGTTCTTTAACCATGTTTCACAAACAATAACAACATCAGTTTTGTGGGAGCATAGCAAATTTTCCAATAAAAAACTTCATTATTAATGCTCCTACCATTAACAACCATCAGAGTTGCATCAAATGTTGCTATCTGTGAACTGTTAAATTTTCAATCTGGCAAAAATCCTTCCTTGTGTTTGTCAAATATTGCAAAATATGTGCTGCAAAATTCTCTTCCCTGATCTTGACAAGTGCACACCATCCTGTCTGAACATGTGTTCCCAAAGTTAAGCTTGGATGCCCTACACTTATTCATTTTTTAAAAAAGGACATTTTATTCATGTACGTATTTACCCCAAAAATCTTTTCGCTCTTGATGACATGACTCTCCTTTCTATATGTAATTTATGAAAAATATGTCCTAACGTCTGTACAAGCTGTGCTATCTAAGAGAGCTTTGAGTTCCCTGCTAACATTTAGAGAGTCCTTGTAGATGAGATCATTTGTAGCAACAAGGCATTCTAAGGCCTTCCTTTCATCCTCTCTTTATGCTCCTGGCAAACATAAAACTATTTGATGTTAATTATCTTCTCTACAGATATAAGTATCAGTTCTTCTAATAACTGAATCTCCAATCACAAGAATATGTTTTCTGATGTGATCTGAAGAATCCTCGCCTTCTTATTCAGTAATGTCTTCTCTTTAAGTTGTTACAAAGGAATGATGTTCATCATCATTAGTCTTATTAATACCAGTGTTTTCAATACTTACTTAATTTGCAAGCATGCAATTCTCATCCAGCTGGCTTTGTACATCCACGATTTGAGCCAGATTGTCAACATCTGTCTTTCTCTTCCTTTTTCTTACAGTAATTTTCTTCAATCCTTCCATGTTCAGTTTTGATTTCTTCCTTTTCACCTACCCCTTGCCTGCTTTTCTACCTTCTGTTTTGGAAAAAATATGCCTTTTTCTGTAGACTTAAGGTTTTCTGGTAGAAAAATTTTATAATTCCCTGTAATCTGTGTGTTACATAACAAAGCAGTGTCCTAATGTTATATTTCCCTGTAACCTGTGTGTTACATAACAAAACAGTGTTCTTTTTATAGAATCATAGGTAGGTACTAGGCTATCTGCCTGAAGGCATTTATAAGCCTAGCCGGAATGTGTTGACTTTCGCCGCCCGCTTAGATTAGTTCCCTGTGCCTCTCTCCAGCAGAGCCATTGAAGTGATCCCTGGGGTAAACTTTCTGTTTCCCATCCACTTGTCAAGGTTTCCGTTGAAGAGGGTTAGTGAGGCGCTCTGCCTAATGTAGATTGGAGTCTTGTTCAAGAGCATGGGAATCCTCTGGGACAGGAATCTATCCCTCCAGCACGTCCTATTTATTGTTGTGATGAGGTTTAGATCCCTGGAGCATGTGGATCGAGGGGATATGGTTTTCTTTAGGTGGAGCATGTCCATCAATTCTGGGTTGGACATGGCCTTGTATGTCAGGCAGAGATCACCTCTGAGTAGGCGGTATGCAACCGAGTACAGCTGGAGTTTCTTCAGTCGAGCTACATAGGGCATCTGCTTGAGGCCAGTGATCCTCTTGGTGAGGTACTTCTGTTGTCTTTCCAGTTGTTGCAGGTGTCTTGTAAGGTACATCTCAAATGGGGCATTGTACTCTATGATGGGTCTGATGAGTGATGCGTAGAGGGGCCCAATGACCTCTTTCGATCTGGATGCAAACCCTTTTGTGATTAGGTGGGCCACATAGGATTTTCTAACCACTTTGTTAATGTGATTATCAAAGGAGAGGTTACTATCTACTTGGGTCCCCAGATCCCTTATTACATCTTCTGTATTTAGGGGGCTACCACCTATGTGATAGTTTGTGGGTACTTTGTTTTTGGTTTTGACACTAGGTATCTGTTTCAGTGAGACCCTTTTGGAGGATGTCTGTGTCAGCCGGAGAGTCAATTATAGCCCCTAGTCTGCAGTGGTCTGCAAACTTGGTCAGCCATAGTCCTCCTGTGCTTTCCTGTACCTCTGAGAAGTATATGCCGAACAGGAGGGGTCCTAGGACTGAGCCCTGGGGAATGCCACTTGTAACCGGTTTAGAGTCAGACCTAGCTCCCGCAACTCTCACCATGTGGGTTCTGTCCGTGAGCCAGTTGGCAACCCATCTTGTGGCGTAGGGGTTTATGTTAGGTTCAGGCTGGTGAGCTTGTCTATAATACCTGAGTGGGGAATGGTATCGAAGGCCTTTGCAAGGTCTAGGTAGGCTGTGTGGACCACCTTTCCCTCATCTATAGCCTTGGTAACTGTCTCAAAGAAGTCCACCAGGTTTAGGAGGCATGATCTGCTCTTAACAAAGCTGAACTGGGTAGGGTCCAGTGTTTGGAGGTTCCCACTGTCTCTGTTAATGAGATCCATGATGATGCGCTCCATAGCTTTGCAGACCAAGCTAGTCAGGCTTATAGGGCGATAGTTCCTGGGGTCTGTTGTGGCTCCACCTTTGTGGAGTGGAATAACCGTTGCTGTGCACCACTCTGTGGGCACATAGCCTGTGGAGAGGCTGAGTTTAAACAGTGTGTTTAGGTGAGGGGTTAGTTCATCTTTGAGCTTGCGTAGGACGCAGCCTGGGACACCATCCGGTCCCACTGATGCTGTGTTTTTGGCTTTGGAGAGGACTGTTTTAACCTGAGTGCCTATGATTTCAGGGGCAGTACATTCTTCTGGCATAGTTATGGGCCCTTTTGGGGGTGAGAGGGAGGTGAAGTTTGCGCTGAATCTGTCTGCCAGGATGTTGGCTATATCGGTCAGTTCAGTGTATTTTGTGCCATTCTGCACTAACTCCGAGCAGATATGAGAATTGCTACTTAGATTCTTGACATAGCTAAAGAATGCCTTGTGGTTATTTTTGGAGTCCATGGCAATTTTTCTTTCGAAGCTAGCCTTGGATGATTTTATGAGGAAATGTAGTTTCTTGCTGATACTGATCAGGGATGTCTTCCCTTCTTGGGATTTTACTCTTTTTTGTACTTGTTTCTTCCTTCTATTGTATAGCTTGTTTATGGCAGGGGTCCACCAGACTGGTTTCCTTTTCTTGGAGGAGTGAGTCTTGGTTTTGTTTTGGATAGCACAATCCATGCATTCTTGAAGGTGCCCATAGGGTGCATTAGTAAAGGATTTTGCAGCTTGGACAGCATTATCCTTTAGCATGGGGGCTTTGAAACTTCCCACCTCGGTCTTAAGTAACGTGAAGTTTGCTTTTGAAAAGTTTTCATGGTGGTTTCTTTGACCGGGGGTGGTGGCGGAATGTCGATATACAGAGTGATTAGTTTATGGTCAGATCTAACCAATGAGGGATTGACGTCCGGTGTAAAACACCGGTCGGCCATGTTGGTGATGACCAGGTCCAATATGTTGTCACCTCTGGTGGGGGTGTTGACCAGTTGACCCAGGATGTTTGAGTTTATAAATTCTAGGAAATGTTGGCAAGGGAGTTTGTACTTGAGTAGTTCTCCCAGTTAATGTTTGGGTAATTGAAATCATCTAATATCAGGATGTTTGGTAGGACCTTTATGTTTCCAGGAATGTGGAGTGGGGGTCCTGGGACATGGTGGGTGATCTGTAGCAAGCTATAATTTGAATATCAGTTTTGCCTGTTGTTAGTTGCATGTGGATGATCTCTGAAGCATCGTGTTGTGCCACTAACCTGGAGGTGTGGGCATCCTTGATGAATATGGGTACTCCCCTGCCTTTTGTATTTCGTTCCGGGTTTTGTGGCCGAAATGTATGGTATGAGTTGTAGCCTGGTAGTGCTGGGATGCTCTCTGGAGCCTTAAACCAGGTTTCTGTTACTGCGCATATATCAATTTTCTCCATGCTAGCGAAGCAGCGTGACTTGTCGAGCATGTCATCCCAGGCTGACAGACACTGGATCCCCTTTGAATGACACCAGAAGCTTAGCCAATTGTTGAAATTGATAATTTTTTTCTCTATACCATGGTATCATTCTTGGTGAGGGCAGGATGCTACTCAGGGTCAGGGTCATACCGGCCTGGGCTACGTGATCAGAGAGCTCCTCCATGTCTCTTTTCATGTAGTCCAGGGAGGTACAGCGCAGGTCATTCATACCAACATGGACAATGACAGAGTCATATTTGTACTTGTTCTGCAGTGACATGAGTGCTTGTGTTATGTGGCAGATCCTGGCACCCGACAGGTAGCTAACAGTAACCTTCTCCTTGTTTAGCCTCGTGAGTGGGATGTCAGTGTGCCTGACTGTAGAGTCACCTATTACTAGTGTGTTGGGTATGTTAATTTGTCTTAAGGGCTGTGATTGCGTGGTACACTGGTTTTGTGAAGTATGTGTTTCATGGTTTGTGTTGGGGGTGGAGGTTGCTTGGATGTTTGCTTTGAAGGTCTCTGTTGCTTTTGCAGATTTTTATTTAGAGTCTCCGAGTATGTTTTCATGTATTTATGTGTGTTTTTTGCCCGGTGCTGGTTTCATAGGTCTATGTGAGACTGGTGGTGTGATGCAAGTCATTCCCTTCTTCTCTTGACTGCCTGGTCCAGTCTTGGGTTGAGAGAGCTTAGCCTCCAGTTTGGCTGTATAATTGCATCTCTCGCATGTATTAGTGTTTGGTGGAAAGAGGAGAGATTTGTCTGTGTACATGAGACAATTGTAACATTGCCTCAAAATGCCCAGATTCACCAGTTGGACTGGAGAGTACACCTGAAACTGCCCTTTGGACATGCTGGGATAGGTACAGTGAACTGTTTTACCGATTAGCTGGTAAGGTTGAATAGAGAGCCTTGTCCTTCTCTGCAGTATAGAGTGGTCTAGTGCTAAGGTTTATTAGTGCTTGCTATGAGTTTTGAGCAAGTGCCGGGATGAGAAGTGAATGCTTTGAGTGCTTAAGTTGAAAGTTTGTCTAGTTCCAAGGGAAAAATCGAAGAGTACACTTTGTGGAGCCGGGAATGGTTGTACCCTAGCTAACCCGGTGCGCAAAACCACGCAAATGTGGGTTTTATAGCAGGGAAATGAAAGAGATAGAAATTAGCCCAAAATAACCAATAAACTACTAATTTCTGGGCTGAAACCACTCCTCCAGGGACAGATAGGCTGCTCAAAGCTCCCTCTCTCACAGTGAACAGAGAAACTTCCTTCTATCCAAGTAAGGTATGGGCAAACACAGAAACGTGTAACACAGCCCTGAATTCAGCACTAACTGGAAAACTGGACTATACTAGCTTAGAAAGGCGAGAAAACAAGTATATTTTTTTGTTTTTTTTTCAGAAAATAAAGCAGATACAATCAAAAAAACACTTTAAATGCACAGAAAGGGCTATCACACTTGAGTGTGTAGCCTACAACAGTTAAACAGGTAATTTAAACACATAAATGACTTTGTTAAAGTGCAGGCAGTGAAATAAGTACAATATGTAGCTGAAACAAGGTTTTTAAATCACAGAAACTCTAGAAAATCTGCGTTTTAGGTGGCATTAGCTAAAGGCAGCAAGAAAATGCAGAAAAATGATACTTAATCACTCCAAAGTCTCTCTTTTGTCTCTCTGCTGCTATAGAACTCTGCAGGGCACCAGGCAGGAGCTTGCTGAGCTGTATACTAGCCCAAAAACCTCACAAATGCGGGTTTTATAGCAGGGAAATGAGAGAGAAATTAGACCAAAATGGCCAATAAACTACTAATTTCTTCTTTATTATTTGTGTGAACTTCTTACTTTCTTTCTTTTTTTTTTAATTTCCCCTCTATATACTCTGAATTCTCAGATTGCTGAATACTTGTATCTAGAATTCCAAAATTGTCAGTGGCGTTATCTTGTTTCATCGGGGTTGAGTGATCTTTATAGACAATAGACACATTCTTTCTTAAATGTGTTCTCTTTCTCTTTGCATAACATTATCTGTCGTATCAGTCGAGTCATTAATATATGTAACCACAGTTCTCCAAGCTTGCCAGTTGGACAAGTACAATTGTCATCAGTAAGTCTAGATTTACTAATAGTAAGCAAATCATCCAACTTTTGACACGAGGAACTCAGGTCATCAGTGTGACCAGGTGTTACTTTTAAAATATTAATAGCATTTTATTACACTGTACAAGATATTTGTGCTTTTGTAAATCATTAATGGTATATTCATTTAAAAGCTGCAAATGAATAAAGCATTCTAAAAGAAAAGAATAATCAAAGTCACTTACCACAGAATTCAAAGAGAACTTAAATCAACTTCTAAGAGAAAAGTCACACAAACAATATACAACTAAATATTAAATTACATACAGCAAAGTTGTTGCTCTGACAATACAAGTTGTGAAAGTCACACAAAATCTGGAATTTCTTTATATTGTGTGAAAATACACAGTAGCTTCTGCTCAGCATCACTTAGTCACACCTCTTTTAAACAGTAAGTATCAATAAATCACAAACGAAGACAGGATTGTTTAGATAAGCTCTGGATTGTCCTCTCTGTCTGTGTGAATTTATAACTGACTGTGCTCCTTGGGATGGCTAGAGTTTGCCTGTCTAAAACCTGTCCCTTTCTAACAACTGATGTTGAAAATTAAAGGTAAAGCAACAAAATATAAATCAAAGTAAATTTTTTGTCTACAAGGGATCCCTTCCTTCCTACAAACAGTGAAAAATAGTGTGTAAAAATAAAATATAAATTCAAATAAAAACTTCTGTTACCAAGCTACTGCATAGTAAATCATAAACCAATACAGACTTTAGATAAATCTTATAGATTTGCTTATCTTCCGGCTGAATATAGGTGATGCCATTTACAACTAATTCTGTACATTGTTGGGTGTTGCCCTTAAGATTGTGGACATAACTGAAAAATGCCTTATAGTTATCCTTGGCTTTGGAGGCTATTTTTACCTCAAAGTCTGCTTTCAGGGACTTGATTAGTTCCCTGATTCACTTGTTTAGACTAATGAGGGACCTTTTCCTCTGATGCGCATATTCCCTCTTACTTATCAACAGGAATTTCTTTCTTTTGTTGTACAACCTATTAATACCAGTGGTCCACCAGGGTGGCTTGTTTTTGCGGGTTGATGTAGGTTTATTTTGGCCTGGTACTGCCGTTTCTATGCAGTTGTTTATATGGTCATACAGGGCTTTTGTATATGCCTCTGCATAGGTTTCAGAGTTTTCTAGATTTGGGGGAGCTTGGAAAGTAGCTGTGCCATCCTTTAATAGGGGGTAATTTACCTTAGAGAAATTCTTTAAAGTTTTTTGGGGTTAGTTGGGGGGATTAGTTTTTCCTTAATTTTAAGGGAGACCACTTTGTGATCTGATCTTACTAATAACGGTGTGATGTTCCCACTCTGGGCGAGTAATCAAGAAGCTTGAATCTTCACCACTGACACTGGAGAGGGACTTTCACTTGGGATACAAATGGATACTCTCAGTATTTCCATATGCAGACCTCTTTGCATCAAGCACAATTTCCCTTAAGGGCACACACACAGCCTGGGGTGTGGGTGTCTCTGTCTCCCTCCATGTCCCCAGTAAGACTCCCCACTGGCACAGCTGTAGGGTTAGGTCCTCAGCCGAGTGTCCAGGCAAAGTCCTCCAGCACCCTCTCTGTGAAACCAGTGCTGCATATCCCAACCCCAAGTAGCTGACATACGCAGTCTTTGAGATTTAATTTTCACACATACATATACACACACACCTGGGAAATTCTGGCACAGATTCCCTGCTCTGCCAACTTTGCCCAGACTATAAGGTAGATTCAGTGCCACCAGTCAGTTACTATAAGGCTCTTAAAAGGGTACCCAATTATATGATGTACAATTAATACTAATGCAAATAGTAATGTTGACCAAACAGCAAGGTTTTCAGGAGTGGCCAGAGTTATCAACAAATAAATATATGTATATACTCTCAAAGCTTAAATATTTTCTAAAATGGACCAGCCACAATGAAAAGTTTAAATATATTTAATAATAAATACTAAAAGAACAAGAAAATACTAAATATCCATTTACAATAAACACCAGAATTTCATTCACAGGAAATCTTAAAAATAACACAGCTAGAAAGGTTCACATAGTTACAGATATACAATACTCAACTATTTTCGCTATATTACCTGACTAATCTAAAGAGTACTACTCCCTGGTCACTTACTATTACAAGGCAAGATGAAGTAGGTGAGTGGTCTTCCTTCTTTGTCAGGTTCAAACTGCCCTACTTCTCCTGGCATGTTTGGCAGTACCACCTATTGTCACATTTTTATTCAATGTTGTCTTATTTACTTGTTTCCACATAAAGCATGAGGCAAATGCCTTTCAGCTCCCCAAAAGTTGAGCAGTAAACAAAAGTCCACTCTTTTCACTTTTCCTTATACAGTTGTATTTTACAAATGTAATCCATGCCTTGCTGTCTCACATTTATTCACTACTTTCTCTTTTGCTGGTCTTCTTGCTGTTCATTTCCATCTCCCAACTCCAGATTCTAGTTCAATTCCAGGGTACTTCCAAGTCTTTTTTTCAACACCTATGCTTTTCTCTGTCAAGCATTTTCCTTTCGAACAGTGGAAAAGTTTTCACTGGCAAAGTGTCTCTGTGTGCTTTATTATCAGAAGAGTGAGAAGCACTGCCCCCTTCTGTTTGATGGCTCACTTTTTGATGAATAAACTTTTGTAATTCCTCCATAACCTATTCTGCATCAAAAAATGCCTTTGATCCACCAGGAAAAAAAATATTCTGCAAACAGCTAGATACAGCAATGTGAATCTCATCAGCATTCCAAAAGTGCTGGAATAAATTTGCTTCTCATCTGCCTGGTGTACAATGAATAATCATTTTCCACAGACACTGTACTGTCTCCCACTTTTAATACTTTGCCCTTTGCCACAGTTTTGTCTGGATCAGATCTTTCTAGAGGTAGGTTTGCACCTTTATTAATACAGGTCTTCTTGGCTACTTTCTCATGGCCGGATTTGGAGCATACAAATGGTGTGTTGTTTCAATTAACAGTCCATTCTGTGGAATACCAGTGCAATCCCAACATTTTCTTAAGCTCCATCATAGCAGTTTTTAGTGGAATATAAATACATGCCAGCATAAGCCTCTTCCCTTGCAAGTAGCCCCTTAATACCACAAATCTGTCATTACTATCTTTTTTCTTCTGTCAGTACTGGAGCTTCTCTAGAAATTGTATAATTACTACCCTTTTCCTTTGTCCCTGATGTTCTGCTGAATATCCACCCTTAAATCCTTTCTTTATCAAATGCATATGCTCCGTTATTCCCAAATGTGCCTCCTGTAGCATTACTATTTGCACTCTGCATTTCTTAATATAATTCAGTACTCTTACCTTTTTGTCTATATCTGTGACGCCATTCAAGTTTCAAAATCATATGTTTAGTGTAACCAATATGATAAGAAGGTATTATTTCCACCTATTATATAGGATCCTTTTTACAGTAGTTTCTTGTCATCTCCATTTGAACCTATGTCACATTTTATAAGACGTTGTGTTTTAATGAAAACCCTCAAACAAAGATTTAAGCACACCCCCAGAACACTCCCAGAACCTTTCAGCTTGACACACAAAACTATGCACATCTTCAAATAATGAATTTTAACCCTCCTGTGATAGTAACCATTGTCAAAATTTGACAGCTTTACCCTCGGGCATTAATTAACATAAAATTAAGGTACCCCATGCTAATCCACGTGTTACAGCCTGTGCTCCTACTTGCACTAATTGCTGTCTATTCTTGACTTATCTTTACTCCCCTCCCTGATGTGAAAAACAACTTGCATACTTTCAGAAAACATTAACTTTAGTTTCATGTTTTACCTTTTACTGAACTGCTTGCCCTTAAATTTTGTTTCTTTCAATAAACAATGTGCAAACCTCTTTTTATTGCCTTCACCTTTAATCACTTGTTTCCATGGAAACAAGAACAAAGTGTATATCTACCCTCAGCTGCTGTCTTCTCTGACACTGATTATTTTCTTAAAGAAAACTATTCATTACATTGTGGTCTTTCAATGAAAAAGTCACTTGGTTAGACAAAAAAACTTGTCATTATAGTAAGCTAAGGGCATTAATCAAGGTAAGGCCGTGGTAGTGCAGTGGTTAGCATTGTCGCTTCACAGCAAGAAGTTCTCTCGTTCAATTCTCGGCTGGAGCGCCTTCTGTGTGGAGTCTGCATGTCTTCCCCGTGGTCGAGTGACACTAAAGACATGCAGGTAGGTGCATGCGTGAATGGGCATGCCTTCTTTGAAGGTTGGGCATCAGGCTGGCAACTCGGCACCGTAAAAATCCACTGCCAATCATGAGTGGACCGGAGTTCCGCTGTGGCGAACCCTAACCGGGAAAAGCCAAAAGACTTTTAAGGGCATTAGTCAAGGTACTCTACTATGCAAAAGTAAAAGAAAGCATTTCAGTTCTACGTATATTATAATCGGTGCACTTTTATACCCTTTTACCCTCCCCAGCTGCCCAAGCTTATAACTTTTTGACTTAAAGTGGTTTTGTCTAGCTTTTCTTCTCTTCTTACATTGTAATGCCTACATTTCTTAAAAACAAAAAGAAGAAAAAAGTACCTCTTTACTTTTGTTTCTTTATCACATACAACAATCACTGAAAATGTTTTACTGTATAACATGCGATTTATATTATGAAATGTTTTATACAAATATTGTTAAGAACAAAACTTGTTTTACTTAGTTACTCTTTCCCTTTTTCTTTCTCCCCTCTTTGTCTCTTTTGGTGTCCTAGACATTAGTGACATAAAGTCCGGCATATGCCTGTCAGTCCCCCAACATGTTTAATAAAGTCAACAAAACTCCATTCTTTCTCAGCCACTTTTTCTTGTAAAGCTATATTTCATAAATGTGATTGATGCTTTATAGTCTCACATTAATGTTGCTGGTCTTTTTTCTGTTCATCTCCATCTCCCAACCCTATACTCTGGTTCAAGTCTAAGGTGCTTACAATTCTTCTATTCAACTCCTGTGCTTTTTTCTGTCTCTCAAGCATTTTCCTGTGCAACCTTGGAAAAAAGGTTTCATTGCCAAGGTCTCTCTATGAGCCTTGCCATCAGAAGAATGAGAAGTCCAATTCCCTTCTGTTTGATGGCTTATCTCTTGTTGGAAAAACTTTTGTATTTCCCCATAGTCTGTTCTGCATCAAACAAAGTCTTTGATCCTCCAGAGGAAAACATTCTGAATACAGCAGCTTGAATCTCATGCCTATTTCTCAGCATTCACTGATTGACAGGTTAAATTTGTTTCTCTTCTGCCTTGTGTACAGTGAATAATCATTTTCCACAAGCACTGTAATCCAATTTTTAATACATTGCCTTTC
Organism: Protopterus annectens; assembly: GCF_019279795.1. Lineage (NCBI taxonomy): Eukaryota > Metazoa > Chordata > Ceratodontiformes > Protopteridae > Protopterus > Protopterus annectens. Next base: position 793,135,970 of record NC_056737.1, read on the forward strand.
TGTCACAATTTTGTTAGGAACAACTCTTTCTGCTGGTAGGATTGCATCTTTACTAATAAAAGTCTTGGCTGCTTTCTCATGGTCAGGTTTGGAGCATACACATAATGTGCCCTTTCAGTTAACAAATTCTTCTGTGGAATACTAACCAGTCCAGTTACTTGTGCTTTACAAAATTAATACTGTCTGTTCTTTCCAGTTTCTCTGGTACAGCAGAAAATCTCAAGTTTTCCCTGCATGCTCTTTTCTCTAACTCTACCATTTTTTGCAACAGCTCTTCTTGAGAAGTCTCATACTCGGCCAGCCTTATCTTTATTTTTGACCTCTGATTAATGCAGTTTTATCAGTACACCTGAATACCTGTTTAACACTTCTTCCATTTTTCCAGAATTTCTTCAATTTTTCATTTATTATAATCAGCCCTGAGCACATTGGACTCATTTCCCCCTCCAAATTACTTAAAGCCATGTCTTGTATCAAAGCTGGACTTTAAACTGCTTTTTGGCAGACAGCTGCAGGATTCTTCCCAGTCAGTGCTTTCTCTTCACCTTTTCTACTTGATTTTGTTGCTTTGCTAGCATCCAGGCAGTGTGCTTCCTAGTCAGTAACTGAATTTTACTGAATCAGGGAGAATGACTGGCCCTTATGTACCAATTTCTTTTTTACACTGGAAGAGCCAAATTTAAACTCTTGATCAGTGTGCAGCCATCTTGGAAAGCTCCCATTTAGACATCACTTTTTAAGAAAATTTTACTTAACACAACTGTACTCTCTTTTGTTTTCCAGATAGTCCAAAGATGAAGAGGGAGTAAAATGTTTGAAGCTTATTGTTAGGATGAGTGTGAAATCTGCCCTCCTGTGACATGCCTTATATGTATTGTTCTAAAATATCTGAAAGTCTGTGAGCCAGAGCAATCTGCTAAGTGAATCTGCAACTTTGATCTTTAGTTCTCGGAGATGCCTTGATGTAAAACGGAGAGTTTACTAAAATGACTAGTGCAGTATCATCATGGAATCTGTTAAACAGGAAGGATTTGGTTCCTCCTTATATGTTGACCACAGTTGGCATGTCTCTGAACTTTCAGATTACTCTGAATGAGGTTGTCCTGGAAGGCTGTCACGTCTGTACACAACACTCACTTCTTTTAAGCTGATAAAAAAGAGCTCTTTCTGTCACCATTTACCTTGGACTGATAGAAGTGAACTTCTCAAGAAAAAGCTGATGACTCTTTGTCAGCTGTTACTGAAGCAGTGAAGAATTCAAGGCTGTTCTTTTGAAAATGTTGTTAGGATTTGTCCGCCAAAGAAGATCTTTTAGTAGATGAAAAAATTGACCATGGTCTGTAGGGTATCTAAAGCCTCACTGCATACATTTCTAAAGGTCCATTGTGGTCTTCTCATGTGAAGCCTTTTATGAAAACTAAAATAATGTAAAATGGCAAATCCCTGTTCTCCTACAGGTTACCTTCCTTTTATTCTTTCATATTTTGAAAAGTCTGTCATAATATTTTTCATTTTCAGCAGCATGTTTTTGGAGAGGAACACTTATTTGAAATAATGCTTGGCAAGATTATTAGTGTTTGCTATAAGTGAGGTATATAAGGCTGATTAACTATGGGAATCTGCATTTCATTTGGTACACAGTTGCAGAGAAGTTAGTTTGTACAGCTCAAGAACTATCTCGTGTGTTCAGTAACTTTATCTTTTTTACTGGCTGTTCATACACTGCTTGGTTACAGAAGTGAAATAATAACTTCCATATCTAAAGAACTATATCTCTGGAAGTGAAGAAATATTTTGCCTTAAACAGTCTCTGTGTTTGGAAATAGAGACATATATTTCTTGGTGTAAAATGTCCCAACTTCGACCATGAAGGAAATCTTTTGCTGTGTGGAAATTTAACAAAAAAGTGAACATTTTGATTCCAAGAATTCAGTATATTCCTCTTTGCAAGTGGATTAGATAAAACTTGAAAAGGTATAGTACGCTATATTCCTGTGTGTTGCAGCAGAGGAAATGCCCTTAAGTTATTTAACTCTCTTTTATTGAAGAGGATAAAAGCAAATTAGGGGGAAGTACTAATATACCCCGATACTTGATTGCCCAGCAGGGCAATGCTCATTATTCACCCCTCACCAACCAAGCAACTAAGCAGCTCACCCTACTATTCAGGCATGACCAAAGGGCAATTTCAGGTATACTCTCTAGTCCAGCTGGTGAACCTGGATATCCTGAGGCAATGTTACAACTGCCTCATGTACACAGACAAACCTCTCCTCCTACCACAAAACATTAACATATACGAGAGATGCAATTATATAGCTAAATTGGAGGCTAAGCTCTCTCCACCCAAGACTGGAACAGGCAGTCATGAGGAGAAGGTTAACACTTGCGCCACACCTCCAGCCTCACATAGACATACTAAACAAGCGCTGGCAAAAAATACACATAAATACACAAAATCATACTCAGAGGCTCTAAATAAAAACATGCAAAAGCATCAGAGACCTCCAAAGCAGGCACCCAAAAAACCTGCACCTCCCGTCACAAACCAGACAACACATAAAACTCAAAATCAATGTGCCGCACAATCACAGCCCTTAAGGCAAAATAACATACCTAACACACTAGTAATAGGTGATTCTATAGTCAGGCACACTGACTTCCCACTCACTAGGCTGGACAAGGAGAAGGTTACTGTTAGCTGCCTGTCGGGAGACAGAATCCGCCACATAACACAAGCACTCATGGCACTCCAGAACAAGTACAAATATGACTCTGTCATTGTTCATGTTGGTGTGATTGACCTGAGATATACCTCCCTGGACTACATGAAAAGAGACATGGAAGAGCTCTCTGATCATGTAGCCCAGGTGGATATGACCCTGACCTGGAGTAGCATCCTGCCCTAACCAAAAATGATACCGCAATATAAAGAAAAAATGATCAATTTCAACAATTGGCTAAGCTTCTGGTGTCATTCAAAGGGGATTCAGTGTCTGTCAGCCTGGGACAACATGCTCGACAAGCCTCATTGCTTCGCAAGAGACTGCTTGCACCTGTCACCTCAAGGCTTTCGAATACAGGTCAAGGCTCTTACTGCCCCCATAGTGCCTTTTTTAGGCAAGGCTCCGAAGTCAAACCCACCTCTGTAAACAGCACAAATAAAAAAAATGAGGGCTATGCTACTCAACACCAGGAGTTTAAATCTCAAAATGCACGTGCTCGAAGCACTCCTCAGTATGGAGAACGTCGACATCTGTGCAGTAACTGAAACCTGGTTCAAGGCTCCACAGAGCACCCCAGCACTACTGGACTATGACTCATACCACACATTTCGGCCACAGAACATGGACCAAAGCACAAAAGGAAGGGGGTGTATCCATATTCATCAAGGATACCTACACCTCCAGGGTAGTGGTGCCGTATGATACCTCTGAGATCATCCATGTGCAACTAACATCAGGCAAATCTACAATGCAAATTGTGTCCTGCTACCGATCACCCTCCATGACCCAGGACCACCACTCCGCCTTTCCGGAGACACTGGAAAACATGAAGGTCCTACCGAACACCCTGATATTGGGTGATTTCAATTACCCTACTGTTAACTGGGAAAACTACTCAAGTACAAACTCCCAGGTCCAGCACTTCCTGGAATTTATCAACTCAAATGCCCTGGATCAGCTGGTAAACTCCCCTTCCAGAGGTGAAAACATATGGGACCTGGTCATCACCAACATGGGCGACAGGTGATCCGCACCAGAGGTCAACCCGTCACTGCTTAGATCAGACCATAAACTAATCACTCTGGATGTCCACACCACACCACCACCCCAACCAAGGGAACCACAGTGAAAAACTTTTCTATAGCAAACGTCACTGTATTTAAGACAGGTGGTAAGTTTCACAGCCCCCACGCTAAAGGATAACAGTGTCAGTGTCCAAGATGCAGGAACCTTTACAAATGCACTCTATATGCACCTACAAGGATGAATGGATCGTGCCATCCCTAGCAAAACCAAGACTCCCTCCCCTAAGAGAAGGAAACCAGTCTGGTGGACCCCTGCCATAAACAGGCTATACAATAGGAGGAGGAAACTAGTTCAGAAAAAAAGCCAATCCCAAGAAGGAAAGACATCCCTGATCAGTATCAGTAAGAAACTAAGGCCCCTCATAAAATCATCCAAGGCTAACTTCAAAAGAAAAATAGCCAAGGATTCGAAAGATAACCACAAAGCCTTCTTTAGCTATGTCAAGAATCTAAGTGGCAACTCGCAGATATGCTCTGAGCAAGTGTAAAATAGCACAGAATATACTGAACCTACTGATATTGCCAACATCCTTGCAGATAGATTCAGTGTAGACTTCACCCCCCTCTCACCCCAAAAGGGCCCACAACAGTACCGGAAAAGTGTAGTGTCCCAGAAATCACGGCTGCACAGGGGAAAACAGCCCTTTCAAAAGCCAAAAGCACAGCTTCAATGGGGCCAGATGGTGTCCCAGGCTGTGTCTTGCACGAACTACAGAACAAACTAACTGCCCACCTAAACACACTGTTCAACCTCAGCCTCTCCACAGGCTGCATGCCCATAGAATGGTGCACAGCAACGGTTATTGCGCTCCACAAAGGAGGGGCCATAACTGACGCTGGCATCTATCACACCATAAGCCTGACTAGCCTGGTATGCAAGGCTATGTAGCGCATCATCATGGAACTCATTAACAAAGACATTGGGAACCTCCAAACACTTGACCTGACCCAGTTTGGCTTTGTTAAGGGCAGATCATGCCTACTAAACCTGGTTGACTTCTTCGAGACAGTTACCAAGGCAATAGATGAGGGAAAGGTGGTTCACACAGCCTACCTTGACCTCGCCAAGGCTTTTGACACCATTCCCCACTCAGGAATTATAGAAAAACTCATCAGCCTGAATAAACCCCTACGTCACAAGATGGGTTGTCAACTGGCTTACAGACATAAGTCACACGGTAAGAATAGCAGGTTCCAGGTCCGACTCTAAACCAGTCACAAGTGGTGTCCCTCAAGGCACGGTCCTGGAACCCTACTATTCGGCTTATACTTCTCAGAAGTACAGGCAAATGCAGGAGGACTATGGCTAACCAAGTTTGCCGATGACTGCAAACTGGGAGCCATAATTGTCTCTCCGGCTAACACAGACATTCTCCAAAAGGGCCTTACTGAAACGGACACCTGGTGTCAAAATCATGGTCTCAAGCTAAATGCCATAAAATGCATAGTGATCCAGTTTGGGAAAAACAAAACACCCATGAATTACCACATAGGTGGCAGCCCCCTTAATACAGAAAAGGTAATAAGAGATCTGGGGACCCAGGTAGATAGTAATCTCTCCTTTGACAATCATATTGCCAAAGTAGTTAGGAAATCCTTCTATATAGCCCATCTAATTACTAAAGGGTTCACATCTAGAAATAGAGGTTATAGTTCCCCTCTACTCGTCACTCATCAGACTCATCATAGAGCACAAGGGTCTATATTAGAACACCAACATTTCAAAACTTCGAATGTTCTAATATTGACCCGTATTCAGCAAAAGCTGAACATATCGAAGCTACAGAAAACCAAATTTTTTCCTAGGGAAAGAATTCGGTTGTCCGTTTCTTTTGCTTCTGTATTTTCAGCGCTGTGGTGGAAAGTTATGGGTAGGGTTCAGGTAAATGTAGAATTGAGCGTGGGTTAGGTTAGTTAGGGTGCGGGTTAGGTATGTGTGCGATTGTGTGGACGTGAGGGTTAGGGCTGGTTAGGTGAGTTAGGGTTAGGGCACGGATCAGGTAAGTGTGCGATTGTGTGGACGTTAGGGTTAGGGCGTGGGTGAGGTGAGTGTGCGATAGTGCCGGTCCTTAGGGTTAGGGTTTGGGTTAAGGTAAGTGGATAGTTAGTGGTGTATGTATAGTTTAGTGTAGAGTTAGGTGTAAGATTTTAGGTGTATGTGTGTGGATTGCTGTTTGTTTGGTGTGCTTGTGTTGTGTGTGTGTATTTTGGAACAGCAAATTTTTTTCCTTGGGAAAAAATTTGCTGTTCTGTATGTTCGATATTTTCAACTTTTGTTGAATAGGGTTCGATATTAGAACATTTGAAGTTTTGAAACTTTGGTGTTCTAATATAGACCCGAGTACAATGTCCCAGTTGGGATGTACCTCACAAGACACTTCCAACAACTGGAAAGACCACAAAAGTACCTCACCAAGAGGATTACTGGCCTCAAACATATGTCCTATGCAGCCCGACTGGAAAAACTCCGGCTGTACTCAGTGGCATATCGCTTACTCAGAGGTGATCTCTGCCTGACTTACAAAGCCATGTCCAACTCAGAATTGATGGACATGCTCCACCTAAAGAAATCCAAGTCACTGTGTATCACTCGCTCTAGTGAGCTAAACCTCGCCACAACAATAAATAGAACATGCTGGAGGGATAGATTCCTGTCACAGAGACTCCCCATGCTTTGAAACAAAATTCCTAACTACATTAGGCAGAGCCCCTCACTAACACACTCCAAGAGAAACCTTGACGAGTGGATGGGTAACAGAAAATACACCCCTGGGATCACTTCATTGGCTCTTCTTGACAGAGGCTCAGTTAATTAATCAATGGGGCGGCGAAAGCTGACACACTCTGGCTAGGCTTATAAATGCCCTCGGGCAGATAACCTAGTACCTACCTATGAACCTAAGTAAAGGAATTATTGTGACTTCAGAAATAACGTAATTATTTACCATATTTTAACAAGGGTGAGAGGTTTTACAGAGTCTGTAGATATTTATAATTCTGAACTGAAGAGCCGAACCAAAGACTGAGAATTTGGTGATCTACATGATGCATTAAATGACAGAATAATGTGTGGCATGAGAAAGATACAATTACAGATTAGATAAAGCAACATAATTTTAAGTTAATTAAGAAAAATAGTGACAAGTCCGAAATACACCAGTCATATTGTTATGCCAGAGAGACTGAAGCCTGATGTAGAAAACATTTGATGAGCTGCACAGGTATCAAGGCCACATGATTAGCTGGCATTATGGAGGTTTGTGGGTAGCAGCACTATCTTGAAAAGGTTCTATCTAATATGTCTGATATACTTGTGTCTATAAAAAAGCCTTTATGACAAAATGTAGCTTGAAAAAAGCTATACATAATGCACATCATATTTAAAAATTATTTTCTTAAGCTGTTATTCCTACAGGAGGATGGCTTATAACTGTCATTAAACCAGTGAAACTGCAGATGACATGACAAAAAAAGATATATTTTTTAATTGGGCTAAGATCCCCTGCAGCAATACCTTATTTAGAGAAGTACCCAGCGAGGTGAAAAAAAGTGCTCATGCTAATGAGATCTTGTAGTACAGCCAATTACTTTACAAATATTGGACTGTTCAGGTAGCTCGGATTAGGAAAGTTGCATTCCATAAAATGCCATTCATCATATGGTAGTTCTCCCAAATAAGACAGTGGTTTTTCAATTAGTAGTGAGTTAGAAAGTCACAGAAGCCATGATCCTGTACAACTGACCAATTGCGGTTGTTTATGGGTCAATACTATTTACATATGCACACAAGAGATGTGTTCATATGGAGAATGAACTGTTGTCAGTAGTTTATGGATATGAGAACCTCTGTGATTGTGTCTACAGTAAAGAAGTTCAAATGAAAAACAGCAGATTCTTACAAAGAATATTCAGAAAGTCTTTCTTCAAGGTGTCTGCTAGGTTGTAGAGTATATTGCATATTTTGCTGAGACATGATCTGAAAGTGAAATACTGTCCAGGCAAGTAAGCACATAGCAGGTATAATTGTAGAGCTTATGTATCAAAATCTGACAGTGTGGATGAGCCTTCATGGGCTTGAGTCAAAGAAATTAAGAGGCTGAACTGTTGGGATTTTTTTTTTTCCATCTTGTGAAAGGGGAAAGAGATTCCTTTTTGTTTCAAGTTTTTTTCCTTGTAAACATCATCAACACCAGCAAAGGCAAATCTTTCAAATCTAATTATGAATAACATTGATTTAGTGGGAGACCAAAGTAGGTCTTTACCGCTGCTTGGCTGTTTCTTGCATGATATTAAAATATTCCCTAGCAAATATTTTGCAGCTGAAAGAGGGAGCAGCATAACTTGAGTGATGGTGAGTGTTTCTCCCATAGAAAAAGCTTAGTTGGTTGCAGAAAGAGTAGGTTACCTCAGGGCATTCAAAATTAGCCATCTCAAATTGTTTTTGATAGCCCTGATGTTGGTACCAATGAAGATGCTTGTTTTATTTTAAATGTTAAAAGCACAGGAGTCAGTAGAGGCAATTTAGGTATTTCAGAGTTTGGCTTTCAACTCCTGTTTTTGGCAGCCATGAAGGTTAAAAAAAATATTTTTTGACAAAGCTAGTAGAGGATTTTCTCTTTTTGCCAGACGCTATACTGAAAGAACTATTTCATTTTTAATTTCTTTCTGACTTCTTGTTCTTTGCTTCTTTCTTATCACCAGGTTCCATTTTTGCTAAATTCTTTAGCATTCTAAGTTTAGAAATTTGTTTTCTCTTAAATTTTTTATAAAAATGTCAAGTGTTTTCTTAAGATAAAAAGAGAAAGCTTTCCCATGCCATAGCCTAGCAGGTTTACTACACTACTAATTACTAAACTACAAATTTATCATCAGATTCATTTTTCAGATCATAAACAAAACAAGGATTGATGTGACAATCCTTAAGTGCCATTTGCCTATCATAGGCATAATTACTTACCTTAGTTCTTGATAAGAAAGGTAATTTTATTTGTTGGGCGTGCTTTCATCTACTGAACAGATTACTGCTGGAATCTCTTGTAAATGATGATGATATCTGATCACTGTCTTCTTTATCTTTCTGTCTTTTCTTTGCAACGTTATAGTTTCTTTGTGCCATCTGCTGAGTCACTTTCCAGAAGCTGTTAGAGTGCCTCTGATGCCTGTTTCCTATTGCAGCCCCTTTCTTAGCTTCTGTTTGTCAACCAATATTTCTTCTTAGCCTGGTATCTTTTCTGTGTCTATTTTTCCCTGCATTCCTTTCTTTTGATAACTTTCTCTTCTTTTGCATTCCACCACCAACTTTATTTATTATGTACCTTATTTCCATACTTGGCATGGCCACATATCTATTCTATAGCATTTATACAAACTGTTTTGAGACATTGCCATTCTTCAATTTCACCTATTTTATTTTCCTGTTGAGATGCTAGTGCCCTGAATATTTCCTTGAACAATTGTACTTTTGTTCCATTTGACTTCCAGGGCTTCAAACTAGTATCTGGTGACCTTAGAGTCTTCTCTGACTACTGCTTGCAGCTGGTTGTGGCCACCAGTGGTTTCTGCTGTGGGCCAGCCTTCACTAGGATGACTTTGTAATTTGCAATCTTCAATTCTACTCCAGTGCCCTTTCCTTACTATAAAAAAGTCTACTTGAGTTGCATGTTGACCTCTCTTGCATGTGATTTTGTGACCTACTGGCATGGCAGACCACATGTTGCCCACTATAAAGCCATTTGATGAACAGAAGTCTAGAATGGCTTGTTATCCTTTATTCTTGTTGCTTCACCCATATGGACCCAGACAATACTCGTATCTTATTCTCTCTGTCCCAATATGAGTATTCAGGTCTGCAACTGAGATTGTGTTGGTACGGTTTATTTTCATTTATATAAATGTAAGATTGTCTGTGTCATATGTGATAATTTAATAAAGCTGTTCCTTGTTTAAAAATTAAAAAAAAAAAAAAATATATATATATATATATATATATATATATATATATATATATATATATATATATATGCATATATATATATATATATATATATATATATATATATATATATATATACACGTTTACCATCATAAGGTCGAATGCAATCATGTCTAATGTTCATTTGATTGAAAAATAACATCTAAACCTAAAACATTGAAAGAAAAAAATGTCGAAAATAATTTAATTGCAAAAGCAATTGGATCACCTTTACTATTTTGCAGGGGGGGCTACTCCCCCGTGCACCCCACACCCCCCCTACTTAAATATACCAACTCCAAGATCGCACTGCAATGTGAAAATGGGCAAATTCAACATTTTGAGTTTAGAATAAAGTTATTTCAACTTTTCAATTAATGAATACAGAGTTTTCAGCCAATTCATGTTCAACCATTTAGCATAAGACCTTATGATTGCAAATCATATACATACTAACATATGTATATATATATATATATATATATATATATATATATATATATATATATATATGAGATTGTGACAAATTAGGTAATGCCAGCCCAGTTATCTGGAATTTTGTAAATAGTTATATGTCATTTGTGAATATCAACATGATTCATATAAGATGTTTGTGTTACAAATGTATTAGAGCTGTATGTCATATAATATGGTTTGTACAGACGTGTGTGCTGAAGAGGTATTTTACAAAGTGCTGTTTGAAATGTATCCACAGTGTACCCTGCTGGAACAGATCAGAAATGTACATACACTGTTGTGACTTTTTAAATGTATGCATTTTAACAGGGGAAACTGGAACACAGGAGGTTAACTTGCAAAACTTCAGAAAAATAGCTGAAATTAAATCACTTTGACAGCAAGAGACAGGATGCTGTACTATGGAGCTCTCTGTGTTGTCTTAAGGAGAAATAATTTATTTGAGACTGTCCTGCAATGTCGTTTTAAATATTTCCTGTGATTTTGAACTCTGCTGTCAATGTAAATATATACTGAGTATTTTTTTTGTTCTTTTAATATTTATTATTAAATATATTTACATCTTTCATTGTGGCTGATCTGTCTAGAGATATTTAAGTTCTGAGAATACTTGCATATTTATTTGCTGACACTGTATAGACCACTCCTACTAGCCTTGCTCTTGGTCAAACTACCATGTGTATTAATAGTAACATTACACAGTAAGATTGGACACCCTATTTTAAGAGCCTTAAAGTAGCTGATGGCAATGATGGCTACCATATAGTCTGGGCAAAAGGGGGCATAGCTAGTAAACATGTGCCAGCCTTTCGCAGGTGTGTGTCTAAATCAAACCTCAAAGATTGTATGTGTCAGCTACCTAGGCAGGGACACAAAGCACTGGTTGGACAGTGAGGGTGCTGGAGGTCTTGACTTGGCCACTCAGCTGAAATCTCAGCTCTATAACTGTGCCAGTGGAGAGTTTTAATGGGGATCTGGAGAAAGAAGGAGAAACCAGCCCCAGACTGACTGTGGTCTCTGTGTGCTCATAAGGGAAAATGCACTTGATGCAGAGAGCTGCGTCTGGAAGTACTGTGTCAGTACCTTGTCATCCTCCCAGTGTACGTCCCCCACTGCTGCCAGTGGTGAGGATTGAGGCTGCTTGATTACTTGTCCAGTGGTGGGGCGTCACAATGATCATTCAGGTCCTCCATTGTCAACACCAACTCATGTTGCCCCACTTCATGTAGTGGACTGTGCAACAGCTGCCTGAATGCATTTTGTAACTTGCTGTTACTACCCTACTGTGGTCATAAGCTGAGATTATGAATACTGCCTTATCTTTACACTGAAGTCTGATTTCCATGAGTCTATCACTAATTAGGATGACATCCCTATCCACCTTCAGAAGACTCTGCCTCACTATAATTCCCTTATCATTTCTAGTCTGTCCTCCCCCTGAGTAGAAGACTCTGGATCCCAAGACAAATGGCTTTGCTGCACTACCCTTCTACCTTGCCTTCTTGATACACAGAATGTCCGGTCTTCTTATTATCATGCCCCCACTTCCTAGCTGCATCCTGCTGGTGAACCTGTATTCAGTATGTCAATCCTTTGTTTTGACACATTCATTTTTTTATGTCCAGCTTTCACTCTGCAGTAGTATTTTAGATAACTCAGGCTGGGCAGCTAGACACCAGCCAGTAAGTAAATTATTGACTCAGGGCTGCTGGGCTTTATGGTTTCACACACTAACCAGATGGGGAATGCGGGCCCTTTCTCACCATTAACATGGGCCCTGGCTTAGGTCAAAGTAGGCCGTGTCCTCAAGCCACTTATCACTGGCAAATACCTTGCCACTTTTTGATGACAGCACCCAATGTAACCAAATCACCTAACACCGGGTTTTACACCATGGAGTGGGTAGCCCTAACATGGTGCTCATTTTGTGTTCTGTGCTCTTCTTTCTAGAGGATACTGTGCACCACAGTTGATGCCTAAAATAACTGATCTTCACAACCCTTCTCCCATTAGGCACCACCTAGATATGTGGTCTGCTAGCACATCTGTTAAGGTTAACCTTGAGGCAGAAACACTCGGTGTGTTTTTGGAAGGTGGGAGAGATCTCACGCAGACATGGGGAGAACATACAAAGTCCATATAGGTAGCGGGTGGAGGTCAAGATCAAACCCTCCATCTTATGCTTAAGAGGCACCTTTGCCATTATGCCAACAGTGTCCAACCTGTAAGTCATTTAATATGAGCCATTTACAAAAATTTGTTTGAGAAGAAACTGGGAGAGCTGGAGTTCAAGAGAAGCAATGGGATATTGCATTTTATAAGAAGGGTAGTGAAGGCATGAAATATCATTCCAGTGATTAAGGGCACTGTGATATTATATGGTTTCAGGCAGACTGAGAATAAACTGACGGGTCACATGGTTGTTTTGATAAGTATCCACTCTATATTAATAGTTCCATAACAGAGAGGAAACATTGTTTACTCAAATATCAGCATTTGTGATTGTTTTTTATACTAAACATTTTTTTTTTCTGTAGAACTGTGGATTTATCACCTCCAGAACAGTTCACAAATTTATGGAGTGTTAACCTTGAGCACAACAATCTTACATCTTTTGGTAGTTTAATCTTTCTGCCTAATGTTAAGGTGAGTTTGTCACTAAAAAAATCAAAGTGTTTTTAAAATCATGCATGTGTAAATCCCTATGACCATTTTCATTTTTTGGAATACAGTGGGGTAGCCACGCAGAAAATATGTGCCCTTGCTTTAGATGTTGGAGTATAATGTGTGAATGGAAAATATTTGGTGGTGTAACCACTGATAAATCCTGAACAGTTTTAAGAAAACAGAAAAGTGGATGTACATATCTGTGATAAAGATCCTTTTAAACACAGAAAGTCTAAGCAGCAGACCTAACTGCATCCCCTCTTTATGGTTCTGTAAATGAAGACTACAGTAGCTGAAATTCATTCAGATAATAGTATCAAAATATGTTCGATAGAAGACCTAAAAGTATTTAAACATTATTGCATCCTTATTGTATGGCATTTCCAGACCATCACTTTCTGAAAGATAACAAGTAGTCTATTTCATTATTTTTAGTATGGGTTTTTGTTACCAGTGATACTGTTCCCACTCCTGAGTATACATGGGTGCTAGGACTGGAATAAAAAGCAGTATAAAGTCATCAGGACACAGAAATATTCCTACCCACAGCGTTATGCCAAGTTCAGGGGGAGGTTGGCCCCCCATGGTAGAAGGAAGTAGCAGTCCTCAAAAACAGATAGGCTATGCAAGAGGCATAGAGATGATGGGTTAAACTTTTAGGGATAAGGAAGAAATTATGTATTATTACTATTATGTAAGAATCCTAAAATTTCCAGAAAAAGAATATATAACAAGAGAGCAATTAGAGGAAAGGAAAACTGTTAAAAGCTATAGATAAAAATGTAAATTTGTTACTGCAACAGATCGAGGAAAAACATTGTCTAGATGAAAAAAAAAAAAAAAAAACATTGGCCTGCCTGAAAAAAATAAATGACAGAGGAAGTGACAAAATATAAGTAAAAAAAACAAGGTTTTCATATATTCATAGGAGATTACTAGGCTAATGGCTTAAGAGTCCATACAAGCCTAGCCAGTATAACCTGATTATACCAAAGATATGGCCCTTAGACGCAAGAGAATGGCATGGATTTGTGCCTATGCCTTGTGTATTTTACAGATTGTCCCTGTCCATAAGGGACATAGACACTACCCAGGTGTGAATTTGCTATTCCCTATCCATTGATCCAAACTGTGTTTGAAGAGGGCGAGGGAAGGGCTCACTTAATGTGAATAGGAAGCCTGTTCCAAAGGGGCAATCTCTGAGACATATATCTGTCTCTCCAGCATGTATTGTTTGAGTCACTGACTAAGTTTAGATCCCTAGTCTGGGTGACCCCTCATGCTGTTTGACTTGTAGATGTGTAGCAGCTCCATCAGGACTGGATTTGAGAGTGCTTTGTAGGTCAGGCATAGGTCACCCCTTAATAGTCAGTAGTAGACGCATAGAACATTTGTTTGCAACCCTGTATTTTCTTTGTGAGGAACCTTTGAGGTTGCACCAGCTGCTTTGAGGGATAGGTACAGCGGGACTATAATTTCCTGGGACCTGTATGCCATACCTTTACTTGTAAGTTGTGCAACATAGAAGGATTTCCTCACCACTGCAGACACTTGGCAGTTAGACTTTAGGCTACTATATCTCTCTGTACCTAGATCTTTCACCTCTAAGTCTACTCTTAGGGGTGTGCTATTGATGTAATTTGCAAGTATATTTGACTTCCCAAAGAGTTTGATGATGCATTTTTTTTTGCATTTAGTTTTAGGCCATGGTTCTGGCTCCAGTCTTTTGTCTCATCTAGAATCCCCCCCGAAGGATATCTGCATCACATTCAGTAATTGTCCCCAGCTTGCAGTCTTTGTCATCCAGAGGCCTTCCACATTAGCCTTGACTTCAGAGATGCATATTTTGAACAGAAGATGTCCTTACATTCACTGCTGCATTATTCTTAACAGATGGGATTCCCTGCTGTGGAAGTCCGAATGTCTGGCCAGTCTACCAAAGACTACTTGTTGCTTTTAAAAGGTATGCCAAATGTCACCCAAATGCTCCTTGCATAGCATAGGGCATAAAGGTGACATTCAGGCCTACCATAATCAGAACTTCTCTGCTACCAGTCTGAGCGTATCTTTTTACCATTTGTCTGTTTACCTACATCTGTTTTCTGCTAGTTGAATGCATTTTCATTCTTCAGTGACTACCTATGCCTGCTTGCTGACTTCTATTGCAGTTGCAGATAAGTGCCCTATTAGAGATTTTGTTTTTTCTTACTTTTTTATGCTCCTTTAGGCTTATGGCATCCAGGAAGGGTAAATTCCAGTGTGGAAGAGAGATTCTCCGTAAAGACCACCACAATAAGTTTCTTTTTGTCTAGGAGCTTCTCATGACCATATGTCTTGTTCTGTTTGTCAGGCGTTCATTCCAAAAACCCTTCACAGTAGACTTTCTTCCCTTTTCTTGTGTCTTGACAACATATCCTCAACCATACCAAATTCCTCGGTAAATACTGGTTTTGAGGGAAAATATTGGGATGCCACGAATTCCTGAGTGGCCCCTTTAATTTCTGAATTTCCTGGGGGGGGGGGGGTTAAGTTCTTTTTTTTTTTTTTTTTACTCCTGATGTCATCGCATGCAGGGCATGTGCGATGATGCTAGGCTCACGAGGCTACCCAGCCAATTTAAACCAGACTGCCTTCAAGAACATCTTTCTCCTCCAGGTAAAAAATGTTAAAAGTCTGCCTTAGAGCACATCTTCCTTCTCCTCCAGGTAAAAAATGTTAAATATAGAGCTTATATGAGCTTAACGGCAGAAGATACATTTACTGATTAATGGCATTTGAGCTTAAAGACATTTCCACTACTTTTTGTGGATGATTTAAAATTATATAGTTCATGAGATGAGGATCTGAAAGTACAACTACAAATGGTTAAAGCTTTCTTGGGTGATATAAGAATGACACAGTCTTGATAAAAGCAACATTTATAAAAGGAAAGTTGTGGCATCAAGAAAATATCAACCTGGGAGAGGAATGTGATATAAAGGAATTTGAAAAGGTTGGGTGTATAAATATCTGGGACAAGATTAAGGGTTTACAATAGAACAAAAACAGATAAAAGCAAAGGTTAATAAGGAATACTTCAGAAGACTGAAGCTAATATTGAAAACTGCTTTGACATGTAGGAATAAAGTCCAAGCTATAAATCAGTTTGCTCTTCCTGTTCTGATTTACAGCTTTGGTGTTATTGACTGCCCTCAAAACATATTAAATCAGTGGGACAAGAAAACAAGAACAATGCTTCTTGCTTATAAATGTATAAAAACAGTGTGTACCAAAATTATATATTCTTTGCTCTGAAGGAGGTTTGGGCCTCCTCAAAATAAGCTACATGTATAGATCTGCTGTCATGGGTCATCATAGATATTTGCTGACCTCATCAGATACAAACATTGTGAAAGTTCTAAAGCATGAAGTGAAAACATCTAAGAAGTAATTTTTGCTTAGTTTAGCAGAAGCATTTCAGAACAAAGTAGGAATGGAAATCAGAACAGAAGTAGGCAAGAATCAGGCTACAGCTGAAAGCACTAGAAAGTATAAATGGAAAATGACCAGAAGAAAAGGAAAGTTAACAGGAAAGTCCACAGATATATGGCAAGTACAGAAAACTTGTGCAATAACCTCATGTTGGCCAAGATTTAATGCAGCAGGAGTGATTATGGAGAGATGAATTGAAGCCAGACAGGAGGCTGCTAATGGTGGCTGAAGACAGTGGACTGTACATACTGATTTACAAAGTCCATTAAAAAAGTGGGAGAAACAGACAAATGTAGGTTTTGTGAAATAGGATTTGAAACAGTTGCACATATCATTGCTATACGCGTGTCTGAGGGTCTGTATACTTAAAGCACAATAATATGGCAAGACTGTTGCGCCAGGGATTGTGTTAACACTATAAAATAGCAGTAGCTGCGAAACATTGGAAATGTAAGCCACAAAGCATTATCTATAATGAATTACATTTATATGCCATGGAATCACCCATTACCAACAGTTCAAAAATACATGCAGTAAAAACAGATATAGTGGTACAAGAAAAAAAAGCCCAAAGTAGCATTGATCATTGGAATTGTTGTACCTAGCAATTAGTGTATTTCGTATGGGAAAACACAGTCTTCAAATATCAGAATTTGCCAACAAAACTTAAATACGCCATCAGTACATACAACCTCATACAAACTGCAGAAAGAAGCAATTCTGGGTACATTATGGGTGGTAAGAAGAGAACTATTGGTCAGCATCAAAGATGAAACAATACTAATTTCATTAACTTTAATTATGTAGTGACTTTGAAATGAGGTCCATTCCTGTCAAGGTATGCAAAAAATTTAGAGAAATTAGCCTATCATAATGTGAAGCTCCATTAGCATCATTCAGTGTGAGTCACTTATAAATGCAGCAGCTCAACATTGTTAGGAGGCAATTGGTTTGACACTTTGTTGGCTACTAGTCTGTTTTTTCTTTTGTTTTTTTGTTCTCTGTTGCTATTTTTTTGTTTTACCTGTGTTACATTGAGTCGTTGTATAAGTTACGTTTGACTGATTTTTCACATCATTAAGCATAACTTGAAAGAAGTAAAAAAAAAGGAAAAAAATTGCAAAGGAGCAAGCCTGCCTTCCCCCTACCCCTTTACTTATTCACACCCAGTTTCATAGCTGCATAGCACTGGGAATGTTAAAAAAAAATGCAGTGCACCCTTATCCCTTTCAGTGAGCCATGAAGAAAAACAAACAGAGAAAATGCCACTTGTTCAAATTGCATTCATCAGAATATAGGATAACAACTTTTTTTTTTTTTTTGCTAAGAGAAAAAACTCATTTCAGTTTCACAGAATAACATTTGTGCAATAACTTCCACTGAAGTTCACTAAAAACATGTCTGCTGTAGAAAAACTCACCCAAAGACTTTTCTCAATACGTTCATGTCTGGGTTCTTTACACAATAATCATAATTGATCAGTCTCCAATCAGTATCTTTATCTCAATCAGAGGTACCTACCGTATGGAAACAATCTCACATCACCGTCTTGTCACCCATATCCAAAATTCTAGAGAGGGGTATCCATCAGCAGGTAATGCAATATCTGTTGCAAAACAATCTTTTAACCAAAACCCAAAATGGCTTCTGACATAGCCACAGCACAGCTACAGCCATATTATCTTTTACAGACACCATAAACAAGGCCAGAGATGCAGGATGCTATACAGCCTCAGTATTCCTAGATCTCTCCAAGGCCTTTGACACAGTATCTCACCCCTTACTATTAAACACACAATCTAACTTAGGCTTCTCACATAACACAATAAAATGGTTTCAGAGCTACCTCAAGGATCATAAACAAGCAGTAAAATGGTCCAACGAACTCTCACCCTCTCTCCACAACCCTACTGGAGTCCCTCAAGGCTCCATCGTAAGACCCCCACTCTTCAACATTTTCACAAAAAACCTTCACACTGCCTTTCTCCTGGGGACCCTCATTCATTACACTGATGATTCCACCATAGTCTGTACTGTTCAATCACTACCAGAACTACTTAAAAAAAAACTCAACAGTCCTTTACTGCATTCGAATTCTGGCTAAGAAATGCCCAGCTCTTTCTTAATCCAAAGAAGAGAAAACTAGTACTCTTTCATTCCAAGAACACCTCCCCTGTCACTGATCATGTCAACATCCTTGCATCTGACAACACTGCCACAGAAATAGTGCAGAAAACCAAACTTCTAGTAGTTATCATTGACAATAAACTTTCATTCGACCCCCATATACAGTCAGCAAAATATTAAGAAAATTCATCAAAAGCTGAGTCTCTTATATAGAAACAAACAATCTGATGTTGTTAATCTTCGTTCATTCCTTACTGATGGGTTAACGGTTCTGTCCTCGGAACCAAGCCAGCCTCATACTAAGCTCGCGTCAGCCAAAACCTCTCGAGCCAAGATCCTACCCAGAATGCTCTGCTCCCTGGTACCTCTAATCTCATTTGCCGCATTGCTGTACAGCTGTCAAGCCACTCTCTCTCAGCTAAGTGAATAATTTTTTTGGAAGTTTCTATACTGTTAGTGCTTAAAAAGTTTTCAATCAGTTACTATCTCTATACTCCTACCCTATCGTAACTTTAAGACTCTCTTCCTATTGTTTTTCTTCCCTTTTTATTACCCTTTTCTTACCTCTGAGGTAATTCTTCATTGCCATCGTTGGTAATCCTTCCTTTTTCTCCTCTTACCCTTCTGGATAGTTTTCTTAACTCCTTGATACTGTCGTTCTTCTCCACATCATTATGTCGGACAAGAAAAGTATTGTTGGTTTCAAACAATGTACAGAATGTGGCTGTAAGTTACCACTTTCTGATGGCCATGATTTATTTGTCTATTGCTTGAATATCTCCCACCTTTCAGTGGATCCCCCGTGTGGGATTTGTAGAAATATTTCGACCAGGACTCTCAATGAAAGAAAGAAAGAACAAGTTAACCTTGAAAGGCCTCCTTAAAACTCCTTTCTGTGAGGCTATCTCTGAGTCAGAGGGTTCACCCCCTCCTGCTAAACCCAGTAAGAGGCGCTCTTCTTCTTCCTCCTCTAGGACGCTCACTTCATCTCCCTCTGAAGATTGCAAGGAGTCGTCTCACAAAAAGGTAAAAATTTCGAGCCTGGCGCTGCCATCTGTGACCCTTTCGGCCACAGCCTCGGCACTGCTGCAGTTGATTCTTGCTCCAGCTATGTCCTCTTTATCGCCACCAGCACCGGAGATCCCGGTGCAGACACGTACAGCTCCGACAGTTTTGTCACAGCCTTTATTGGCACCATCTCTGCAGGTACAGTCTCCTTTGGCACTGTTGGTGCAAACTCATTCATCCCCGAGTTTGTCGATACTGTCCTCTACGGTGCAGACACCTTCAGCACCGACATGCTCTTCAGTGCAGCCCTTTTCGGCACAGTCATTACTACCAGTGCAGACACCTTTCTCGATGGCACTGTACTCATCGGTGCAGACATTTACCGCACCACCCTTTACAGTGCAGACACCTTCGACTTCTATGGCGTTGCCTTCATCAACGCAGATAACCTCAACACCATTCTCCTCAGTGCAGACACCCTCGGTTCCGTGCTCTGCACCACTCGAACTAGCAAGGACCAAGCATTCTCCTTCCTTGGATCCTTTTGTTGGTAGCCAATATAACCATTTTGTAGAAAGGCCAGAATCACCTTCAGATTTCTCTATGAGGTCGACCAGGAGCCTCACACAACAAGATGTGCTGCAGCTTGTCGACCACTTGCTTGTGGCCAGAGGTCTCACTCAACCATCTTAAGTTACATTCCCTCTGCCAGGTGACCATATTTCTCCACAGACTCCAACATACACTCCTCCTTCGACTTCCACACAAGCATCGAAGCCCCTTCCTCCAACAGCAGCTTCCCTCCCTCCGACCCCAGTAGTGGACCTCACTTTGGAGCCGGAGTCATCCTTGTGGCCCTCGGTGGACTGGGCATTGGGCTGTTCTCAGGCTAGTGGCTGTGCCATGCGGGAAGACATTCTTGATTCCATGCTGATTTTTTCTATGGCACCCTCCAGGAACCCTCCTTCCTTCACACTCCACAGCCCTCTTGAGACTCCTGGTCTGTGGGTTGGCTCATTGGAGTGGGGTATGACCCCGGTTCGGAGGTTGTAGTGCTTGGTTCCAGGCTCCCATCCCTCTTTGGGTGGTCTGGCCTTCCAGGCCGTGGAGAGGGCACTTGCCTCCACTGGCAAACCCCCCATGTCTGAGTCTTCTCCCCTCTCTGTGCTGCAGCTGTCGCAAGCCAAAACCACCGGACACTGGGCACAAGGGCCTCAGGTTTCTCCCCCTTAGGAGACCCCCTGTTTGCAATCTTCCCCAGAGATCCCCACTGAGGAAGTCCCTCGCAAGGTTTCGTGCAAGAGGAAGCACATGGACTCCACTGAGGAGTCTTTGACCGAAGGGATGGACTTTGATGACGGGGAAGGGTCCCCAAGGTCACCCTCTGATGGGGTGTCCTTTGGTGACATCCCCGAGATCCTAAGACAAAGGGGTGACTGGAAGTCCTCCATCCCTTCCTCTGGCCCCCTACCTCCTGGGTTACCCCGCCGGCCGATGAGCTTGTCCAGCTCATCGTACAGTGTGCATGGAAGGCTCCTGACACTCTGGAAGCTATACCGCGGAGGCCTGGCAAGATTTTATCTCCCCCAGCTGAGCATCCCCATTGGTCAAAAGGTCTTCCAGTAGATGCCATGGTGGTGGTAGCCGCAACCAAGAAAGACTTGGCAGAAGAGAGACAGACTGTCCATCTACCCGACAATGAGTCTCAGGCAATAGACAGACTCGGGAAGCATGTGTTTGCTTCATCGACCTTCGCCGAAAGATCCTTGAACTACTTGGCACACTTTACAAGGCTCCAGAGGGACCTTATCAAGCACTTCTCTGAAATCTTGGCAGGATCTGTTTCTGATGAGATCCGTGACAATGTAGCTTCTCAGATAGTGACCCTAGAATCCATATCCAATTCGTCAATGCGCCTTATTTCACACACAACGGAAGGAGCGGCAGGCACAGGTATAGTCACGAGACGACATGCCTGGATGCGCCTCTATGACTTTATGGACTCCTTTAAGGCTTCCTTTATGAACGCCCCCATTGAGGCTGCTTCTTTGTTTGGCCCTAAAGTTAAAGATACCCTGGCAAGGTGTGAACAAGATGGCAAGACCCTGTCTGCCATTATTGTGCGACACTCACCTCTAGAAGTGGTCAGGGGTCATTTTTCCTTGTAACCTACTGCCTAGCAAAGCATAACCACCGATTCTTGGGTACAACAGATAATATCCAAAGGCTATCACATCCCCTTCCATCTCTGTCCCACCTCATCCAGAGACTTACCCGACATCCCACCCATTCAAAGGGAAGTAGCACCACATGAAATCCAAAAGCTGCTACAAAAAAGAGTCATCCAAACGGCCCCCCCAGACCAGATAGGATCTGGTTTTTACTCAAGGTTATTTTTGGTGCCAAAAAGATGGGATTGGAGATGGATTCTGGATATCAGTACACTGAACAAATTTGTAAAAACAGATAAATTCTGGATGGTCACGGTTCAGTCTATCCTTCCTCTTCTGGAAGAAGATGATTGGATGTGCTCTGCAGATCTTCAAGATGTGTATTACCATATGAAAATGGACACGCTCAAGAAGATACCTCCGCTTCCACATAGGAGCTAATCACTACCAAATTCGAGCACTGCCCTTTGTTCTCTCTACAGCCCCTGAGTGTTCACCAAATACATGGCAGTGGTCATTGCTCACCTGCGACTTCAGGGATTCCAGGCATTTCCATACCTAGACGACTGGCTCCTCACCACCCCCACCAAGCGTCTACTGGAAGAAGCCCTAGACTACACTCTTCTCACAGCACAATGCCTGGGAATCGCTATAAACTGGGAGAAGTCCAAGATGACACCACCACAATCTTTAGAATTCATTGGGGGTTCTGTTGGACACGAGGAATTGCAGAGCATCTCTTCCAGATCACAGACTTCAAAGAATAGGACAAGAGGTTCAGCCACTACTCTGTCACCACAAATCTTCTGCTCAGTCCATACTCCAACTCTTGGGGTCAATGGCAGCCTCGATCACCATTGTTCCTCTGGCCAGATTCCACATGAGACTTTCCAGTGGTTACTCTCGACTCAGTGGTACCCTCTACAACATCCTTTGTCCTTTCAGATAAGTGTAACTCAGAGATGCAAGCAATATTTGCTCTGGTGGATGTCTCAAAATCCTTAATGGTCTAGCCCCTTCAGTCCCCATCAGCCAAAAGCCATGGTGGCCACGGACGCCGCCCTGATGGGGTGGGGAGGGTATGTCAGGGAAACCCGGTCCAAGGCACCTGGTTGGAGATTGAGGCCCTTTTGCTTATTAATGTTCTGGAACTGAGGACAGTGCTGTTAGCGTTGCAAGCATTCTACTCCATCCTTCTGTCAGGGACTATGGCAATCCGATCAGACAACATGTCGGTGGTCTGGTACATCAAGCTAAGCAAGCACCAGATCTTATCCATTATGCTGAGAGGCCTTGAGAATATGGCAGTGGACGATAGCTTCCAACTGCTTTCTAATTGCAACACACATTCCCGGGAGCTCCAACGTGATAGTGGACAAATTGAGCAGGTGCATTCTACAACCTCACAAGTGGTCCCTCAATCCTGTGATAGCGGCAAGAATTTTCAACCGCTGGGGCCAGCCTTGCTGTGACCTAGTCACCTCCCCAACCAACTACAAGTGCAGCAACTATTTTGCCCTGATATCCCCCACAGGGGCAGTCACTGAGAGACGCTCTAGTCCATGCTTGGCCCTCATGTCTGCTTTATGCTTATCCTCCTCTTCCCCTCATCTCCCAATTTCTGAAGAAAGCATGGCAGTTTAAAAGCAAAGTGATTCTCATTGCTCCATATTGGCCTCGACAAGTTCGGTTCCCCTTCCTCTGGCCTCACCTGCTAGATCGACTATGGATCCTTAATCCATCCCCAACATTGTTATCCCATCCGCAAGGTCTGACTCACCACAATCTAACAACCCTGAAGCTGACAGCTAGGTTTCTCCACTTCCTATGATTGCCAGGCAGGATAACCTCTCGTCACCGGTGCACAATATTCTTATCGTATCTCATAAATTGTCCACCAGACTATTCTATCTCAGCAAATGGAAAAGGTTTTCATTATGGGCAGTGAATAAACAATTAGACTCCTTGTCAGCACCAGTTTCGGTGGTTTTAGATTACTTATCACATCTTTTCCAGTCTGGGCTGTCAGCCTCTACTATTCGTGTTCATTTAGCTGCCATTTCTAATTTCCACATTGGTTTTCAGGATTTTTCGCTCATGTCACATAGACTCTGTAAGACTTTCTTGAAGGGTGTTTATCACCTAAAACCTCCCTTTAGAGAACCAGTACAACCTTGGGATTTGGCCTTGGTTCTACAAGCCCTAATAGCTCCCCCCTTTGAACCTGTGTCTTCATTTGATTTAAAGTATTTCTCTTGGAAAACTTTGTTTCTGGTTGCAATCACATCGCCCAGACGTTTGTCAGAACTTCAAGCCTTATGCATCAAACATCCCTACCTTATTTTCCGTAAGGAAAGAGTATCACTGAAAACTAATTCTTCCTTTTTACCTAAAGTGGTGTTAAACTGGTCTATCAGCCAGTCTATTGACCTCCCTGTATTTTTTCCTAATCATTCTAACAAGGAAGAGTATTGCCTGCACTCCCTGGATGTTCATAGGCAAATGCAATTTTATCTGGACAGAACAAAATCTACCTGTAAATCAGACCAACTATTTCTGGCCTTTTCTGGACCAAGACTAGGTCATCCTGTCTCAAAAGTTACATTGGCGTCATGGTTGAGAAATTGCATTACCTTTATCTACAACAAAAACAATATCACCTTGCCTCACAGAGTGAAAGCCCATTCTACAAGGTCTATGGGAACTTCAGCAGCTTTCCATGCTTAGGCTTCCCTCAATGATATTTGCTCAGCTGCGAAATGGGCCAAACCTCATACTTTTATCCTTCATTACAAATTGGATTTGGCCTCCAGAGGTAGAGCTTCTTTTGGCTCCATGGTGCTCAGGAATGTCCTTGCATGAGGGCCACCCAGGGATATGGGTAGCTGGGGACTCTGTCCCATCAGTAAGGAGTGAATGAAGATTGATAACATCAGATGAAGTTATGTCTTACCATAACATTCCAGCTGTGTTGTTGATCTTCGTTCATTCATTACTCCCCACCCTCCGTCCCCCTCAGGAGGTTCCTGGTTGATCTCATATACTCCTTTATTGTAGGTCTGTTATGACCAAAGGTAGCCTCTACTTTTGTGTATCAACTTGCAAACTCGATCTGAGGTAATAGGGAGCAGAGCATTCTGGGTAGGATCTTGGCTCAAGCGTTTTTGGCTGACGCGAGCTTGGTATGAGAACAGCTCGGTTCCTAGGATGGAACTGATAACCCATTAGTAATGAATGAACGAAGATCAACAGCACAGATGGAACGATATGGTAAGACATAACTTCTTTTTTTCTTTACTGCAGCAACCAAAACTACCCTTGCAAAAAACATTTTTTACTTCCCCCCTCCTTCATGGTGCCCCTGTCCTAACTAACTTACAAACTTCTACTATAAGCAAGATGGAACAGTGCTACAACAATGTTGCTTAGTTTGCCACAAACTCTAAATATCACACACACCACTGTAAATCACTCCTAGAACTAAACTGGCTTGAACTCCCCAACCAGCTTGCCTTTAATCAGCTATCCACATTGCACAACCTTATTTTCAAGCCTACTGCCTGCCCTGCACTAGCCAGTCTAGTCACACCTTACACACCAAATTGATCCCTACAATCAGAAGACAAAAATCTCTTAGCTATCTCAAAACCCACAAGAAAACCAGATCACTCTCTGTATTCATATTCTGTCTCTATACTTTGGAATTCACTACCTCTAGCTACCAGGTCTGTGCCTGGCCTAAACCAGTTCAAAGTCTCTTTAAAAAATCATCTCAAAATGACACAGCTCTGCTGCAGCATAAAGCCTGCCTGATGCTCAGCCCTTCCTCCTCTTCCACACTAGCCTCATCCTACTCTTCTGTCACATTTCAGTCCTTCACAGTCTGCAAGATCCTAAGGCTCTTCTAACTCCTCTGTTTCTATTCCATATCCTTAAGCTACTGTTCGGGCTGTATTGCTTCTATTCGTTTTGACTCTCTCACTATCTTTCTGTATCACTAACGTTCTGGTTACTATTTTCCTAACTGAAACTAACATTCTATTTATTTATTTATTTATCTGTCTTTTGCTCATGTACTATAGCCAGTCAATGTCATACATTGCACTACCTACATACTATATATTTTTTGGACACTACATGTATAGTGAGAGTGATTGTCTATAATGTTTTTAATTCTATAGAATCATCTAGATGTGTAGTATATATATTGTAACACTGTGTAATATAGTTTGTTCTTTCAACTTATTTTGTATAGTATTTCTAATGTGATTTGTACTGTATTGGCTTTTACTGTATTCTTTATTGTACTGTATGTGGAGCTTTTCTCCCTGGGCCTCTGCTGAAAATGGGTTCTGTAGACCCAGTCAGACCACCCTGGTAAACAAATGTCAAATAAATAAATAATTGCAAATGACTCGCAACCTCACCAAGCCGCCTAATACTGGAAGAAGCCCTAGACTACACTCTTCTCACAGCACAATGCCTGGGAATCGCTATAAACTGGGAGAAGTCCAAGATGACACCACCACAATCTTTAGAATTCATTGGGGGTTCTGTTGGACACGAGGAATTGCAGAGCATCTCTTCCAGATCGCAGACTTCAATGAATAGGACAAGAGGTTCAGCCACTACTCTGTCACCACAAATCTTCTGCTCAGTCCATACTCCAACTCTTGGGGTCAATGGCAGCCTCAATCACCATTGTTCCTCTGGCCAGATTCCACATGAGACTTTCCAGTGGTTACTCTTGACTCAGTGGTACCCTCTACAACATCCTTTGTCCTTTCAGATAAGTGTAACTCAGAGATGCAAGCAATATTTGCTCTGGTGGATGTCTCGAAATCCTTAATGGTCTCGCCCCTTCAGTCCCCATCAGCCAAAAGCCACGGTGACCACGGACGCCGCCCTGATGGGGTGGGGAGGGTATGTCAGGGAAACCCGATCCAAGGCACCTGGTTGGAGATTGAGGCCCTTTTGCTTATTAATGTCCTGGAACTGAGGACAGTGCTGTTAGCGTTGCAAGCATTCTACTCCATCCTTCTGTCAGGGACTATGGCGATCCGATCAGACAACATGTCGGTGGTCTGGTACATCAAGAAGCAAGGGGGCACCAGATCTTATCCATTATGCTGAGAGGCCTTGAGAATATGGCAGTGGACGATAGCTTCCAACTGCTTTCTAATTGCAACACACATTCCCGGGAGCTCCAACGTGATAGTGGACAAATTGAGCAGGTGCATTCTACAACCTCACAAGTGGTCCCTCAATCCTGCGATAGCGGCAAGAATTTTCAACCGCTGGGGCCAGCCTTGCTGTGACCTAGTCACCTCCCCAACCAACTACAAGTGCAGCAACTATTTTGCCCTGATATCCCCCACAGGGGCAGTCACTGAGAGACGCTCTAGTCTATGCTTGGCCCTCGTGTCTGCTTTATGCTTATCCTCCTCTTCCCCTCATCTCCCAATTTCTGAAGAAAGCATGGCAGTTTAAAAGCAAAGTGATTCTCATTGCTCCATATTGGCCTCGACAAGTTTGGTTCCCCTTCCTCTGGCCTCACCTGCTAGATCGACTATGGATCCTCAATCCATCCATAACATTGTTATCCCATCCATGCAGGGTCTGACTCACCACAATCTAACAACCCTGAAGCTGACAGCTAGGTTTCTCCACTTCCTATGATTGCCAGGCAGGATAACCTCGTCACCGTGCACAATATTCTTATCGTATCTCATAAATTGTCCACCAGACTATTCTATCTCAGCAAATGGAAAAGGATTTCATTATGGGCAGTGAATAAACAATTAGACTCCTTGTCAGCACCAGTTTCGGTGGTTTTAGTTACTTATCACATCTTTTCCAGTCTGGGCTGTCAGCCTCTACTATTCGTGTTCATTTAGCTGCCATTTCTAATTTCCACATTGGTTTCAGGATTTTTCGCTCATGTCACATAGACTCTGTAAGACTTTCTTGAAGGGTGTTTATCACCTAAAACCTCCCTTTAGAGAACCAGTACAACCTTGGGATTTGGCCTTGGTTCTACAAGCCCTAATAGCTCCCCCTTTGAACCTGTGTCTTCATTTGATTTAAAGTATTTCTCTTGGAAAACTTTGTTTCTGGTTGCAATCACATCGCCCAGACGTTTGTCAGAACTTCAAGCCTTATGCATCAAACATCCCTACCTTATTTTCCGTGGAAAAGAGTATCACTGAAAACTAATTCTTCCTTTTTACCTAAAGTGGTGTTAAACCGGTCTATCAGCCAGTCTATTGACCTCCCTGTATTTTTTCCTAATCATTCTAACAAGGAAGAGTATTGCCTGCACTCCCTGGATGTTCATAGGCAAATGCAATTTTATCTGGACAGAACAAAATCTACCTGTAAATCAAACCAACTATTTCTGGCCTTTTCTGGACCAAGACTAGGTCATCCTGTCTCAAAAGTTACATTACGCGTCATGGTTGAGAAATTGCATTACCTTTATCTACAACAAAAACAATATCACCTTGCCTCACAGAGTGAAAGCCCATTCTACAAGGTCTATGGGAACTTCAGCAGCTTTCCATGCTTAGGCTTCCCTCAATGATATTTGCTCAGCTGCGAAATGGGCCAAACCTCATACTTTTATCCTTCATTACAAATTGGATTTGGCCTCCAGAGGTAGAGCTTCTTTTGGCTCCATGGTGCTCAGGAATGTCCTTGCATGAGGGCCACCCAGGGATATGGGTAGCTGGGGACTCTGTCCCATCAGTAAGGAATGAATGAAGATTGACAACATCAGATGAAGTTATGTCTTACCATAACATTCCAGCTGTGTTGTTGATCTTCGTTCATTCATTACTCCCCACCCTCAGTCCCCCTCAGGAGGTTCCTGGTTGATCTCATATACTCCTTTATTGTAGGTCTGTTATGACCAAAGGTAGCCTCTACTTTTGTGTATCAACTTGCAAACTCGATCTGAGGTAATAGGGAGCAGAGCATTCTGGGTAGGATTTTGGCTCAAGCGTTTTTGGCTGACGCGAGCTTGGTATGAGAACAGCTCAGTTCCTAGGATGGAACTGATAACCCATTAGTAATGAATGAACGAAGATCAACAGCACAGATGGAACGTTATGGTAAGACATAACTTCTTTTTTTCTTTACTGCAGCAACCAAAACTACCCTTGCAAAAAACATTTTTTACTTCCCCCCTCCTTCATGGTGCCCCTGTCCTAACTAACTTACAAACTTCTACTATAAGCAAGATGGAACAGTGCTACAACAATGTTGCTTAGTTTGCCACAAACTCTAAATATCACACACACCACTGTAAATCACTCCTAGATCTAAACCGGCTTGGACTCCCCAACCAGCTTGCCTTTAATCAGCTATCCACATTGCACAACCTTATTTTCAAGCCTACTGCCTGCCCTGTACTAGCCAGTCTAGTCACACCTTACACACCAAATTGATCCCTACGATCAGAAGACAAAAATCTCTTAGCTATCTCAAAACCCACAAGAAAACCAGATCACTCTCTGTATTCATATTCTGTCTCTATACTTTGGAATTCACTACCTCTAGCTACCAGGTCTGTGCCTGGCCTAAACCAGTTCAAAGTCTCTTTAAAAAATCATCTCAAAATGACACAGCTCTGCTGCAGCATAAAGCCTGCGTGATGCTCATCCCTTCCTCCTCTTCCACACTAGCCTCATCCTACTCTTCTGTCACATTTCAGTCCTTCACAGTCTGCAAGATCCTAAGGCTCTTCTAACTCCTCTGTTTCTATCCCATATCCTTAAGCTACTGTTCGGGCTGTATTGCTTCTATTCGTTTTAACTCTCTCACTATCTTTCTGTATCACTAACGTTCTGGTTACTATTTTCCTAACTGAAACTAACATTCTATTTATTTATTTATTTATCTGTCTTTTGCTCATGTACTATAGCCAGTCAATGTCATACATTGCACTACCTACATACTATATATTTTTTTGGACACTACATGTATAGTGAGAGTGATTGTCTATAATGTTTTTAATTCTATAGAATCGTCTAGATGTGTAGTATATATATTGTAACACTGTGTAATATAGTTTGTTCTTTCAACTTATTTTGTATAGTATTTCTAATGTGATTTGTACTGTATTGGCTTTTACTGTATTCTTTATTGTACTGTATGTGGAGCTTTTCTCCCTGGGCCTCTGCTGAAAATGGGTTCTGTAGACCCAGTCAGACCACCCTGGTAAACAAATGTCAAATAAATAAATAATTGCAAATACTGTGCAATGTTTATTAAGTCTACTAAAGTAAGAAAACTTAAGGCCTTGAAACATTCACTTCCATCAAACATTATTTTTTTACAACTTTATAAAATTATTACTTAAGACATAGGGAAACGTACATTAATATAAAAGAAAAACTAAAGTGTCTTTCCAGTTAAATACATTACACATCACATATGTTGTTTTATATAACTATTGTCAGTCTAACATTACATACATTTCTAAATTCCTGCCTTCCCTTAAACCTCACTCCTCCTCCAGAACATTATTATACGTGTATTGTTCCCACAGTTTCCATTTATTTCTATGTAATCCACTCCTCTTTTCTAAACATCCCACTTTCAGTTCTGTTATCTCTGTTACAATATTCAGTGCTTCAGTACTTCAAATATAGTTGTTTAGATTTTGATTTCCATTTTCTATTAATTGCTTTTTGGCAACCACTAGAATTAAAGTTAGCAAGGCCTTACTTTATCTAGACAATTCAGATCCTGTGTCCCAGATAAAAAGAATAATTTCCTTAGTTACACAGATTTGCTCACCCAGTATTTCCTGAGAGAGTACCTTGAAGGGAATTTTTAAAATCTGCCAACTCATTACAATCCCAAAATATATGTTCCCTGTTGCCCCCTTCGTCCACATCACGCTTTCAACATTTGCCCTCTACCTGGGAAAAAAAATGCTTTGGAGTCTGCTTAGGGTATAAAATACATATGCAAACACTTTCAAGCAAAAATCCTAAACCATCTAGACTTAGTTGCAGTCTATCTTCCCAACCTTTTATAACCTCTTCTGATTGAGTCTTATAGATTCTTATAGTTATCGTGCAATATTTTATACAGCCTACTAATCATCCATTTTTAACACCAGCTTCTGGTGTAGATTCATGTTTTATTTTATTTATTTATTTACATTTTGTTAACCGAGTTAGTCTGGCTGGGCCAGAAGCCTTTTTTCAGTAGAGACCCGAGGAGAAAAGCTCCAGTACAAAAACAGTTAGTTATAATGAAGTACAAAATTAGCAAGACGGAAGTTAAAAAAAAATGCACAATATTATACATAGAAGAAAAATAAAGTTTTTGTTGATAAATGGTAGGAGAACAAGCAATCTTGGATACAGTATATATAGCACAGATAATATATAACTAGATCGAGGGATAAAAGAGAGAAGAAAAACAGTGGCAGAAGCGGTAGGGTTAGTATTCAAGTAGGG
The DNA here is from genome assembly GCF_019279795.1 of Protopterus annectens. NCBI lineage: Eukaryota > Metazoa > Chordata > Ceratodontiformes > Protopteridae > Protopterus > Protopterus annectens. The sequence goes on from NC_056737.1 coordinate 793,167,146, forward strand.
TAATTGCAGGGGAAAATCCAGGAGCTTTGCAGATATTCCTTAAGTGCAGGCCTGAAACTATTTAAGCTATTGAGTGATCGGATATAGAGAGGGAGTTTATTCCAAGCAGAGGTAACAGAGTGACTGTATAGTATTTTACCTATGTTTTTTTTTTTTTTTGTGTGTGTGTTTGGAGATTTGGAGGAGGTGTAGGTCAGAGCTACGGAGTTCACGGTTGGGAGCATAGGGGGAGATGAGAGTAGTAAGAGAAAGACAGGCTAGGGGTTGGTGAAGGTGTGAGTGGGTCAGATAAAGCTGAGGTAGGATGAGTTGATGTTGAGATTCTAGCCAGTGAAGTTTTTTTGTAATTAAAGACAGTGGTGTGATCGATAGGGGAGATTCCTAACAAATATAGCAATCTTATTGTGAGTTCAAGATTAGATAACAGATTTTTTGGGAGGCTAGTAAAGATAGGGGCAGCATATAATAAGGTAGGGAGTAGATAGGCTTGAGCTAAGGACAGTTTAGATTTTTGAGTTAGGAATTTTTGTTTCTATAAATTAGTCCAAGTTTCTGGTGTGTCTTTTTAATGCAATTATTTATGTGGATGTCAAATTTAAGCTCATCATCAATGAAAACCCCGAGTAGTTTAGTATAAGATTCAACTTTGATAGTGGTATTATTTAGAGAGGAAACAGAGAAGGTGGATTTGAGGTGATGTAGAGACTTGGGGAGGAAGAGAAGGAGTTTGTTTTATTAGGAGTGAGTAGTAGTTGATTAGACACAAGTCATTTTTTTACAGAGTGAAGAGATTCTTGTGTGAGGGTGAGTAGGTGGTACAGTCGTCAGCATACTGTATTAATGTGGAGTGTGGGAAGGATTGGTAAAGATTGTTTGTAAAGATATTGAATAACAAGAGTTCCAGGATGGAGCCTTGGGGGACACCTGTTTGGATGGGGAGAAATGAAGAAGTTCCAGAGAGCCATTTGACAGATTGCAGTCTATTAGACTAGTAACTAGAGAACTAGCTGAGAGAAGAGTTGGAGAGGTTGAGGTGAGCTAGTTTAGAGAGAAGGAGGTTGTGATATACAGTGTCAAAGGGTTTAGAGAGGTTGAGGAATAGGCATGAGGCTAGTTTATTATTGTCAAGAGATGCAGCAATAGAGCGAGTGAAGGATATTAGAGTGGTAGGTGTGCTGGGGATGGAAACCATGTTTTGTGGGGGTGAGATTTTCTTGAATGAGGTAAGTATTGAGCTGTTTATGGATGCACTTTTCAAGGATTTTAGAGAGAGGGGATAGAATAGCAATAGGCCTGAAGTTAGAGTAGTCAGTGGAGTTTCTTCCTTTGTGTAGAGGCTTAACAAAAGATTTCTTCCAGATGTTAGGGACAAGGTGTTCCTGAATTGATTGATTAATAAGAATGGAGACTGGGTAGGTGATGAAGGAGGCTGCTAGCTTGGGATAGAGTGGTGGTAAATTATCGGCAGAAGGAGAGCAGGGTTTAAGTTTATTGAGGAGTAATCTGATATAAGAAGTTGGGATAGGTTTAAAAGAGAAAGAAGAGGAAGAGGAGGGTGGGGAGCGGAGGTAGTGTTGATGTTTGAGTTTGCCTTTATCAAATTTTATATGCAGTTAACTAAAAACTCTAACAGAGCAGATTTTTTTTTCACTTAGGATTCCCCTATCCCTTTCTGTTTGCCTATACTCTATCAATCCCTTGGAGGGAAGGCAGTCTCTAGCTTGTTGTCCAGAAGTCGTCTCGGTCTTATCCCATTCCATTATCTTTCCCTCTCTAGTTATTTGCTTTCAGTATCCTAATTCCTTTGCCAGTTTTCTCCAGTAAATTCCAGCCCCTTTCTTCCCTATTCTCTGTACCCCTACTTGCAGTCATCTGCATCAGCAAAATCTTCTTTCTTTATTTTTATGTTGGCTTAGTTCTTAGAATACTTTCTGCAGCTTTATGAATATATATAATGTATTGCTGTTGTTATTCTCCTTAAGGATGTGCATCCAAAATCTCACTCCCTTTATTTCATGGAGCACCCCCCCCAGCTTTATTATCATCCCTTTCCACTTTGAATTCTAACTTTCTGATTGTGTTTTATATATATATATGGGTCTACTTCTAATGACGAAGCATCCCGATCGACAGTGAAATCACCGGCGCCAGAACCCACACAAAACACCGAACACCACACACTAACACACCACACTACACGTAAACAACACAGTACACTACAACACATATCCACTAGCCCTAACCCAAACCCTAACCCTAAGGTCCCTACCTGCACCCTAACCCTAACTCACTTACACGAACCCCAAGCTCCGACACTACCCCTACTCTCCTACCTGCACCCTAACCCTAACTCACTTACACACCCGAACCCCAAGCTCCGACACTACCGCACACTCACCTATCACACACCCTAACCCTACATCCCTCCTACTCCTAAATCCCTCACTATCGCATACTTTACCAGGTCGCGCTTACACATTCCCCTTTCGGTCTTCCGTCTGTCGGGATTCGAAGGCGGTCGTCAACTGCGTCGATTCGTCGTCGTGTCGGTGATTTCACTGTCGGTGAATCATGCTTTTCATTAGAAGGAGACCCATATATATATATATATATATATATATATATATATATATATATATATATATATATATATGAACCTTACTAATGTAGCTGTAAAATATCCCTTTAAATCAGGTAATACTAAACCACCTTGCTGTATTGGAAGGATCAAAGGATCAACTTATCTCACTTAACCTTTGTCCTCTTCCCCTCCCAGATAAATTCCTTCAACTCTTTATTAATTATTGACCACACCTTCTCCTCTGGTTGTTAAAATATGCCTGATGTGTATATAAAGCTAAAGGGACTAAAAACATTTTCACTGTTTGTATCTTGCTATCCATATCCATAGGTATGAGTTTCCAGTTTCTTTTTTTGTATTATCTTTTGTTGTGTCTCTTCTTATATAGCTTTAGCTGCCATAACAGAAGCCTTTTTAATCCACAGTGCTAAATACTTAATTTCATTGTGTCCCCATAAATATGGGTATTGTTAAACCAATTCATTTGTGGGTACATAATTTACAGCTGTAGCCTTTGTTTTATCTTCATTAATTTTATATCCTAAAAATACTTGAAACTGTCTCAAAATGTTTCACAACACCAAAGTGTCCTTTTTTTAATTTATCAGGTATAAAATAATATCATCTGAAAGTAAAGACAACTTTTATTGATTACCATTCCAACTACATCCTTGAATTTTTCAGTCCCTTATTTTCTTTGCCAATGGCACTAAATATAAAATAAATAACAACTGGAAAGAGGGCACCCCTGCCTGTTTCCTCTGTTCAGACACAATGTATCAGATAGGAACCTTCCCACTTTAATTCTTGCTTCTGATCTTTCATATATCCTCCTAATTAATCTTATTATTGTATTAGGGACTGCAAATGGTTCCATTGCCCTACTCATAAAAACAAATCCCAGATTACTCTGTTAAGTGCTTTCTCTGCATCGAGACACACCAACACAAGCAATATTTTCTTACAGTCTGCTTCTTTCTGGATCATCATTGTTCTGTTAATGTTCACACCAAAAAACAGTGCGTCTATTCCAATAGCAATAAAGGCTCTCCTCCGTATACAAAGACCAATAGTAAACGCTATGTATTCTCCAAAGTCTCGGACTACAGACAATAATCCTTAAGAAATGATATATAAAAAAGTGTAGATTTATTGACGTAAATTGAACGCTGAACATACAAATTAAACGAACAGATTAAGAGCTTTCATCTCCTTCACGGAGACTTCATCAGAATCTGTTAAAACAATACATCCTACATTTAAATGCCATTCATATACAATAATTAATTATTTAATTAATTCCTTAATGGCTGGCTATTTAATTACTGCAAGTTTTAACCATTAATGGTGCAGTATAAAAAATACTAATACAAACATTTTAAAAAACAGAAGAACTGAATTCATAATATAGATTGATAAAACAATGGAAATAATTTGTTACAAAATTGAATTAAAGTGTATATGTGTGAGGAATATGTATAATGTTTTAAGTTACTCTTTTAAATAAGAGTTTAATTTTATATATATATATATATATATATATATATATATATATATATATATATATATGTTAATTTGTATATCTCTTATAGGTAATGTTTGCATACCTATAACAGTTATATATTATAAAAAAAGAACTGGCACACTTGAATATAACAATACAAATATAAATGTATATAACAAATAAATAAAATGTAAATTGTTTAAATATTAAATTTGTACGTATATGGTACAATAAAATATATAAATATGTAATATGTAAATATATAAATACTGCTTATAAATACTGCTTATAAAATTGTATAAAAGTATATAAAAAATTGAATGTCATTATATAGAATATATATATATATATATATATATATATATATATATATATATATATATATGTTTCATATTTATACAATATGTTTAAAAACATGTTAAAACAGCTTATTTTAAAAACAATATATATTAAACTCATAAAATCAAGTGATTTGTATATTGCAAAAAAAATTATTGGTTGTAGCAACATGGAATTAAGATTCATATTATATAAAATGTATTTATGTTTTTATATTTTCTCAAAAGATTATTTGTACAATAAAGGAATTATAATCTAATTGGGTCTGCAGCAAGTATTTTAAGGGCAGGACTGATAGAAATATGGTCATTTAGACCAAAAATACCGCATGCGTCTAACTTTAGTTGCCAAATCATCTCTCTAAACTCAAGTTTAGTTTCCCAGTCTCCACCTCTCTCATGCAACCCTACTTCTTCCAATATCCAAAATTTTAAATAAGCTTCATTACATATCTGTGTATGTCTGAATAATGCATTATTTTCATTCTTTTTACTGATATCACGTATATGCTCATATATACGTGCCCTTAAGTTATGTTCTGTTTTACCAATATAATATTTCCAACATTTCTTACAATAACATAAATATACAACCCCTTTTGTATAACAACTATAATACTTATTTCCTTTTAAGGTAATATTTATATTAGGGATATCCACATTTTTTACTCCTGCTATAAATGGGCATTGCGCACATATGCCACATTTAAATGCACCATATTTAGCGCATGCACCCCCTGCCAATATATTATTATTTTTCCTTTTCTCAAAAATATTTTTCAAATTCTTATTCCTTCTAAAACTATATCTAAGCGGCTGTTGAAACACATCTACTCTTGTAAGCATTTTATTGAACAACTCCCAGGTATCATTTATACATTTCTTAATCCATCCTATGCCATTGTGATGGGTCAAATTTAAATAGGGTAGCCGGTCATCCTTTTCATTTTCACAATTATTCCTTTTATCAAAAACAGTGGTTCCACTATTGATAAGTAAGGGTTTGTACACTGTTCCCCATCTATCATATACAAACTTTTTGATGGGTTGAATCACATTATCTGGGTACCCAACATCTTATGAAGCGTCTCCATATCTTCAACTAAGTCCCCTCTATCTGAAGTCATTCTAGCTGTCCTAATCATTTGTCCTTTCACTATATTCTTTTTAGAATGGTAAGGGTGGTCACTCTGAAAGTGTAAATAGGAATTTGAATGACAGTCCTTTCTATAAATTCTAGATTTATATTTATTATTAATGTGATCTTTCATAATCTTCACATCGAGGTAATGGATTTCTTCTAAGCCAGTCTCAGATGTGAATTTAAAAAATTCTGTACTGTTATTAATATAATCCATAAATTTTGTAATCTCCCCTTCTGGTCCATCCCATAAAATAAATATGTCATCCAAAAATCTATAATAACCTATAATGTATTGGTAAAACATAGAATTAAAAATGTATTGTTTTTCCCAATATACCATAATAATATTTGCATAAATGGGTGCACAGGCTGATCCCATGGCCACACCATCTAATTGATGATATAATTCTCCTTGAAAATAAATATAGTTGTATTTCAATACTAATTCCATGTTCTCTAGAACCAATTTAAATTCATTTGAAGTTAAAATTCCCATATCTATTAACATTCTTTCAAACCAATCTAAACCTACTGTATGTGGGATGACTGAAAATAAATCTTTAACATCCACAGTAATAAAAACTATATTATCTCTATAAGTACTAGAACCTATTTTATTAAGAAAATCCCAAGAGTCTATTAAAATATGAGGATAGTTTTTATAAAATTTCTTTAGTTTTGTATCTACATATATTGCCAAGGGTTGCGTTTTCGACCCTTGCGAAGAAACAATGGGTCTTAAAGGCGGGTTCTCTAAGTCTTTATGTATCTTAGGTATACCAAAAATCACAGGTATAACTGGTTTCAGTACTTTTAAATAATTATGCATATTTATATCAATAAGACCTTGAAGTAAATTATCCTCAAGAATTAAATCTATTTTCCTGTAGGAAATATTAACTTCATTTCTAGACACTACAATATATCTATTGTCCTTGTCTAGTATGTCCGTCATTCTCTTAGTATAATCCCATATATCCATCAAAACAACCCCTGTTCTGTTAATGTTGTCAAATGTTTTCATCCCCTCGACAAAACCACATTGATCCATGTCTATCAATTTTGGACAACAACACTGTGCCAAATAAGCTACCTGTCGAACAGATGAGGAGGTGCTATGTCTAAGAATATCTGATGTTTTGAGGGCCCTGAGGAGAGTAAACCCAAGAAAAGCAGCTGATCCTGATAATATTATGGGAATGGCTCTAAGAGACTGTGCTACCCAACTGTCCACTGTACTAACAGATATATTCAACACATCCCTGCAACTAGCCATTGTACTCAGTTGCTTCAAAAATACGGCAATCATTCCCTTACCCAAAAATTCCCAACTGACAAGCCTAAATGATTACTGGCCAGTTGCTCTTACATTAACAGTAATGAAGTGTTTTGAATGGTTGATCAAGAACCATATCTCTTCAAGGCTACCTGCAACACTGGATACATTACAGTTTGCTTATAGATCTAACCGCAGCACAGCTGATGCAATATCTGTAGCACTTCATGAATCCTTGGCACATCTAGAGAACAAGAATTGCTATGTCAGAATGCTGTTCATCAGTTTTAGTTCCACACTTAATACTTTCATTCCCCGAAATCTGATATCGAAGCTGATCCAGCTGGGCATCATCACCCCCCCTATGTAACTGGATACTGGACTTTCTCATCAACAGACCTCAAAAAGTATGTGTGGGAAATAACAGTTCAATCGGTATTACACTGAGCACAGCTGCCCCCTCAGGGCTGCGTCCTGGGTCCACTGCTGTTCACCTTGTTGACACATGACTGCATAGCCAAGCATGAATCCAACAAAATCATCACGTTTGCGGATGACACCACTGTCATAGGTCTTGTCAGAAATGGAACTCTCTCAGGAAACAGCCTACAGGGATGAAGTGTAGCATCTGATAGACTGGTGCGACAGCGACAATCTGGCCTTAAATGTAAGCAAGACCAAAGAATTAATAGTAGACTTCAGGAGGACTCAGGACATACATCAACCTCTGAAATTAAGGGGGTGGAAGTGGAAAGAGTCAAAAACACCAAGTTTGTGGGGGTGCACATCTCAGATGACCTCTCCCGGTCGACTCATATTAGCAGCACAGTGACGAAGGCACAACAATGTCTGCACTTCCTACGGAAACTGAGGAAGGCAAACCTGTCTCAGTCCATCCTCAAAGCCTTTTACAGGGGAACCATCGAGAGCATCCTCTCAAATGACATCATAGTTTGGTATGATAACTGCAAAGCATCTGACTGCAAGGCTCTCTTGAGGGTAGTGAGGGTAGCGGAAAAAAGTCATTGGTTCCTTGCTGCCATCCATGGATGATCTGCATGAGACTCAGTGTGTGGGAAGGGCTAGGAAGATGATCAATAATTCCACTCACCCTGCCCATGGCATGTACTTTCCTTGGGCAGGCGGTATTGCAGCTTACACTGCAAAACATCTAGACTGAACAGGAGCTTCTTCCCTCTATCCGTAAGGCTGCTGAACTTGAATGCCAGGCATGACGGTGAATAATTAGATCAATATGTCATTTTCTATGAAGTATCAGCTCTAATAATCACTCTAGCAAATTGCTTCAATAACTGGTACAGTTAGCCCGATTTCTTATGCTATTACTTCCAGAATGTGCAATAGTCAGGAGTGAGTCACCACTCCCTACATGTGCAATATGAACATCAGAATATATCATACTACAACTGATGAAGTGCAATATTCTAAGCAATCACAATGTGAAGTCATAGTCTTGCAATAACTACTAGTATAATACTGTATTAATGTCTTCCTGTCCAATTATGGTAATTTACTGTATGTGCATTAATCTTACTGTCATTCAGACTGTGTGTTCAGTATTATATCTTGCACTGGGACCAAAGCAATTTAATTTCATTCAGCTTGCACTGCTATGTATATCTGAGCGACAGTAAAGTTTGTTTTGACTTTGACTTGACTATTTAACTGGTTATTACCAAAGTACTGCAATACTTAAGTGAATTATACAGTTGAATACAGTGATGCAAAAAAGAATTGGGTTAGACTATTGTCTGCAAATAATGTCAAGCATAAAACTGTACAAGTGAGTAAGTAAGACTATAATAACAAAAAAAATATTACAGGAATTGACCAAATAAAATAGCAAACTGTTATTCAAAGAAGAAAAGTAAAAACAAAATCAACAATAATTAAATGTGAGCATCCAAAAATTCTTTGCCTTGTTTCCACCATCCAACAGCGACTAGTTTGAAAACAATTTCCAATTATAATGTAGGAAGGACCTAGTAAAAATCAGCCAAACCCTTCATATTTTATCAGAGGAAATCTTTTCATATAAAATAGGTAGTCACCTTTGAGAATGAGCAGTTTAAATGTATGCAAAGCCCCTTTCTTTGGAAAAAAATTACACCTATTAAAACTGGGAAATAACAATAATAGACAATTCTGCCTTTTAGACAGCTGATGATCCCGAGCCTGGCAATAACAGTCTGTGCCCACTTGCAGGGACCATAATTAATTTCAGCAATCCAAAGCCAAGAGGAAAACAGCAGCAAGGCTTCAGTGATGTTCCAGACTTACAGCTTAGTATACTGCAACAGTGATTTATGTGTCCTAACTCCTGTGACCAGATAGCTTACAAAGCTAAAGGCTTCCATGCATTCAAACTGTCATTTGCTTCAGTGAAGCTCCATATAAAGACAGCTGGAGTCCAAAAAGCTTCCGACCTTTTTGCCTTCATAGGAATGCTCTTCGGCAAGCCTATTGGAATTGTTGATTGGCTAGTGATTCATTAAAGCTGACTAAATAAATCCACTGTTGGGAGAAAACTTTCCATTGATTTTATTTTTTTGAGGAAATTCTGACTAAAATATATGGTTTAATTAGGAATCTTATTGTTTTTTGGACTCTAAGGGAGTGTATGGGTAATGTTTATAAGAATATTTTGTATGAAAAATTATTTTTTTTTTTTTTACAGACGTTTACTTAGGTTTTGTGAATAATGTGTGTGTTAGAAACAGGATTCTGTGCTAGTGGGGACTGTTAAAAGTTTACTTACCTCAGAGTGACTTTTTCTGTACTTTACATTTTACTGACTCATCCAGGCTTCTCTATTTGCTTTCGAGCAACCTCCAGTCTCATTGGTTTGACCTTCCCCATCTGCAAGAAAAAGAAAGTTGTCAGAGAATCTTTGGGTGTCAGAACAGCTGCTGTTGCATCTCAGACACTGGTGAGTGACTCTGCTGTGGCCACTTGTTTCTCAGACCACTCATCTTTTTCTCCCAGTTCTCTTGGAGTAGCATATCCGGCCACCAAAGACAAGGGGATAGCCATGCCCTTCTGCAACTGTAGGGATGCCCTTGGCAGACAAGGAAGAACCACTCTTGTCATTCACAAAGGAAAAGGGCAGGTGAAAGTTCTTTACCTAGCCAGAATAGGAAGCCTGTTTCTGGGACTTGTGTACCTACTGTGAGTCTGTCATTTTCCAGAAAGTTGTTGGGGGAAGGTTGCATATCAGGAATGTTTCCACAATCTGAAAATTCTACATTGTAGGGAAAGTATGGTTTAAGATGTTCCTCCTGAAGAGTTATCCTTTTCAAAATCTATAAGATGAAGCAGGTTTTTCAGTGGGAGCAAAATTAAATTCCTGTAGCACAGAAAAATGTATTATGATTTGTTACAGTTTGAGAGGCCGCATTTTGCATCAATTCCTCCTGTGTTGCCTGCTTTTTCACAACTTCTAGCTTAACTGATAGTCAGCCTCCTGCTCCAGGGATGTCTGACAGGTTATACAAGGTACCACAGTCTCATAAACATTTGATGTTATGTGATCCTATCTCGCCTACATTCTGACTGATGGGTTCGGAGCCGATCCCTCGGCTCCCACGCTTTATGCCAAAGAGCGAAGTCTCTTATTGGCTGAGCTTACTATATCCCAGGATGCACCACTACCAGTCCCCCAAATCTCGTTTGCCGCTAACTAGCAAAGACGTGGTCTCGAGCTGGCTGAGCTAAGTAGTGTTTTTCACTAACTTTTTCTGTCAGGAAATTTCTATTTCTATAGCAAAAAGCTGTTTTAACGGCTATACCGTACTTTTTGTGTGTGATTGGGTATTTTTGTGGAAAATTTGTGTGTGATTGTGTGTTTGTTCTGACTAGAGGCCCCCCTTGAACTGAAGGGCCTTTCCCTGTCAGTAAATTTAATTTCAAATCCTTAGGGGTTCTAGGATCCCCTTTAGTTATTTTCTGTAGTTGTCGGACTGTCAACCTTAATCGGCAACCGTGAGCTAATCATTGTAGTGACAGTCAATTTATAAACGGTGTGTTTTTCTGTGTTACTGAATTTGTTGCTATAATGTCTCAGGCTCCTAGGCCTTCGGGCTTTAAGAAGTGCACTAAGTGCAACTTTAAGATGTCAATCACAGACGACCACTCTCTGTGTTTATTGTTTGGGCGCTAAACATTTGCAGGAGTCCTGCAGCGTGTGTCACGCGTTTTCCTCGAGGGTCCTCCAAGAGAGGAAAAATAAACTTATTTTGAAAGGCCTGATAAAACCTTCTTTTGAAGAAGCATTAGCGTCCTCTCCTTCTCCTGCTAAAAAGAAAAGGGCGTCGGCTCCGACCAGTCCATCGGACCCGACCGCCAAAAGACATAGGCAGGCTTCTCCTTCGGCTCCACGGACTTGGGCCGAGGCGAACGGTCTGCCTCGATGCCTCCAGTCTCGACTCCTCTGGGTTGAGCCGGCGGCTGGGGCATCGAGATCACCTTCATCGGCTCCACTGATCTCGGAGCCGATGAAGGTTGTCCGCTCAGACACTTCCTCCTCGGCGCCGAAGTCCTCTTCGGCACCGATGGAAATGGGCTTGTGCTCTCCTTCGGCGCCGATAGTTATCGAGTCGCCTCAGAGCCGGTCCCCTAGTCCCTTGGAGCCGTTGGAGAGACCTACTCGTACCCGTTCGGTCTCCTCCAGGTCTTCGAGGATGTCAGATTCGGACATAGACAGGGTGCTCCAAAGACTGTTCCAGTCCCCAGTCTTTCAAAAATTTGTTTCGGCTCCAACCCAATTGGTTTCGGAGCCGATAGCCCACTCCATTGCCATTCCTCCTCCAACCGCTTCGGCCCTGTCGGAGCAGGTGCTGTTGGAGCCAGTGGAGATCCTAGGGTCGGCTCCGACCCTTACTCCAACCCCGGCCTTCGGGTCCGAGTTTAGCACACGGACTTCTTTGGCCGGACCCGGGGGTGACGTTTTGGGACCTATGCTGTCGGTTCCGAGCCTCCCTCTCGGTGCTTGACCCAGGACTTCCGTCTGCTATCATGGCTCGGGACCGGACACTCCCAGGATTCTGGGGTCCGGCTTTCAGAGCTATGAGGAGTGCCTTGGCCAAGTCTTCTTCGGCCATCTCTCGGCTTTACCGGCACCTTCCTGGGCATGGAGACTGGGTCTTTGGCAGTTCCCCTGTCTCTAGGCAGCGGAGCCCGGGGCCTGAGGTTACCCCCACTGGGGTTCCCCTCCTCCTGAGGGTTCTTGAGTTGTCTTCGAAGAGCCCCAAGGAAGAGATCGTGCAAGAGGAAGCACGTGGACTCCCCGAGTCTCTTACATCGGACACTGATCTTGATGATGTGGAGGGGTCCCCAAAGTCGTCCTCGGATGATGTCTCATTTGCAGACATTCTAGAAATCCTTAAGCAACGAGGCGGCTGGAATTCCAAACCCCTCCGTTGATGAGTCAGTTTCTCAAGGCCTTCGGGCTCAGCCCTCCGCCTCCTGGGTGTCTCCGCCCTTGACGAGCTCCTGGATTTGGTTTGTCGGAGGCGTGGGAACACCCAGATACTGTGGAACCAGTGCCTTCTCGCCTAACAAATTTTTGTCTGCCCCACCCGAGAAGGAGTTCTTGACGAAAGGCGTGGCTGTAGATGCCATGATGGTGGCATCTGCTACCCAGCAGGACGTGGCAGAGGCTTCAACGTCCGTCCATCCTCCTGATAAGGAGTCTAGGAGCATGGACGATGGAAGCGCACCCTGACTTCAGCGGCCTTTACTCTGAGGTCCCTGAATTATTTGGCACATTTCACCAGACTACAGAGGGATCTGGTCAAGGAGCTCTCAGACTCCCTCTCAGGCAACCTACCTGAGCAGCTAGCCCAGTCGGTTAGCTCTCAGTTGGCTATCCTTACCTCGATTTCTAACTCGTCCATGAGGCTCATTTCATATGCAGCCGAAGGGCAAGCGGCAGGCACAGGCGTGGCTCTACGGAGACAAGCCTGGCTCCGTTTGTGTCATTTCGCGGAGGCCTTCAAGTCTTCCTTTGCTGACGCTCCCTTTGATGGGTCCTCTTTGTTTGGACTCAAGGTAAAAGACACTCTTACCCGCTGTGAGCAGGAGGGAAAGACTTTATCTGCCATAGGAGCACGTTATTCCACTCCCTTTCGGCCTTATCCCAAGGCTAAAAGAGGAGGGAAGATGTGGTTCCATAAATCACAGAAATTCTTTCCCCAACAGCAGGAAGATTCCCCTTCCAGAGGCAGAGGGCGGGAAATTATTCTGGGAGACGCCGTCCCAGAGGCGGCAGAGGCCCCCGCAACAATGGAGACCGCGAGTCCTTTTGTGGCTCTTCAGCCTCCCACACTCCATGAGGGATTGCCCGGCTGTGCTGCTCCGGAGCCAGTCGGGTGCCATTTTGCCAAGCACCTAAAAGCCTGGGAGTCTATTACTCAGGACAAATGGGTGCCGGATTATTGCGGAGGTTACACCATTCCCTTCACACACTCACCCCCACCGTCCAAAAAAATCCCGGACCCACCACCCAGTCAAAGGGAAATTGCAGCCGTAGAAGCTTCAAAGCTGCTGGAAAAAGGAGTCATCCAACCGGTCCCCAAAGACCAGATTGGATCCGGAAACTACTCAAGGTTCTTTTTAGTGCCAAAAAAGACAGGGGACCTGAGACCCATATTGGATCTCAGCAAACTAAACCAGTCCGTCATGAAGTCCAAATTCCAGATGGTCACCTTACAATCCATTCTCCCATTATTGGAGAAAGATGTTTGGATGTGCTCCATAGATCTCAAGGACGCCTATTAATCACATACCGATACATCAGGCGTCCAGGAGGTATCTGCGCTTCAGCCTGGGAGACAGTAATTTCCAATTTTGTGCTCTGCCCTTTGGTCTCACCACAGCCCCCAGGGTGTTCACCAAGTGTTTGGCAGTAGTGACTGCTCACCTGAGGAGTCTCGGATTCCAAGTGTTTCCCTATCTGGACGACTGGCTCCTGACTGCCACCACCAGGCATCTACTACTAGAGAACCTACAAGCCACCATCTCCCTGGGTGCTTCCCTGGGAATTACATTCAACTGGTCAAAGTCTGTCTTGCTGCCTTCTCAGCGCATAAGATACATAGGAGCAGAGATAGACTCAAAATTGATGCAAATCTTCCTTCCTACCGAAAGGATACAAACATTACAAGGTCAAGTCCGAGCCCTGCTTCTAAGATCCAAAGCCCCAGCCAGGTTGGTCCTGCAACTTTTAGGTTCAATGTCTGCCATGGTTATCCTAGTTCCTCTGGCAAGATTGCACATGAGAATTCTTCAGTGGCTGTTATCAACACAATGGTCCTTTCAGGATCTCCCCCTCAATCATCACATACTGATTACAGAAACGTGCAAACGGGACCTCCGCTGGTGGCTTCAGCCATCCAATCTGAATCAGGGAAGATCTTTTGTTATGCCCCCTCCGGTAGCCACCTTGACGACGGATGCCTCCCAGACGGGGTGGGGGGGGGGCATTGTCTGGGCAGGTCAGTTCAGGGTTCTTGGCTTCCAAACGAAACCTTTCTCCATATCAATGTGTTGGAAATGAGGGCTGTACTTCTGTCCCTACAAGCTCTCCACAACTTTCTCCCTCAAGGCATTATCGCTATCCACACAGACAACATGTCGGTGGTTTGGTATCTAAACAAACAAGGAGGGACCAGATCTTACCCCCTTTGCAGAGAGGCCATGAGGGTGTGGGAATGGGCAGTGGCTACCAACCGCTTCCTGGTAGCGACCCACATTCCAGGAAAATCCAATGTATTGGCAGACAGACTGAGCAGGACTATTCTTTCTCCTCACGAGTGGTCCCTGAACGAAACTGTAGCAGCTCAGATTTTCAAAAGGTGGGGGATTCCGTGCTGCGACCTGTTTGCAACACCACAAAACACGAAGTGCAAAAGGTTCTTTCCTTGACCCAGCGTCAGGGAAGCAGCCGGATGCTCTAGTCCAACCTTGGCCAACAGGACTGCTTTACGCTTTCCCTCCGGTTCCACTCCTTCCCAAAGTCATCCAGAAAGCTTCCTAATTGGGGTCCACAATGATTCTAATTGCTCTGTACTGGCCTCGTCAGCTATGGTTCCCCTACCTACAGAAATATGCTCTGGACGGTCCCTGGTTTTTGGATCTAACTCCGGACCTTCTGATTCATCAGTCGGGACAACAGCACCAGTCCCTTCACACTTTGAAATTAGCAGCTTGGCTCCTCCACTTCCGACCTTAGTCAGAAATCACACCTTGGACCCTGAAGTTATTCACATTTTATCTTCAGCCCACAAACCCACCACTAAGAAATTGTATCACAGTAAGTGGAAGAGGTTTGCTATCTGGGCTCAACTCAGAGGCTTAGACCCTATTACTGCCCCGATACCAGAGGTCTTGAAATTTTTAACATCCTTGTTTAATCAAGGATCTTCATTCTCTACTATTAAGGTCCAACTAGCAGCTATCTCCAAATTTCACAAATCCATAGACCCACCTTTGATGAGTAGCAGATTATGTAAAACTTTCATGAAAGGTGCTGTGCTTTTAAGACCCCCAGTTTTTCATCCTGCCTCCGTGGGATCTTGATTTGGTACTTAGTGCCTTAACATCTCCTCCCTTTGAACCGGCTGCTACATGTGAGTTGAAATATCTGTCTTGGAAAACTGCCTTCTTAATTGCAATTACCTCTGCAAGAAGAGTTTCAGAACTTCAAGCCCTATCTATCAAACCACCGTACTTGATTTTTCACAAGGATAGAGTATCACTTAGGTCTAACCCATCCTTTGTTCCAAAAGTTTGTTCTAATTTCTGTCTCCAACAATCTCTAGAACTACCAGTTTTCTTTCCAAAATTTTCAAACAAAGCGGAATACACCTTGCATAAGTTGGATGTTCACAGGCAATTGCGCTTCTATCTAGACAGGACTCAACAGATTCGAAAGACAGACCAATTGTTTGTGTCCTTTTCAGATAATAAACTGGGTAAAACCATCACTAAAGTGACTATTGCCAAATGGATTAAAGATTGCATAACTCAGGCTTATTCCTCTTCAAATAAGCAACTTACAACATCTGTCAAAGCTCACTCTACTAGAGCTATGGCTACCTCTATTGCATTTCATTCCAAGCTCGCTATTTCTGAGATTTGTGCTGCGGCTACTTGGTCCAACCATACTTTCATTTCCCACTATAAATTGGATGTGGCATCTAAAGGCGAGCATCATTTGGTTCCACGGTACTCAGGAGTGTTTTCCAGTGAGCCACCCAGGATTCAGGTGCTAGGGACGCTGTCCCATCAGTCAGAATGTAGATAGGATCACATAACATCTTTTAGTTATGTACTCACCATAACTTCAGATGTTTGGGATCCATCTCGCCCATTCCTTATACCACCCTCCTTCCCCTGCCTTGGAGATCAGAAGAGATTGAGCGGTTTTGAGCTCTACTGTTTTTATCTTGTTTCATCTGACGATGTTATATAAGCAGTGCGTGCATGTGTGCATGTATGCGGACAAACTAGATCTGGGGGACTGGTAGTGGTGCATCCTGGGATATAGTAAGCTCAGCCAATAAGAGACTTCGCTCTTTGGCATAAGCGTGCCGAGTCGGAGCCGAGGGATCGGCTCCGAACCCATCAGTCAGAATGTAGGCGAGATGGATCCCAAACATCTGAAGTTATGGTGAGTACATAACTAAAAGTTTTCAAATCCTAAAGCAAACCCAGCTATGATACTGTCTCTAAATGTGTCTGCAAGCAGTTTAGTTCTGCTAGCTCCATTCACTCTAACAAGGATGGAAAAGCAATGAATAAGTTTGTGAGGAAAATGTATTCCTGTAGTACTTTGACTTTCAGAACTTTTAAACTGTCAAGCTCATATGCTAAAGTTTTTACTACAGTACTGCAGTCTTTTGAGAACATGCAGAAGACAATAGTTAAACTTTCTTCAGAGGTAAAAACAAAAAAGTTCCGTGAGTGCCTCTTGTTACATCTGCTGCTCAATTTACTAAACATATTTTAAAATGTGCTAATGATGATTCCTCTTCTAGGGCTGCTGTTTCTTGATCAGTAATGAGAAAACTGGCTTGGCTCCCTTCTCTAAATCTTCCTGAAAATGTTAAAAGTGAAATTTCAAATTCTTCCTTACATAAAGAGGTTTTGTTTGGCACTTCTGCCACTGTGATGCTAAGGAAGTATGATGAAAGGAGAAAGTTAATGCAAGGGAGAACCAAATTTTTCAACCCCCTTTTTTCAAAAGAAGTAAAAATGTCCCTTTGACATCCACTCCCTTTTCAATAAGCCATTTAAGCAGCAAGGTGCCAGCTAACAGGAGTTTTAAAAGCAGTGGCAGAGAGGCTCCAAAAAGGAAGGAAAAATCTCAAAATCAAGGACAGTTCTCTCAATCAACATAACAATTTGCCTTCTCTGACATCTCCCCTTTCCCATCCTGGCAACATCTTTCTAAGACTTCATCTTCCTTTATGGCACTATGTAGTTACAAACAAAAGGGTTCTGAATGTAATTCAGCATGCTTACACTTGGTAATGGAACTCCCTCCCTTTTCCCATGAGATTCTTTCTTACCCGGTGAAACAAGTTTCTCTCTTTTTTTCCATTCTGAAACGCTTGCTGACCCATAGACTTATATAATGTACCACTTTGAATAAAAACCTTTGTCCAAGTGGCAGTGATTTTTCTGGTATTAAAAAGGGAAGGCTCCTGGATGCCTGTACTGGATATTTCCTTTCTAAATCTTATTATCATGATTCTAAATGTTATCCTTTCAGTCACTTTTTACCTAATCATCCCAACCTTTATGCTAAAGCTAGATTTAGAGTGTTTATCATCACATTACCAATGGCAAGCAGTTCAGGTATTTTTTAAGGTTTGGTTTACATTATGAGTTCCCTGTCTTACCCTTTGGACTTATCACAACACCAAAGATATTCACAAAGTGACTTGCTGTAGTTATTGCCTAGTGCAGGCTGCAAGAAATTCTTGTCTTTTCATATTTGGATGATTGCCACATCTTTGCAGACTCTTTTTCCAGCTGTCAAAGAGTCTTTACAAACTGTCCAGAATCTTTAGTCCAAGTTTTCAAATTAAGCTTCAGAAGTCTTTTTTTACCCCTTCCCACTAGATTGCATTCCTGGGATGTCATTCAGATTCTGCCATGGGAAGAGCCTTTTTCTCCAGTGGAGATGTTTCAGCATCTGTTACTGAGTCTCTCAATTCAAAGCCATGCATCTGCAGGAGAATTTCTCAAGATATCTGGGTATGTGGCATCTATGATTCTAATGCTTCCCCTGGCCAGAATCCAAATGAAGAAAGTACAGTGGTACATCAGCTCAGTCTGTACTCAGAATCTGCACTCTTTGTCCTTTCAGATGCCAGTTCTGGGATTTGTAAAAAGAGAGGTTCTTTGGTGGATAGACTAGAGTTCTTCAAATCCAGGTCTCCCACTGTCCCTTCTGACTCCCATACAATGTGTAACTAAAGATGCATCAGACGTAGTATAGATACAGTTTCCAGTGGGCTAAAAGCTGCTGGCTGTGTTTAACCCTTCAGACATAATCGTTAGAAAGATGTTGGCAGTGACCAATGCTTTTAAGCCTTAAATAATCTCTGGTCCACAGGACCTCTACAAATGTACATAGACAGCATCACATTGATGTAGTACATAAATAAACAAGAGGATACCAGATCCTACCCTCTTCACAGACTGGTTGAATTTAAATACCTTTTAGGCACCTTTTTTCTGAGGACGTGCAACAAGTTCTAAGGAAGGTGTAAAAAGCTGCTACTAGGAAATCGTATATGTGCAAGTGGAAAAGATTTTCTAGTTGGTGCCAAACCAGAACCCTCTTTAGGCCCAACTACATCTGGTTCATGATTATTTGTTTGGGTTATTGTCCTCTGGTCTTTTGTATTCCACTATCAATGTGCATTTGTTGGCCATTACTGCTTGTCTGCCCTTTGATCCCCCACATCCTTTCAATCCATGCTCAAGTTAAACAGGTTTTGAAAGGGGTATTGCACATCTTTCCACCTAGGAAATAGGTGGCTGTTTTGTAGTTGAAAGGCTAACTGTGTCACCATTTGAATCAGTTCATTAGGCTGAATTGAAGTTCTTAACATGAAAGACTGTTCTATTCATAGCTCTGACATCTATGAGAGTATCTGAGTTGCATAAACTTATGGTGAGTTAAGCCTACCAAGCCTTCCTTCATGCTTAAAGTGGTCTTTCCTGACCCCAAGAATATGGGCAAAAAAATTCTTCACACTCTGGATGTCCAGGGGCAGCTCAGATACTACCTAAACAAAACATGACCCTTTATGAAAGATTATCAGCTTTTTGTCTCTCGCAAGGTTAAGAGGAAAGGACAACCAGTGTCAAAGATGACCATTTCAAAGATGGTTGTCTCATGCTTTTGCTCTCATCATAATACACCACTTCCAGGCAAGGTTAGGGCTCATGACACAAGGGCTTTGGGCTTCTTCAGTGGCTTTCTGAAAAAGGGTGACCTATAGAAGTATTCTAGAGATAGCAACTTGGTCCTGTGTACACACTTTTACAAAGCACAGCAAAATTAAATTCCTATTCTTTTTCCAGGCTCCGACTTAGCTTTGCTAGGACTATTTTCCAGGGTCTGCTACTGTATTAGTTTATTGGCTTCCTCCCTTTGTTAGTAAAGCTGTGGTAATCCATCCATACATCTTACACTACTGTAGCAGTGATCTATGATTTGAACATAATGCAGTTTTGTAAGTAAACTTACTATAATAGTTGATGTTCTAATAGGTCACTGTTGCAGTGGCCTCCCCTCCCTTCATCCCCCTTCTTTCCTTGTTTTTTTTCTGTTCTTTTGCCAGGTTGTGGATGTTTCACTCTTTTCTGCATAGTTTACTGTTGGGTTTGTTTCCTAGCATTGTTCTTCCAGGGCTTTTGCCTCCCTCCAAGGCAAAAAATGTTCTGAATCTTTTTGCTCTCCAGCTGTTTTTAATATGGAGCTCTGTTTGAGCTCCTGTTGGAGGACGTGGGAGGAGTCCTTTAACTTTGTAAGCTGATTGGTCGCAGGGGGGAAGACTTCCATCTCTTAGGCTACTGCAACAGTGATCTGTTAGAACATCTACTCTTTTGGTAAGTTTCCCTACACACCTGTACTTTTTAGACTGGCAAGTCCAAAAAGCATTTACCTGAAAACTATATTTCTAGGATATAGCCAAATAGACTCCAAGAAAAACATCCCAAGATACAGAAATTGCTGCATAACACCAAGATTGTTCAGGCATAATTCAAAGTGTCTATCTTTGTTACCAATCCATTCCCCTTCCGTGGGGTCAAAGACCACAAAGAGACCAAATTCAGTCCTGCTCAGGGTTAACACACTGCAACAGACTTAGTTAGTTCTTCATGTACCAATCTATTACCATTTCAGTACACTCAGACTGCACATAGGTCACTTTCAATTCACTTTGTAGATAACACAATGCAGCTTGTGCTTTCAGGTGTTGGAACAGATTCTGTGCAAGTCAGGTAACATAAAGTAACAAGGGGTGTTGAAAGTTCACCATGAAGAAGCAGTGAATCTCTTCAGCCACAGTGTAACACTGCTATAGTAAGTTGCTGAATGTGATAAAACTTACAAAATGAGGTTACTGTAGGCCACTGAAGATGTTAATTCAACATCAGTGAGATGGTGTCACACGTTTCAAAGCTGGACATAAAATGCCATATAAAGATATTTTGTAAAGAAGAACCTTCGGTGGGACAATACAAGTTTAAGAGCAAAAAAATAAGTAGAATACATATTTAATCAAACTTGTTCTAAACTTCTGTTCTCCAGTCTCAGACAGATGATTTTGCTCTGGCTGTGTCGGAGTCCTCAAACTGTCTTTTGGATATTCTCTACCTCTCTGGTGTTACTACGATGGATGCCGTTACAGGTCTGGTGCCTGGTGCATCTTCAAAGACCATGTGTACAGCTAAGACCGAGAAGGGAAAACCCCATCTTGTGCTTTAGATGGGCCAGACAGAATCCCTTCATCGCTAGTTAGGGAGGGGTAGTAGGCATAGTTATGGAAGTATGGACATCAAATACTCTAGGTCCATCATCTTAGGGACACCAAAAATGAATTTTCAAAATAGCAAACATCTTTTTTTACCTTCTACCCATTTGGCTAAATAAGAGTGGCACAGTTTTGTTAATGGAGTTTTCAAAGCCTACAAGAACCTGCAGTCCTCTTCTCCTGCTTCTTCCATCTAAAAAGAACAATTCTCACTCTCCCTGAAATAATGACTGTCAGAGGGAGAAGAGAAGAGCATGAACTGCGCTTCCAGGTATCCTCTATTGCTTCTTTGGATTCAGAGACTAAGGAGAATATGTTCTTATTCTCCTGTAGAGGAAATATCCTTTTCTGACACCATCGCTTGAATGAAGGACCTCTTCCAGTGGGAAGAAAAATAAATATCAAACACACACTATGAACCATTTTAAAGTGGTAGTTCAAAACCTATTGTCATTCCTGCTGTTGTTAGTGCTCTGGAAGATGCTTTCAATTCTGCATATGTCTCTCCAGTCAACCACCTGTACCCAAGAAGTCATATAGCCTGTATATGGTACCCCAGACTCACAAATTTCTCTTAATTAAACATATTACAGATCCAGCTGTTGTTTCTTTAGACAAAGCATCCACATTTAAACAATTAACTACTTTTAACCCAGTTTTGTCCGGCAATGATGAGAGGGCTTTTGACAGGTATGTGAAAATGGCTATGAATTTTCTACCTTAGCCTTTTATTTTCACAGGTAATTACTAGGCCTGCAGTCCAGGAGGTCATTAATTTGCCTAACCCAAATTCCTAGTTACCCGTCTAAGTGACCTACTCAGGGTCATAAAGTAGGCAAATGAGGGTTGAGGAAATCGAACTGTGTACCACAGGAAATAGCTCATCAGCAGATCACAGTCTTAATCCTGTTCTCCGACACAGACAATAAACTGTCCGGCTTACATGGTCAAATTTCTGCTTTCAAATCTTGAGTTTTGCTGCTTTACCCTCTTCTTAAGAACAATCTTCTTTACTTAACATGATTTCTTCAGTGTCTCAGGTACCCTAAAATGTGTAAATGATGCAGCTGATGCAGTTTCCCCAGGCAGTTACCACAGGTTACTTCATGCACAAATATGTTTTGGCCAAGATTGCAGAATTTCCCTAATAATGTAAAGGTGCATATGCATAATGTTTCCTTACAAAGACATTTTATTTGGCTGTTCCTCAGTTGATGTTTTAAAATGCCTACATGAAAGAGGGGATCTTATTCAAGTGGACAAGCAGATTTTTCTCAGTCTGCCATGCCAAAAGTGCAACAGGAATTATCCCTCATTTCAGGGCCCTATTTAAAGAAAACAAAATCCTGGCCCAAAAAAACAAAACAAAAGAAAACTGGGAAGCAATATATGAAAAGTGGCAAGAGTATTTAAAGAAAAAAGGAAAGGAGCCCAGCCTCCATCCGATACCTTACCAAGAAAAAAGGCATGAATATTTACTCATCCAAACCCCATCCTGACCTTGACCATCTACATAATCTAGCAAACAATGTTTTCTTTCGTTTCCCCTTTGGAATCAAATCACATCAGATTCCTAGATACTAGAAATAGTTCAGAATGGATACATGGAAGTTGGAACTCTTTCCATCCAAACCTATGAGTTCTTCCTAACCTAGGAACATCATACTCATCTGTTTCCTTCTGTTCTGTACAAAATGTTATCCCATAGTGTCATAAAATCAGTTACAAAATCTCAACAAGGCAAAGGATTTAATCCTGGAAAATTTCTAGTACACACAAAGTGGTAGCCTGGAGACCTGTGTTTTCTTTTCTCTGTTCTTACCCTGTTCATAAAAGTTCCAAAATGCAAATGTCTCACCCTTTTTCAGCAGTCCCCATTTGTTTTTATGCGACTCTGGATCTTAAACATGCTTATCGTCATATTCCTATACATAGAGACTTCAGATCCTATTTATGTTTTTTTTCTTTATCTGGTTTACATTTTTAGATCTCTTCTTTGCCCTCTGTGTTTTCCACAGCTCCAACTTTTTTTACAAGATGTATACCTCCAGTGGTTGATTATTACAGGCTACAGTGAATCCACATTTTCCCTACTTGAACAATTGCCTTATTTTTGCAGCCTCGCTCTTCAAAACTGTCAAAGGACCACTTCTGTTTCAAAATGTAGGTTTTCATCTCAGTCTTGAGAAATCTTCTCTTTTCCCTTCTCAGAGATTGAAATTTCTAAGATGCCTACTGGACACACCCCTCTTGATGGCTTATCTTCTCCCAGAAAAGGTTGCATTCATTCATCTCCAGTCCCTTGAATACCTGACAACTGCAGAGGATTTATCTTAGGATTCTGGGATACAGGTCTTACACTATTTCGATGATTCCACTAGCTAAACTGCATGTATGAAAAATACAGTGGTTTCTCAAATCAGTCTGGACTCAGCACAAGCATCTTCTGTCAGTTCTAATCATGGTGCTGCAGTTTGTTAGGAAAGCGCTTTTATGGTATGTGAATCAGACCTTGTTGAATCCAGGTCTCAAGTCTCCCTCCTCCTCATTTTATAATGATGTATCCATCAGAGTTTGCATAAGGAGCAGTATCCAGTGGAATCAAAGTACAAGAGGTTTGGGACTATTACTTCAGGGAAAAAAAAACACAGACATCAAAGAAATAATGGTCTTGATTAAAGCATTAAAAACCGTGAATCATTTGTGGACTCTTCTGGTAATTGCAGACACCACTGTGATCTGGTATATGAACAAAGAGGAACCAGGTCTTACCTTCTGTGCAGACTTGTTGTCATAGGCTGGGAAATTGTAACTCAGCATAATCTTTCCTCCAGGCTACTTGCATTGTATCAAAGCAGACACACTGAGCAGATCCAGGACAAACCCTTATATGGATGTTACACTCAGAGGTCCTCTAGGAGATTATTCACCTGTGGGGAGCTCCCCAAATAAACCTGTTTGTCTCTATTCACAACAGACATCTAAAGAAATGCTGCTCTAGAACGTCTTCTAAAAGGCCTGAAAGACAGTTGCCTTTTCCTTCCTGTGGATGGGAATATTCCTCTATGCACCCCCCTTCCTCTGGTAACCAGAGATCTGAAGTAGGTAACTTCATTTGATCATCAACCTGTGGGTATTGGATCCGACCTGGATCTGAGCCGGCAGCTTTCCAAGCTAGAGCTCCGAGCTCCCAGCTCCTCCCCCTTACCCATAACACCCTGCTACCTCCTTCTAATCCTCAGATCTCGTTTGCCGCGGCTTTGTCAAGCACGAGTTTCTCGAGCTCCTAGCGTTAGGCGATTTGTAAGTAGATTTTCCTCAAAATCTTTCTTAGTTTTTGTGTGTGTGTGTATAGTATAATTTCTTAGTTTAAACCACTGAGTTTTACCATTCCCTTGTAGTTTAAAGCCTAGTAGAACCCCCTTTTCCCTTAGGTGTTAGTGTGGCCGCGTGTGTGTTTTTTAGTTCAGAAATCATGGCCGAGGCCCCAAAGGCCATCTTTTATAAGTGCTCTGTGTGTGGCCATAAACTTTCCCCAGCAGATGGTCTCACACAGTGCATCCTCTGACTGGGGGTACCGCATTTGTCATCGGGCTGCCAAATTTGCTCAGCCTTTAACCTCCGGGCCCTGAGGGATAGGAGGAATAAGCTGATTCTAGCGGGTCTCCTACCCATGGAGTCTGCTTCCTCCTCCTCTCCCTCGGTGGCTACAGCTGTGGCTGCTGCTGCTCAGCACGCTGTCCCCTCTCCCCTGGCTGGGACTCAACCTCCCACTTCTTCCCAGGGAGAGAGGGACTCTAAAAAAGAAAAGAGAAAGAGGAGAGGGAGAGAGAGAGAGAGAAAGAGAGGCATAGAAGCCACAAGCGTTGGGCCGACTCTGCCCCCTCAGCCCCGCCTGCCAAGCTGCTCTCCTCACCCCAGAAGGTCTCCGGGCCTTCCTCCCCTCGTCTCCATTCTCCACACTTCTCACTGGAGCCAGAGGAGGAGGCCCGACCATCTTCAAGGTCATCGAGGCGACCCTCATAGCCAGCTTCGGCGGCCTCCTCTAGGTCGACCCGTAGCCTCTCCGACACTGATATGGACCGGATGATGCGTCGTTTTCTCCAAACCCAACTGCAGATGGGAGTGCTGCTGCCTCCTCCCCCCTCTGGGAGGGAGTTCAGCCCCACATTTTGCCCCAATAGCTCCTTCTCCGATCCACTATCGGGTTTTGGAGCCTTCGGATCCGAGGAGTCTCGGAGTCAGGGAGTCGGCGCCAATGGTTATCGCTACCTCAATGCCGGCCATGCCCTCGAGTTTGTCGGATCCCCTTTCAGATCCTAGCTTCGGGGCCGAGAGCTGTGCATCGGATCCGAGGGGGCCAGTGCTTCTTCGGCTCCGTTTCGGTCGGAGCACACTTCCCTCTCTGGTCCGAGCGCTTCGGCTCCAACACCAATCCCCACGCCGGATCTGAGGGTGTTAACCACGGAGCCCAGAGAGATTGGTTCACCCTCGGCATTCAACGTGGTGGAGAGGGTCCTCTCGAGAGGTTCAAGACCCCCTGCTCTTTCTTCGGATTGCGCCCCCACTCCCTTGCAGCTGGGCTTGTCTTCCATCATCCAGTCCCAGGGACAGCCTGCATTGATGCCCCAGCCCGTTCCACTGGCGGAACATGACCCTGCTGGTGAGCCCTCCTCAGACAGTCCCACTGAGGAGGCCCCTCACAAACGAAGTCTAAGATGAGGCACTTGGACTCCCCTGAATCCCTCATGGAAGACACCGATTTGGAGGTCACCTCCGAGGACGTCCCCTTTGGAGACATTATGGAAATGCTTCGCCTAAAGAGGGGGGGGGTCAGCTCAAAAATCTTCCTCGGATGAGTTGGTGTTCCGGGAGGCGTTCGCAGGCCCGTCTACCTCATGGGTGTCCCCTCTGGCCAACCCCCTGGTTGACCTCATCACTACCAGGGCGTGGAAGGAACCGGACACTGTAGAGCCAATCCCCAGGAGACCAGATAGGATTCTTAGTCCCCCTGTGAATAGGACGGCTTGGAGTAAGGGTTTCCCGGTAGATGCCATGGTGGTGGTGGCAGCCACCAAGACGGAACTTGCCCAGGATAGTTCCTCGATCCATCCCCCTGATAAGGAGTCTCGGACGATGGATCATATCAGGAAGTGGATGTTTGCTTCAGCTACCTTTTACATAAGGGAGCTGAATTATTTGGCCCATGTAATTAGACTTCAGTGGGATCTGGTGAAAGAATACGCTGAATCTCCCCCTGAGTCCATGTCGGCCGAGGACAAACGGACTTTCTCGGCATGCATGGCCACTCTGAAATCTGTTTCAAACACGTCTATGCGGCTGCTTTCCCATGCCACGGAGGGGGCCGCTAGAGCCAGCGGGTCCGGCATCACCTTAAGGTGCCACACCTGGCTCTGGCTTTGTGACTTTGTGGAACCTTTCAAGGCGTCCTTCGTGAATGCACCCTTCAGCTCTACCCTGTTCGGGAAGACCATTCGCGACACATTGGTTCAGAGCGAGAAAGACGGGAAGACGCTGTCTGCCGTCGGATTCTGCAACTTGGCTCCTCAAAGGTCCTTTTCCAGGAATCAGAGAGGACAAAAGAAGATGTGGTTCCGGAAGTCTCAGCAGTCCTGTTACGCTCCGGACCCTTCATCCTTCAGAGGCAGAGGGGGACAAGGTGGACGCCAGCCCAGAGGCAGAGGGGGTCGAAAAATTTTGGGTTGCGGGAACCTTTTTCTGACCGACCCACACAGCAGCCCTGAGGGGTTGCCCGACTGCTCCTCTCTGGAGGCAGTCGGGGGGTGATTTTCTAAGCACTTGGCCCAATGGGAGTCCACCACAACAGATCGCTGGGTGCTTCGAGTAATATCCAGAGGTTACTCAATCCCTTTCATAAACCTGCCTCCTTAGTCGAGGCACCTCCCCGATGTACCACCCAGTCAGAGGGAGGCTGTAGCTTTAGAGGTAAAAGAGCTGCTAGAAAAAAGAGCCATCCAGCACGTCTCCCCAGGTCAATCCGGATTAGGCAATTACTCCAGGTTCTTTTTGGTGCCAAAGAGGACAGGGGACTTAAGGCCGATCCTCGACCTTTCAACAGTGAACCTCTTCATTGCCAAGGAGAAATTCCGGATGGTCACGCTTCAATCAATTCTGCCCCTGCTGCAGGAGAGGACTGGATGTGCTCCATAGACCTCAAGGATGCGTACTATCACATTCTCATGGACAGGTGATCCAGGAGGTTCCTCCCCTTTCGGCTAGGGGCCAGTCATTACCAGTTCAGGGTCCTACCCTTCGGTCTCACCACAGCCCCCAGGTTGTTCACCAAGGTCATGGCAGTTGTAGCGGCCCACCTGAGACTTCAGGGAATACAGGTTTTTCCTTACCTAGATGACTGGCTCCATTACTGCCCCCACCAGGCATCTACTCTGCTTAGCCAGAGATTGCTTCCTACTTCTAGCGTCCCAATTGGGGATCACCATAAACTTGAAGAAGTCATCCTTTCAACCAGTTCAAGTCTTGGAGCTCATAGGGGCCAAAATAGACACGCTTCAGAGCAAGGCTTTTTTGACATCAGACAGACTTCGCAGTTTGACCTTACATGTTTTAGTCCTTCAGTCACCTGCCCCGTCAGCAGAGTTAGTCCTGAGAGCTTTAGGGTCCATGGCAGCAGCAATCAATCTCGCGCCCTTAGCTCGCTTGCACATGAGGGTTCTCCAGTGGACTTTGCAGGTTCAGTGGTCCATCCTTCACCACCAGTTGGACTTACCGATTCCTCTCAGCAGAGTTTGCAGAAATTCCCTCATGTGGTGGCTCCAATCTCGAGAGCTTCGGGAAGGATGGCCATTTGTTATGCCGCAACCCCAAGCCACGGTGACCACGGACGCTTCTCGTCTTGGGTGGGAGGGGGCATTACACGGGCAAAACTGTCCAAGGTATGTGGACTCACAGAGACCGTTCTGCATATCAGTGTTCTGGAGATGAGGGTGGTGCTTCTAGCATTGCAAGCCCTTCATGCCTTTCTCCCTCCAGGGACTATTGCGATTGTCAGACATGTCAGTGGTCTGGTACATCAACAAACAGGGGGGGACCAGGTCTTACCTTCTTTGCCGAGAGTCCATGAGAGTTTGGGATTGGGCAATATCCACCAACCGTTTTCTGTTAGCAATGCATATTCCGGGTTGGTCCAACATCCTAGCGGACAAACTGAGTCAAACTATCCTCTCACCTTACGAGTGGTCTCTGAATCCCTTAGTAGCGAAACAGATCTTCTGCAAGTGGGGTCAGCCTTGCTGCAATCTCTTTGCGTCGCCTTCCAATGCGAAGTGCAGTGAGTTTTTTGCTCTAATTCCCCCTCCGAGGGAAAGCCCCAGAGATGCTCTAGTTCATGCTTGACCACCCGGTCTTCTTTATGCTCATCTTCCTCTTCCGTTGATAACAAAATTCTTACAGAAAGCTCGTCGGTTGGGGAACAAGATTATCCTCATAGTCCCATTCTGGCCACATCAAGCCTGGTTCCTGTGCCTATGGTCTCA
Source organism: Protopterus annectens (assembly GCF_019279795.1). NCBI lineage: Eukaryota > Metazoa > Chordata > Ceratodontiformes > Protopteridae > Protopterus > Protopterus annectens. The sequence continues at coordinate 793,195,602 of NC_056737.1, forward strand.
TCTTATAGCTCTGGATCTTGGATCCCATCCCGGATCTGATATCTCATCCTTCGGGATTGAAACCCCCAAATCTGGTCGATTCAGTTCCATTAGTTGCTAGGACTCCCGGTATCTCGTCTGCAGTTAGATCTAGCCTGGTAGCGGCACATAAGCCTTCTACCAGGAAGGTTTACAGTAGTAAATGGAAGCGGTTTTCCATTTGGATGTCTCATAGGAATTTGGACCCTTTCACTGCTCCCATCCCAGCAGTGCTCAATTTCCTATCTTATATTTTTCAGCAAGGGGCCAGTTCTTCTACTGTAAAGGTTCAAATGGCTGCCATCTCCCATTTTCACATTGGAGACAATCTCAATCCCCTTGCTTCCATCAAGATTTGCAAGACTTTTCTGAAAGGTACATTTCTCTTGAGATCTCCCTCCATGAGATCTAACTTTGGTCCTTCAGGCTCTGACTGGACCTCCTTTTGAACCTGCAGCTTCTGTTGATTTGAAATTCTTGTTCTGGAAAACTTCCTTTTTCTGGTAGCTATTACCTCAGCTAGAAGGGTGTCGGAGCTTCAGGCCCTCTGTATTAAAGCCCCGTATCTTGTTTTCCAAAAAGACAGGGTCTCTCTCAGGACTAACCCATCTTTTCTACCTAAAGTGGCCTCTGAGGCGAACATCAATCAGTCCATTAATCTCCCAGTTTTTTTCCTTATCAAAACAAAGGGGAGTACAAACTTCATTTGTTAGATGTTCATAGACAGTTATGTTTTTGTTTACACAGAACAGTTGCCTTCCACAAGTCTGATCAGCTCTTTGTTTCCTTTGCAAAACCCTTCTTGGGTAAGCCTGTGTCGTAGGTGACTTTGGCCAGATGGATTTCGAATTGCATTCTGCTCACATACAAACTATCTGGCCTGCCAGAGCCTACAAGGGTTCATGCTCATTCTACCCACTCTATGGCTACATCTGCTGCATTCTGGTCGAGAGTTCCCTTGGATGACATTTGCTCTGCGGCTGCTTGGGTATCTTCTCATACCTTTATCTCTCATTATAAATTGGATTTAGTGTCTAGAGGAAGGGCGGCTTTTGGCTCTGCAGTGCTCCGGAATATCCTTCCTTGAGGACCTCCCAAATTTTTTGGTAGCTGGGGACTCTGTCCCACAGGTTGATGATCAAATGAAGTTACCTACTTCAGATAAAGAAGTTATGTACTCACCATAACGTTCCATCTTTGATTACCTGAACCCTAGGATGTTTTTTCAGGTCATTTGTTAATCCTTAGGTTAAGATTCTTCAGGTTGTTGTTTTGTCGTTGTGAGATTATATAGATGGGCAAACGCGATCTGAGGATTGGAAGGAGGTAGCAGGGTATTATGGGTAAGGGGGAGGAGCTGGGAGCTCGGATCTCTAGCTTGGAAAGCTGCCGGTTTGGATCCAGGTCGGATCCGATACCCACAGGTTGCTGACAAATGAAGTTACCTACTCAGATGAAACATTATGGTGAGTACATAACTTATTTTTCTTTTAAATATCCAAAATAACTTTTCAGCAATCATATTGATAACTCAGTTTTGGCCCAGACAACATTGGTTTTTGCTTCTTGTGAAAATGGCTAAGGAAAGTTACCACAAACTTCCCACATAATGAATTCACTCACACAGGGTAAGGAATCATTGATCCACCCCAGTCTGCAGAGCTTGCATCTGACTGCATTGGTAAAATAATTTTGTTCTGGCCTAGGCACCGTTTCTCAGAGTATGTGCAACAGGTATTAACGGAGGTTAGAAAACATGCAACTGAGAAATCATATTTAGCCAAAACAAATAGGTTTTCTGGTTGATACCACAAGAAGAATCAGAATCTATCTACTACTGAGGCCTCTTTGGTTTTCCAGTATCCGTTTGAATTGCTCAAATCAGGCTGTACTTACCTATTAATTTTGACCATTTCACCATGTCTGCCTTTAAGCCCCCCTTCTTTCTTATTCCAAGTAAAACTATTTTTGTTTTTAAAAGGAGGATCTGTCCTCCTCGAAAACAGGTGTCTGCTCCTTAGGATCTGGATTTTGTCTTAGAAAAATGTTCTCTTTCACCTCTTCAGTCAGCTTATCAAGCTGACTTTAAGTGCTTGACTTGGAACATTTTTTATTCACTGCTCTGTCTTTGGCTAAGAGACTATCTGAGTTGTATGCACTGATGGTGATTCGGCCCTTTCTCATATTTTAATAGGAACATAGAAACTAAGCCTTCCTTCATGCCTCAGGTGGTGTCTGGATTTTCTTTAAATCAGTCTATTTATCTCTGGGTTTTTTCCTGAACCAAAAAACAGGGAATAGCAATACTACATACTTTAAAGGTGCACAAGCAACTCTGATACTACATTGTTAGGACTAAACACTTTTAGAGCTTCTAATCAGATCTTTTTTCATTTGATGGAAAGAAAAAAAAAAGATAAACCAGTGCCAAAACAGACTCTTTCTAAATGGTTATCACATTCCATCCATACTTGTTATTCTCACCATGGAAAGCCCAGCCTATATAAGGTCAAAGCTCATGCTGCCAGAGTTCTGGATGCTTCTAGGATGTTTTGGAAATGAGAGGAGACTAGATCTCTTCAAGTGGTGACCACTTGGTCTTCTGTATATATTTTCACTAAACATTACAAAATTGACTCCTTCTCCAGGGCCTTTGATAGGTCTGTTCTCAAGGACTCTGACCTTTCTTTCTCTTCCCTGGCCACCTGCGATTTGGCAATCATCCCATACAGCTTTATGCTATTGCAACAGTGACCTAGTGATGAACATAGTAAACTTGTGCAAGTAAACTTACATAACAGTAGACATTTGAATTTATCAGTGTTGCAGTAAAACCTTCCCACCACCTCTCTTCTATTTTTTATTGCTCTTTACTGGATTCTATTTTTTCTACTTTTGTCCCTTGGGCAGGATGGGGGTACCCCTTGTACCTGTTCTTTTTCCTAGCGCATAACTTTCCAAATTGGACCTTGTTCCTGTTGGTTACATTTTACAGGTTCATAAGTATTTACTAGGCTAATAACCACAAGGGCCTTTTTAAGCTTAGCCATGCATCCCAAATTTCTCATAAGTTCTGGTACCCTTGATAAATATAAGCAGGAGTTTGGGAGGTGAAACATTTACAAGCAGGGTCCTGGGAGATGAACCATTTACAGGCTACCACCTAAATGTAAATATCTCTGAAGCTGTACATCTTAGACACCAGTGACACTAATTTCATTTGAGATTATAGAAGCATGCATTTAATAGTATGCAGCATCCTATCACTTGTCAGTTTGAAGTTTAGTCTAAATTTTGATACACAGCATATATTCATATGCTGGAAGAAGGCAGAAAAAACAGTTCTTGATGACAGTTTTGTGTACTCTGCATAAAACATTTTAAGGTAAGATTGCAGCAGCACTGTGAAATGGGCAAATGTATGAAATGTGCAGTTTTTTCTTTGGCATATAGTAGATATATATGTAAAACTAAAACATGAAAAAATATGTGAATAAGACCGCAGAACATGTAATTGTTTTGCTGTACAGGTGTTGTTAACTGTAAAGTCTATAAACTGTTAGAGAAACAGTAACTTCTTTTTTTTTTTCTCTATATTGGGGTGGTAGACCTGCCTGATGTATGCATACCCTCTCAAGGTATCAGATCTGGAAATAGCTGTTGCTTGTTAGTTTTTGTATTACATTGTATAATTTTTCTGAAAGGCTACTGTTTCAACTAAATGTTGAATGGCAAACCAAGAAGCAGAGCAAGCATGGTAGCCATTTTCAGTTACTCAGTGCTTGGTTTTATCTGTCTCAAGAATGCTTCTATGTGAGTTTTCTTTTACTTTTATTTTGTTTGTTATATCCGGTACTTCTTAGGTAGTGGTAGACAGACCTTTAACACTTTTAAACAGATTTTTAGGTAGGGAATATTTAGCTGGTTAGTCTTTTCCTGTAAACTGTCTGTCTTTTAAAACCCATTATTTTATATTTCTGTTTACAATTCTGTACCTTAGTTATATGTATAATTTCTCAACATTGTATAATTTAATGCATTTTAGTAAAATTTTGGATTTAAAAATCTTGTGGATTGTTATTTATTTATTTATTTAGACAAGCTGTTCACTTTTGAACTTCCATTAGTTCTTGTATTTTATTTAGCTTATTTTCTAAGCTTGGTATAGTAACTGATAATGAACGTAGTAATAGAAAGATGCAACAGGCAAAGCTCGAGCCAGGTAAATTACCAAATGAACAAAACAAAAGCTCAGAACATCACAAAATAATACTTTATTAAAATAAATATATAAAAACTTACACTTTCAGACTTCTGCTTTATCAAGTGTAGTGATAAAGTAGAAGTGTGAAAGTTTGTGTGTTTTTATATGTTTATTTTCATTGAAGTGAAGTAATATGATTTATGCTTTATTATTGGAAGTTACTATGCCATGCTAGCATTTTGTCTGCACCAAGTTGTTTTTCGTATAACAGTATAGTCCATTTGCATAGCTGCACCTTGTTCACTAATGTTATTCATGTAATTGTGTTGTGTGTAGACAGCTCATACTGGTGTCTAATTATTTCTATATAATTGTGCTGTTACTTTTGGATAGAATCACATTAGGCAACCTCGACAGAGTGCTGCTCGCTATATTTTTATCTGTGACTGCATAATTGTCTTGAGGTTTCTTCTAACAGATTTTTTCCAATTGGTTCAGTATCTGCATATATTAATAGTTGGTTCAAGACATTTTTCCTGCATACAGTAGCTATTTGCTCAGTTTGTTTTTTGTAATCTTTATAATATATCTTTACCATCTCAAAGTGCTTACTCCTCTCTGTACTCTTCTTTTCTAGACCTAACACCACTCTTAAGTATTCAACTGCGGTACCACCTTTAACATTCTTATAAGAAAAGCACAGTCCGGGTCTGAACTGTCTGCAAACAACTAAAGTTAACTTTGAGTATGTGTCTACCTGTTTGAGCCAATATTCATTTTCCCTGGAGAGCACTCTGCTTTGGCTTGTAAGCAGCCCCCCCCCCCCCCACACACACACACACACACATACTCATCTTCCACTAGTTCTCTCTTATTCCCTTCTGTTAGCAGATAGTATCCATAATCTGCTCAATACTGTGTGTTTGTTAATTTAAACTGAGACCACAGTGGCCTACTGATACAAGGTTATCCTGTTTTTCCACCTGAAAATGGTTAAGAAATGACTTACAGTTTCAGAGCAGTCCTTGGTCAATTGTGATTGTTTCTCAAACACTAACTTGTCTTTGCTTTGGCTCATTAGCAGCAATACAAAGAACTGACTGCTCACACCCTTGTTCTCCCCTCCCCCTTCCCTGTTTATTACCATAAGACAATCCAAAAGTTAATAAATATTACCTGTGGCAGGCACCATTTTTTAAAACTACAGTCACCCTTGTCACTATCATATGTTCATTCATCAATTAACTCTGTTACCTGATTGTTTCCAGCCCCCTCATAAGAGCAACTAATAGGGTCTCTACCCGCTTCGCTCCCCACCCTGCCCCCTATTTTCTCCCGCCCCCAGTGGTCCCACCTTTATTGCACTCACAAACCCCTCCCAACTTTCCAGTAGCCAACCACAGCGCTAACCCAACACTACCTCCTCCATCTTCCCACTACTATCACACCTCCTCAACTAACATGTGCAAGCATACCTTTCCTACGCTCACTGCATGCACTCTCCTTGCATATCTTACATCCTACCAAAGCTCTATCATTCCCGCACTCAACCACTACCACTGTACTACTACTCACACCACCACTCATGTCTCACCCTCACTCAACTCCCCTCCCACCAACTCAAGAACCATCCCTATGCACCCCCCACATATTCTACCAACTATATTACTCAAACATAAAGCATCCCTACAACTTAACATAGTAACCCTCCCACCATACCTATTATCCAAAGAGCACAATCATAAAGTTTCCCTTATAAACAAACACATTCAAAAACTGAGAAAACTAATAACCTCATGCATATCAAAACTAGCCCTAAGTGGAGATATCCACCCCAACCCTGGCCCTACCATCTCCAACCCCAATCCTCATAATCAGACTAGAAACCACAACTCCCATATTACAGACAATAGAAAGCCAAATGACTTCCTTCTACTAAGCCTAAATATTAGAAGTATATCCAACAAAGTCCATGAACTCCATGCCACCATAGACTTGTACTCCCCAGATATAGTCATCCTGACAGAAACCTGGCTAAAACCTCACATTACTAGTGAGCAAATACTCCCTACAGGTTATGGCATACTAAGAGTAGACTGGCTAAACAAGAAAGGAGGTGGTGTAGCTATAATATTTAAACAGCATCTAAACATCCAGATCTTAAAATCATCAGCTCCACAAATAGGAAATGAAGAAATAATATATACCAACCTCAAAATAAACCAAAACAAAACCATCAACATAATTGGATGCTACTTCCCACCTGGCCAAAACATCCCTCCACTAGAAAACCTCCTCAGCTGGTCTACCCACCATTTCCCCCAAGAAACTATTGTTTTAGGTGATTTCAGTATTGACTGGCAATCCTGTTCTGGCAACCATCCAACCCATCATGTAAACCTTCATGGCTTCACCCAACTAGTCCAGTCGCCAACCAGGATAAATAAAAACTCCAGCAAGCACACTACCCTGGATTGGATACTAGTCAGTAAGAGCCCCCAGTCATATATAACAGGCTGCTTATTAGATAGCCTCAGTGATCAGTCCCCAACATTTCTACTGAAAAAATACCTATACCAAGCTAAACCTGTCTACCGTCAGATACGTAAAAAAATAAACTTTAACCCACTCACATTCATCTCATCCCTCAAAGAATGTAACTGGCATCCTCTAAAGTACCTCAGTCTTGATGACGCAGTTGCATTTTTTTAATACTACCTTCCTGAGCATCCTTAATTACCATGCCCCCACAAGACTTTCCAGAATCAAAGCACAACCATCCCCATGGCTACAGAAAACCACTAAGTCAGAAATGAAAAACAAGGATAAAGCCTGGGAGCACTGGCACAAAACCAAGACCCCCTCAACTAGACAGAAATTCCTAGAACTACGCAATAGAGTCAAACAGCTAATAAAACAGGACAAAGTCCAATACTACCAGTCTGCCCTAGATTCCTCTGAATACAGCCCCAAACAATTCTGGTCCTCCATAAACTCCATCCTCCACCCAGGTAAAGTCAGTACCACTCCTCCTAACATCCCTCACTCCTCAGAAAATATTGCTACCTCATTCAACACACACTTCACACAAACCATACTATCACTAGCTAAACAACACAACCACCCTCCCCTCCAACCCACACCTTCAACTACTAATCTCCCCACTGCCTTCTCTTTTCCTCCTGTACCTACCTCCAACATAAAAAAACTCTTAACTAAACTTAAACCCACCAAATTAGCAGCAGACAACCCCCCAAATGAATACCTACAAATTGTAGCTGATGCTCTGGCCTACCCAGTATCCATCTTGATTAACCGATCTCTGTCAGAAAGTTATGTTCCCACACTGTGGAAAGTATCACATATAATTCCCCTCCACAAAGGCAGACCCTCCACAGAACTAACCAATTACTGCCCCATAGCTATTCTCTCTCCACTCTCCAAAATACTAGAGAGATGCATACACTCTCAGGTCTCAGACTACCCCTTTACTAACAACCTCCTTTCCAATACTCAGCATGGTTTCTGACCAAACCATAGCACCTCCACTTCCTTACTCTCCTTTACTAACACTATCCTTCAGCATAAAAACAATGGCTATCTCTCCTCTGCCACTTTCCTAGACCTATCTAAAGCATTTGACATGGTCCCACACAAACAACTTATCTCTGTCCTCAATAACCTATCCTTCTCACAATCGGTCACCAACTGGTTTCAGAGTTACCTGTCTGACCGCCAACAATCCATTGTATGGCAGAATGACATATCTCCCGAACTACCTGTCTCCATAGGGGTTCCCCAAGGATCCATCCTTGGACCCCTACTCTTCTCTGTTTTCCCAAATAATCTAGCCTCTGCCACCACACATGGCACACTCATACAATACGCAGATGACTTGACCATCATCTACTCAGCCCAGTCCCTACCCAAACTGCAAAATGTCACACAGGAAGCCTTTTCCTCTGTTGAAACTTGGTTATCCGATGCCCAATTAATACTCAACCCAAACAAAACTAAACTACTCATCTTCCAACCCACCAAACATACTAAAAACAACTCTCACTTTAACATCACAGCAAAAGGCAACACCACTATATACCCAACTGAACACACCAAATTGCTAGGAGTGGAAATGGACAATAAACTAAAATTTGACATTCACATATCCATGACCATAAAAAAGTCCACAAAAAACTAGGAGCGTTATACAGAAATAAGCATCTTCTCACCAAAGCAGCAAAGATTTCAATAGCAAATTCCCACCTTATCTCCACCCTACTTTATGCCTCTCCAATATATACCAACCTAAGGCAATGCGATCTAAACAAGCTGGAGACCTGCTACAACAAAATTGCCAAATTCACCACAGGGGCATCCTACCGTAGTCACCACTGTCTCTCACTTGCTGAACTGGGCTGGCTTGAACTCCCTCACCTCCTTCAATGGTATTAACTCTCACTCGCCCACAAACTAGTAAACCATCCACTAAATGTCCCATCCCTCCAGAATCTACTCCAACCCTATCGCACCACCAGACCACTAAGATCCAGCAACAAAAATCACTTGCAGATCACTAAAGCCAATAACTCTGCTGGTGAAGCACTATTCTCTTGCACCATAGTCAAATTATGGAACTCCCTCCCACCCACAATTACCTCTGTACCATCATGCACCCACTTCAAAACTTTACTAAAAGCGCACCTAAAAACATGCTGGCTATGCCCTTGGAACTCTCACTCTAATATCACCCACCCCATCCAACCACTACCTTTCTTTCCACTCCACTAACTACCTTGATTATAGCAAGCTCAGATGCTCATAAGCCTAGTACTTGTACAGCAGGAACTTCTTATTTTAACATTTGTTAATGTCTGTTATATACTTCTTAGATAAAGATTCTAGTTGTCTACTGATGTACTATGTTCTTCATCTGTAAATATGTTGTAAGTAATTGCTATGTAAATTGTTAATCGCAATGTAATCCAATGTAACTACTGTCTGTTTATTTTAACTGTGGAGCTTTTCTCCCCGGGCCTCCGCTGAAAATGGACCTACGTCCAGTCGGACACTCCCGGTCAACAAATATAAATAAATAAATATACAGTGTTATACTGTGATGTTCTGGACCAGTTTTGTGTGTGTGTGTAAAGTAATTGATGATCTTGTATATGCTAGGCTAGATCTAGTTGATCTCAGAAGTACCATATACAGGAAAGGTTATGAGCACTTCAAGGTTTTATTATTCTTTTCAAGACATTATTGTGTGTATGAATGCAGTAGTTTTTCTTATTGCAGTTATGGATAAACTAGTACTCTATGGCAGAGCCTATGAAGGACCTGTTCCATATGGAACCTTTTTTGGATGATGATGGTGTAAGCCATAGTCCAAGGCAGCCATGCACTTGTGCTTCATACTGTTAAGGCTAAACTTCACTTATTATTTTTTTCTTTTTTTATTCTGGGTTATATTTTAGTGATATATTTACTGTATTGTTTGCTAAATTAAATGGGGCAGTAGATTGGAGCAGGGGACCATAGCTCCTTGCCTTCACATATTGGTATTAGTGGTGTAGATCATGAGACCACACTTGTGGTGATCCTCACAGCAGTCTATATGCAGAGGAAACAGCACACTACAGTTGAATATATGCACAAAAGAGGAGGAACTAATGCCTGACTTATGCAGTAGTATATGTTTGTGCAATGGTTGAGCTTGCCTTACAGGTCTGACCCTTACCTAATGAGGCTGCCATTATTGTTTGTAAGTTACAGTAGACACACATAGAAATATGGAATAATATGAGAACCGTAAAAGAAAATTACCATGAATAAATTGGAAAGAGTACAGATCAGACATCTTTACCTCTTTCTGTTATGTGTCCTGAGTCTCAATCATCCCTTCCACTGAGACAGCCAAACATGATGAAGACTTCAGCCAGCCCATCAGGGCATTATCATCTCCGATATTTCCCGGGAGCATCCCACTGAGGAAGTCCCTTGTAAGAAAACCTGCAAAAGGAGGCACTTAGATTCCCAACAGGAGTATTTCACTAAGGACACTGATTTTGATGAGGGTGAGGGGTCTGCCAAATCACCACCCGATGACATCTCCTTTGGATACATTTTAGAGCTCCTTAAACAAAGAGTTGTTTCGTGTTTTGATACCCTCTCCCAAGAGAAATCCATGTTTCTGGAGGCTTTAGGGTCTGGTCCTTCTACCTTTTGGGTGATTCCCTAGCTAATGAGCTTGTAGAGCCAGTCAGGCATGGAAGGAACTGGACATGACTGAGCCATTTCCTAAGAGACCAGATAAGATTCTTGCCCCTCCTAAAGACCATGTACATTGGAGTAAGGAAGTACTTGTTAAGGCCATGGTTGTTGCAGTGGCCACAATAAAGGAAATTGTGAAATAGAGTTCCTCTGTCCATCCCCCTAACAGGGAGTGTAGGGCATTGGACAGTTTTGGGGAAGTGTGCGTATGCTCCAGGAACCTTCACACTTAGGTCACTGAATTATTTGGCACACTGTGCAAGACTATGAAGAGATTTGTTCAAAGAGCTTACTAAATCTTTTTCAGGGTCCATGTCCTTTGAGGAATCTGTATCTAATTCGTCCATGAGGTTGATCTCACATGCTGCGGAAGGTACCTCATGGGTGTCGGGTTCAGGCATATCCATTACAAGATATGCCTGGATGCGTTTGTGGGACTTTGCAGAGCCAGTTAATTCTTCTTTCGTCAATTGCGCCATTTGATGGATCTTCACTCTTTAGCCCCAAAGTAAAAGGCGCACTCTCCGGGTGTAAACAAGAGGGAAAGTCCCTGTCTGCTGTGGGTGTATGTTTTTCTACCTCCTCACATGCCCTTTTCTAGGAACCAACAAGGTGACAGAAAGATGTAGTTTAAGAAGTCCCAGGGTCCTTTCCAGGAGTCACGTGGAGATAGTTCCCCCAGGGGTAGAGGGAGGAGCTCTACTGGAAGACGCCATCCTTGTGGCAGAGGTGGTCCACAAAACCCGGGATCTAGAGATTTTTTCTCAGCTGGGCCCTGCCAACACTCCTGAAGGAAGGCCTGACTGCCTGCCTCTGGAGGCAGTCAGTCAGGTGTCATCTATCTCTGTACCAGAGATCCTGGCTAAATATTACAAAAGATTCTTGGGTGAAGAGAATTATATCCAGAAGCTGTGTCATACCATTTTCCCAACCCCTTCCAACTGTTTGGAAGAAAGTCCCTGTTGTTCCACCCAGTTAGAAGGAAGCAGCTTCTCTAGAAATAAAAAAAGGTGCTAGAAAAAAAGAGTCATCCAGGAGTTCCCCTCAGACCAGAGAGGATCCAGAACTTATTCAGGATTCTTCTTGGTGCCAAAAACAGACAGGGGATTTGAGATAATTTCTGGATCTCAGCAAATTAAACCAGTTTGGTCAGTATACAAAGTTTTAGATGGTCACAGTTCAGTCCATTCTCCCCTTTCTGTAAAAGGATGATTGGATGTGATTGATAGATCTTCAGGATGTGTACTATCCCATCAAAATGAACAGGTGCTCCAGGAGATATCTACACTTCCAGCTGTGAGCTAGTCATTATCAGTTCAGAGCACTGCCCTTTGGTCTCACCAAAGCCCCCAGGGTGTTTATCAGATGCATGATAATTGTTGCAGCTCATTTGAGACTGCTGGGATTCCTAGTGTTCTCCCCCTTCCCAAGCCCACTTTGACTATGAACACCTCCCAATTTAGGTGGGGGGCACTATTTGGGAAGAACATCCCAAGGTACATGGTGCCCCAAAGAGGAAAAGATGCATATCAGTGTTCTGGAGATAAGAGCTGTCCTAGTATTGCAGAACTTTCAAGACACTCTCTCATCCAGGATAGACGCAATACAGATGGACAATATGTCAGTAGTCTGGTACATCAACAAACAAGGGGGAACCAGATCTTGCCCTCTTCTCAAGAAGCTGTGAGAGTTTGACAATGGGCAATCTCTTTCAGTCACTTTTCTGGGGAAGTCCATAGTGATTGCAGACAAGCTAAGCAGGTTGATTCTGATGTCTGATGAGTGTCTTTCAGTGTTAATGTGGTGGAGAGAATTTTCCATCAATGGTGCCAGCCATGCTGCGATCTTTTCACTTCTGCCCTCAACAAGAAATGCAGCAGGTTCTTTGTCCTGGGGTTGTCACCAAGAGATGCTCTAGTTCACGTTTGGCCTTCTGGTCTCCTTTATGATTTTCTACCCTTGTCACTAATCATGAAGTTCCTTCAGAAAGCAGTTTGGGTGAAGAGTTCAGTCGTCCTTTTTGCCCCCTTTTAGCCTAATCATATTTGATTTCCGTTTCTCTGGCCTCATCTTTTATATCAACCATGGGTTCTGGACCCAACTCCAGATTCACCTGACAGGCATAACTCACCTGGACAGAGCAGGACTCAAGTTGACCATGTGTTTTTTCCAGTTCCTCTGATTACTAGACAGTCTAGGCTCTCCTCCCCTGTCCGTCACATTTTATCTTCCCATAAGGCTTCTACTAGAAAGATTTACAAGAGCAAAAAGATTTGTTCCTTGTGTCCTATGCAAAAACTTAGACCCTTTTTCAGCACCGATCCCAGCTATTCTTGACTTTTTAGCAATGATTTTTAATGGAGGGGCTAGTTTCTCAACTATTAAAGTTCAATAGGCAGACATAAATAACTTTACCGTAGTTTTTTTCTAAACTTTGCAAAGCTTTCCTCACGGGAACATTTCTATTCAGACCCCCATTAAAAGACCCTACTGCACCGTGGGATTTAAATATTATGCTTCAGGCCTTCAACCAACCACACTTTGAACCTTCAGCCAAAGCTGACCTTAAATTTTTGTCTTGGAAGACCATTTTTCCAGTGGCTGTTGTCAGCCAGAAGAGTATCTGAACTCCAGGCTCTGTCTTCATACCCCCTTATCTAATTTTTCACAAGGACAGAGTGTCTTTATGAACTAATCCATCTTTTTTTTTTGCCTAAGGTAGCTTCTGAGTCAAATATTAACCAGGTTATTAATCTCCCAGTATTCTTTCCAAACTTCTCAAACAAAGAGTACGTTACTTCTCTTGGATGTGCATAGACAACTTCGTTTCTACCTTCATAAAACCAAAGACTTTAGGAAGTCTGATTAGTTGTTTCCTTTTATTCTACCAGATAAGGCAACCCAGTATCTACTGTTACATTGGCCAGATGGTTAACTGATTGTCTTACCTTTGTCTTTGGAAAATTGGGTTTAACTTTACCCAAACCTCCTACAGCCCATTCCACTAGGTCTATGGCAGATTCTTCATCTTTTTGGTCTAGAGCATCATTGGATGGTATTTATGCAGCTACAACATGGGCTAATCCACATACCTTTATTGTTCATTACAAACCGGATCTTGTCTCTAGGAAAAGGCAAGCTTTTGTCTCAGTGGTACTGTAGAATATCCTTCCTTAGGGTCCTCTCTGGGTTTTGTGGTAGCTGGGGACTCTGTCCCATAAGTTGAGGAATGAATAAAATGAAAATATCAGATAAAGAAGTTATGTACTCACCATAATGTTCAAAATGTGTTGTCCTTTTTCATTCTTCCTTAACTCCCCACCCACCTATCCCCATCTTTATTTTCTCCTGGAGAGATTGAAAAGTATTATAGGAACCTCTGTTCCCTGTTTGAGCTCCAGCTTCCCTTTTTTATGTTCTGCCACTGTCCTGTTGTATCTATGGCTAGCAAACTTAATCTGAGGTACATTAGATTGGTGGGGTATTATGGGCAGAGGGAGGAGCTTGAGAATTCTACGATCCTACACTCTGGAAGGCGTGGCTGTGCTGGGTCAGAGTCTTTGATCCAAACCCATCAGTTGAGGAAGAATGAAAATGGACAACACAGATGGAACACTATGGCGAGTGCATAACTTTTTATTATTATTGTGTATTAAAATTAAAACAATATACTTATTTATTAGCTTACATTTTGATGTGAGAGTGTTCGATCTCGCCGATTGTTCTTACACATGGGTTGCAAGCTCTGCATCGAGAAGAAGCTCGAGACCAACCTAACTCCCACAATCCCCCTCTGCCTTTACCTCAGATCTAGTTTGCCGCTGCAGCATCACTTGATCACCTAAAGCTAAGATTTAAACTTTTTCTTGTATTTTTTGAAGTTAGATTTTCTAAATCTTTGTATATTGACTGTGTGAGAGTGATATTGTCTCGAGGTTTTCTCGGTTCCAGTTAAAGTTATTTTAACTTTATTAGAGTTCCTCGGGCCTATCCTCCCTTTCAGGATTTGACTACCAGATAGACACTACTACTGGATTTGACATTTTTACCGGATTGGACATTATTACTGGACTTTACTGTTATTGTTTGCTATACCTATTTTAGCTTTTAAGATGTCTGAAAAGGCTAAGTCTGGTTCAAGCGTTGCCAGTGTGGCCAAAAATGTCAGTTACTGACAATCATAGTTCCTACTGTCTTGGCCCTCTCCATCTGCAAGAAGACTGTTCTATTTGTCATTCTTTCAGTGGGAGGGTCATGACAGACATGGATAGGGGTTTGTTAAAACCTACCTTTCAAGAGGCTCTGGATGCTTCAGACCAGGAATCCAAATCCTCGCTCTTCAGTTAAGGTCGATCACCGGTTCCACAGACTTCGGACCGAGTGTTCAACTGTTGTCAGTTTCTGAGCCTCGAGTCTTGGAACCGTGACGGAGCCCTCCCCGACACTGTTGAGGTCGGCTCCGTCTTCGATTGGTGCAGAAGTTAATGGAGAATACGGCCTTATCCAAACTCATCTCAGTCTCCTCTCAGTTGGTGTCGGCCTTCCCTATCTCCATCTGTTCCTCCTCCGAGACCTGTCCAGTCTTGATCTCCTGATTGTGGAGCACCTCGACTCCGGATCCGTACCGGAGTCTCGGAGAAGATCCATCCTTGGTTCCGGGACCGAGTCGGACCGATGTTTCCCTCGGCGGATCGACTCTGTTCCGTCATGCCTGTTTCGGGATTCTTCCCATTTCTTCGGAACCAGGAGATACCTCCGATCTCATGAGGAAGGTGTTGTCTACCCAGACAACCACATCAGCAGAAACAGCTTCTCCTCCCCATAAAGGACCGTTATCCTCCTCTGCACCCACGGCTACATCTAGCGTCGAGCACCTGTGTCTCAGCCACCCCTGGAGGTGCCCCATCTTCCTCGGAGGCTTCTTGGATGAGAAGTCCCTAGGAAAAGATTGTGTAAGAGGAGACACTTAGATTCTCCACAAGAGTCTTTGACATTGGACACTGACTTGGATGAGTCAGAAGGGTCCCCAAAGTCACCCTCAGAAGATGTCTCCTTTTCTGACATCTTGGAGATCCTGAAGCAGAGAGGTGATTGGCAATCCCTCCCCCCTTCTGTGGATGAGTCAGTGCTGCTGAAGGCATTTGGTGCTCGCCTTCCTCCTCCTGGGTCACTCGATGAGTTAATGGAGCTGATTGCGGAGACTCCTGACATGGTGGAGCCAGTCCCTAGAAAGCCTAATAAGTATATTACTGCACCCCAAGACAAGGCTTTTCTAACAAAGGGAGTTCCAGTGGGAGATGTCAGAATCTTCCTCATCTGTCCGTCCCCTAACAGAGATTCTAGGACTATGGACTTTTAGTTCAGCGGCTTTTTCTATGCGATCCCTGAACTATTTGACCCACTTCACACCACTACAGAGGGATCTAATCAAAGAGTTGGGAGATACCCTCCAGGGTACTACAGATGCTGCTGTCTTAGAGAAAGTTACAGCACAACTCAATACCCTTACATCCATTGTAAACTCGTCCATGAGGCTGATTTCATATGCAGCGAAGGATCCGGTAGGGCAGCGGCTTCAGCGATTGCTCTTCGTGACAATCCTGGATGCGCTTATGTTCATTTGCGGAAGCCTTCAAGTCTTCCTTTACTAACGCCCCATTTGACGGTGCCACTCTCTTTGGCCCCAAAGTAAAGGAGACCCTTACCCGTGTGAGCAGGAGGGAAAGACTCTGTCTGCTGTCGGAGTCCGTTTTCCACCCCATCCAGACCGTATCCCAAAGTGGAAAAATGTGGTTTAGGATCTTTCCCAGGCACACTGGGTGATGCCCTCTAGAGGCAGAGAAGGGGCAGAGGTGGAAGACGCCACCCTGGCGGCAGAGGGGGTCCGCAAAACCAAGGTGACAGGGATACCCCCCCTGGAAAACCTTTCCAGCACTCCTGAGAGGAGGCCCGACTGTCCTGCTCTGGAGGCAGTCTTTATACCCTCAGGCCTGGCAAAATCTTACAACAGACAACTGGGTAAAAGCGTTGTTACCAGAGGTTACAGAATACCCTTCCTATCTCCCCCCATTCCAAAGAGAAGACTCCCAGATGTGCTGCCCCATCTGCGAGAACCTGCAGCTA
The DNA here is from genome assembly GCF_019279795.1 of Protopterus annectens. Taxonomy (NCBI): domain Eukaryota; kingdom Metazoa; phylum Chordata; order Ceratodontiformes; family Protopteridae; genus Protopterus; species Protopterus annectens. The sequence goes on from NC_056737.1 coordinate 793,212,217, forward strand.
TGGAAATTTCAAAGCTGCTAGAAAAAAAGTCATCCAACCAGTCCCAGCGGACCAAAGAGGATTCTGAACTTACTCAAGGTTCTTTTTAGTTCCAAAGAAGACAGGGGACTGGAGGCCGATTCTGGACCTAAGCAACCTCCATTAAGAAAGAAAAGTTCGAATGGTCACGCTTCAGTCGATCCTTCCATTCTTACAGAAGGAAGACTGGATGTGCTCAATAGATCTGAAGGCGCATACTACCACATCAAAATGGCCAGGGCGTCCAGGGATCACTTGGAGCCAGTCATTTTCAATTTCGAGCCCTGCCCTTTGGTCTGACCTCAGCCCCAGGGTTTTCACCAAATGCATGGCAGTGGTAGCGTCTCACCTGAAGGTGTTTCCGTATCTGGACGACTGGCTCCTTTCTGCCACCACCCAGCCAACTGATACAGGCCAGGGGTTACACTCTACAGATTTGTGTTCACCTCGGAATTTCCGTAAATTTTGTAAAATCTTTATTACAGCCATCACAGCATATCTCATTCATAATCATTTAATTCTAAGGCTTCCTCCAGAAAGGATAGCCTCACTACAAAACAACATATCTCTTCTTCTGTCATCCAAGAAATCCCCAGCAAGACTGGTTCTAAAGGTTTTGGGTCTCATGGCAGCTTCTCTCATTGCGATACCCCTGGGAAGACTGCACATGAGAGTTCTACAATGGCTACTGTTTGCACAATGGTCGTTCCAACAGCTACCTTCTGATCACAAACACATGCAAATCGCACCTAACTTGGTGGCTTCAGACTTGCAACCTTTCCAGCGGAAGACCATTTGTGCTACCCTGTGACCACAGGGGGCATCTTTCAGGGACAGACAGTCCAAGGTGAATGGACCAATTTAGAGTACAATCTGCACATCAATGTTCTAGAGTTGAGGGCAGTGTTTCTAGCGTTGCAACACTTTGCTCCCCTTCTTCCTCTAGGGACTATTGCAGTTCAGATGGACAACATGTCCGTAGTCTGGTACATAAACAAACAAGGGGGAACCAAGTCCTATCAGCTATGCAGAGAGGCCATGAGAATCTGGCAATGCAGGCTGAGCAGAGCAATCCTATTGCCTCACGAGTGGTCCCTAAAACAGTCAGTTGAAGATTTTTGGAAGTCCCCAGGGATGCACTGGTACGATTGGTCCTGTATGCTTTTCCTCCCTTTCCTGATTGCAAAGTTTCTGCAGAAAGCCAACAACCTGCAAAGGACGATTATCCTCATTGCCCCATTCTGGCCTCGTCAAATCTGGTTTCCCTTTCTTCTGGCACACCGATCTACTGACCCACCCATCTAGCAGCTTGGTTGCTCCGCTTCCCTACTTAGCCAGGTCTGATCTTCTTTCACCTGCAGTTCAGAATATACTAGTGGCTTCTCACAAAGCTTCCACTACAAAGACCTACACTAGTAAATGGAAGCACTTTGTTTTCTGGGCACATTCACAGCATTTGGATCCTGTTATAGCTCCTTTAAACAAGATTTTGGAATTTTTAACAGAGTTGTTCCACCAAGGAGCTTCTCCTGCCACTTTAAGAGTGCAATTGGCTGCCATTTCCAACTTTCATGTGGAAGAATGTGGGGCACCTATTATGGCTCACAGACTTTGTAAGGCCTTTTTAAAAGGATCGTTCCATATTAGACCACCAGTTAGGACTCCTACATCTCCGTGGAATCTGAACCTTTTGTTGTCTAAATTGATGTTGCCTCCGTTGGAACCGGCTTCCTCTTGTCCATTGAAGTATTTGTCGTGGAAGACCCTCTTTTTGGTGGCCATTACATCGGCTAGGCAGGTGTCAGAGCTTCAGGCTCTTTCTGTTAAGCACCCTTATCTGATCTTTCACTCTGACAGGGTATCTCTTAATCCATCCTTCCTCCCCAAAGTCTGCTCTATTAATAACATTAATCAATCCATTGAACTCCCTACCTTTTTCAAAAATCACTCCAATAAGTTGGAGTATATGTTACACAAGTTAGATGTTCATAGACAACTTAGATTTTACTTCGATAGAACAAAGGATCACAGGAAATCAGATCAACTTTTTATAGCCTTTGACAGCAGGAAAGGTGTAGCAGTTACTAAACGAACCCTTTCCAAATGGCTAACTGATTGCATTGTGTTTGTTTATGCTACTTCAGAACAAACTTTACCTGCCAAACCCAAGGGCACTCTACAAGATCAGTATCTACATCCCTGGCTCATGCAGCTCGCTACCATTAGACACTATTTGTGCAGTTGCCACTTGGTCTAAAACCACATACATTCATTTCTCATTACAAAGTGGACAGGGTTTCTAGGGACAGGGCATCCTTTGGTTCCACTGTGCTCAAGAACGTTCTCCCATGAGTTCCTCAGGAACATGGAGCTACTCACATTTTATGTTCTTACCATAACGCTCCATGTGGAGTGTTCATCTCGCTTTGTTCTTACATTCCCACCCTCCCACCCTCAGGAAGAATGTACAGCTTGGTGCCTGGTCTGGGTTATTCTGCGTTGTTGTGTATATATGTATGTACATATGTATATATAGCTATAAGTGTTCTTGTAGTTATGTAGTTTTTTGCATGAGTGTGTTCTCTCTCTGACTGCTGGTTTGCTTGCAAACTAGATCTGAGATAAAGGCAGAGGGGGATTGTGGGAGTTAGGTTGGTCTCGAACTTCTTCTCGTGTAAGAACAAAGGCGAGATGAACACTCCACATGGAATGTTATGGTAAGAACATAACTTCTAATTATATAACATGTTAAAACAGAAGTAAACAATTGGACTGTTGGATGAACCCCAGATGCAGCATCTCCTTTAGATGTCCCTCCATTTCACTATTGCAGTATTCATTACAGTAGGGATCCCTGCCAAGGGCGGTCTGACATCCAGGCCGTATACAAAGCCTTTAGGTGACTTTAAGGTACACCATATATCACAAGTATACACCTTGCATAGCATAGGGCATAAAGTTGATGTCTGGACGTACCATCCTCAGAACTTCTTTGCCACCAATCTGAACACCATGTCTTGATCATCTCTCTGAACCCCCATTCTGTTGCTGGTTCACCAAGCCATTTCAGATAAGTGCCCCATTGTTTTTTTTATCTTATCTTTTTCTTTTGTATTATTGCTTGTGGAGTTTTATCTCATCCAAGAAGGGTAAAGGCCACTGTGAGAGACAGATTCCCTGTAAAGATTGTCCCAAGCAGTGCTTATTTTGTCTCAGTGGTTCCCACAACCATACATCCTGTTCAGTTTTTCAGGCCTTTTTCATAAGACTCTCCATAGTCGGCTTTCTTCTTTGCCTTGTATTTGGAGAACTAGAGTCTTAAGCTTTTATCTTAAGACATGATGCAAGGAACTTCCTGCTCTGGCGGGCAGCCATCCATGAAGAAGGCAGCCAAGAAGACATGGTCTGATACTTCTGCTGTGCAGCCTCTGATGGAAATTTCTCCTGAGGCTTTTGAAAGCCCAGAGGATTGCCTGACTCTGCTGTTGTATTCTTCTGCTGCGACCGTTTCGGAAGCTGGAGTGGATTCAACCTTATGCATGTCCTTGGAGTCCTTGAAGCTGTTTGCTTCAGATGTTCAGGGGGAACCACGGCTGATTATTTCTGAGGGGATAGGAGTGTTCCTCAGATTTTAGTCAGGGAGGAGCTTCTGACTCCTATTATTGAATGCCATCCAGGGTCAGAGCCTTCTAAGTTTTATAAGGCGGACATCCCCTTGAAGAAAAAGCAAAAGACTAAGCATATTTCTTCAGCTCCTAAGGACCCACAGAGTGAACAGCAGAATTTCACTCAGGGGTGTTTAATGTTTTGATAGCCTTGAAACCTTCTCATGGAGTCTCTGTTCCAGCTTCCCCTTGGCCATCCACTCCCCTTAAAAGGCCCAGGGAACAGGACTTCTCTGAGGAGGAGGAGGAGGTGCATTCAGATGAGGAATCCCTTGCTTATTCATCTCAGATTCCCTCTGATTTAAACTATGGGTCTCAGGAAGAGGACTATACTAGTCCTGACACTCCTTTTGAGGAAATTTCTTTTGGGGTAACACAATCTCCAAATGATGGAGTTTTTTTTAAACAGGATTGTGCCCAGGTTTCTTAGATACAAAAGAGGCATTATGAGCTCTTTTAAATGGACTCTCCTAGACCTTCTGCTGTTCCTCCTGTTGTAGCTGCTTTGTTGGATGCTTTTCCTACTGCATCTAAGACTTCTTATTCCCAGCCCCTTGCTCCCAAGAAATCTGGTTTTATAGGCTGCCTGAGTAATATAAATTTCTATGTAGTTGTCCTTCTGCTGCCCCTTCTGTGGTGTCTGTGGCATCACACATTCCATCTCAGTTACTGTCATCTACTAAGTTACTTCCTTCTGATAAATACAGCGGAACTATGGAAAGGCTAGGTAAATAGGTATACCTCTGCTACGTTGGCTTTTAGGGTGGTCAGTTATCAGACCCATATGTCCATATACATTCTGGCTTTTCTTTTCCAGGCCTGTCAGGTAATTGATGATCTCCCAGACTCTAAAGGGAAGACTTCTGTTTTTTCTCTGTTGGGGACTTTATCCCAGGTGACTTGACATTCCATTAAGTGTAGTTATGATGCAGCAGATGCTTCTTCTAGGGCTGCTGCCTTTGGTTCTGTGATGAGGAGGTATTTCTGGCTTTGGCTTCAACCTTTGCATGATGACATTAAGACTAAGTTAATGGATGCTTCTGTGGACATCAAACATTTGTTTGGTGAAGCTGCTGCTGATTTATTTGTCTCTTCAGGATAAGGGCAAACCCTAGCAGGAACTTAAACATGTTTTTTGTTTCTCCTGTGCGTAAATTTCAGAGAAATTACCCCAATAAGCCAGCCTTTGTTTGTAGACAGTTTCACCCTCCCCTCAAGGGTAAAAAGGGTGGGAAGAGGGCACTTCCTACTAAAGCTACCCAAACTTTTGTGCCACAGAAGTCTCCTTTTCCTGACAAACCCGGTGTTGTCTGACTACTCTGTTCTTCTCAGCCACATTCTTCTTTCTCTTCATCTTTCCTTTCTCTTGCTGTTTGGTTACAGATTGCGCAGGATTCCTGAGTTCTGTCCATTATCTGCCTAGGGTTTTTCATGGTCTGGATTGGGCATTCCTCAGCCCCTCAGAAACAGTTGCCTTTCTTTTCAGGGTGCTTCAGGATCTCTTGACTCAGGGAACTATTTAAGAAGTTCCAGTTTCCCAAAGGGGGAAGGGGTTTTACTCCAGAATTTTTTTGGTGCCCAGGAAAGAGGGTACTTGGAGACCTGTTCTGGACCTCTCTCATCTAAACACTTTTCTGAAGGTTTGCTCTTTTCAAATGTTGTCCCTTCAGACTTTGCTCCCTCTTGTACTTCCTCAGGCTTACCGGGTGTCCCTGGACCTCAAGGATGCTTATGTTCATATCCTGAATCATCCCCTTTTTAGGGAGTTTTTGCATTTCTGTTGCTTCCTGGCATTTGTAGTTCTCTGCTTTGCCCTTTGGCATTTCTACTGCCCCAGGGATATTCGCCAAATGCCTTGCTACTGTGATTGCTTTTTACAGGCCAAGGGGGATTAAGTCTTTCTCTACCTGGATGACCTGTTTCAGGCATCCTGTCCAGAGACTTTGTTGCAAAATCTTCATTTTGCTGTCTCCCTTCTGCAGAGCCTGGGGTTCACTATAAATTTCAAAAAGTCCTTTCTGACTCCTACTCCAGATCATGTCTTCTTGGCTGGAGGATCCAAACTGTTCCTATGCTGACATCCCTGCTTCCTCCCTAGGCCCTAGCTCTCATTTCTTTTTTTTTCAATCCCTTCTTCCTCTAACCTCAGTAACAGCAAGGGAGTTTCTGAGAGCTCTGGTGTTCACGTCTTCCACCATTCCTATGCTCCATTTTGCTAAACTCCACATGAGAAAACTTTAGTGGTTTCTAAAGTCAGTTTGGCTCCAGCATTTTCATCCCTTTGAATTTTTAGTTCCTCTTCTTCCATGTCTCAAGCAGGAACTTCAGTGGTGGATTCAGCTTGTGACTCTCAGTCCAGGGCTCCCTTTTCATTCACCCCTCCGCTTTCAGGAGCCATGTTGCCACATCAACAGAAAGAACACATCACCATCAAGGAGATGGGAGCTCTTCTGCTGGCTGTTTAGACCTTTCATCCTCTCTTCTCACAAGAAACTCTCAAGGTGTTTACAGATAGTACCACAGTGATGTAGTATGTCAAATAATGGGGGGAACAAGGTCTTATCTTTTCTGCCATTTGGCACTCCTACTATGGGAGCTAGCTATCCAGTATCAAGTGACTCTTCAGGAAGTTTACATACCTTCAGGTCACAACATTGTGGCAAACTCTCTGAGCAGGTCCACTACTCAGTCCCATGAATGGATGCTTCACATGGATGTGTTTTGGGGCATTGTCCACCATGGAGTGAATCTTTTTGCCTCCCCTCTAAACAGACAGCTTCCTCTATTTTATGCCAGAGTCAGTTCCTCTGGTTTGGAAGGTAGACACCCTCTATTTTTTCTTGGAAGGTGATGTTGCTTTGTCTTCCCTTTCCCTCATTCCAAAAGTCCTGTTCAAAATACAACAGGATGCTCCCAAAATCTTGTTGGTGACACCCTTTTGGCTGAAACAGCATTGTTTCTCTCTTCTTCCGCATTTAGCCAAGGGCAGTCATCACAAGTTACCTCAGAAAGTGGACCTACTCGCACAGTATAAGGGATCTGTCATCCATCCCCACCTGTCCACTTTTCAACAGACACTGCGAGTGATAGGATTTTGATTACACAGACACCTTTTTTTTAAAGGATGTGCTTATGGTTTTGCAGAAGTCCAGGAAACCAACTACTAGGAAATCCTACTTATCTAAACGGAAGAGGTTTTCTGTTTGGTGTCTTTCTCGTAACCTGGATCCACTTTCTGTGGATGTTCCCTTGGTGCTCTCTTATCTTTCTAAACTGCTGAATACTGAGTTGGCTTATTCTTCTAAGGCCCATTTATCAGCTGTTTTTGCTTGTCTGCCTTTATCACCTTTTTTAGCTTCCATATATGAAGCTAAGCAATTTCTTAAAGGCATCCTGCATATTAGGCCTCCCAGGAAGCCTGTTACTCCTCCCTGGGATCTTAATGTTGTTTTAGAAAAATTGACCCAGACTCCTTTTGAGCCTGAAACTTCAGCTTTCTTGCAACATTGCTGTTGGAAGACTGTTCTTCTTTTAGCCCTTACTTCTACCAGACGGGTGTCTGAGCTTCAATCCCTTATGGCTTTTCCTCCTTTTCTGGTGTTTCATAAGGACAGGATGTCTCTTCGTACTAATCCTTCTTTTATGCCCAAGGTGGTGAATGAGCTGTCCCTTAATCGGTCTATTCATTTGTCCAGTTTTTCCCTTCTCCGCAATCTGCTTGTGAGAAGGTGGCTCCACATGTTAGATGTGCATAGACAACTCAGATTTTATTTAGATGAGACTAAGACTTTTCATAAATCTGATCTGCTCTTTGTTTCTTTTCATGCTTGGTTCTTAGGATTGGCTGTGTCCAAGCAAACTGTTTCTTCTTGGATTTCTAAACCCATTTCTTTTTTTTTCCATTAAGGCTTATTCTACTAGAGCTTTGGCTTCTTCTGGTGCTTTTTTCAAGGGTTTGGATACTAACTCTATTCTTAAGGCAGCTACCTGGACTTTTTTGCATACATTTACCAAACACTACAAGTTAGATAGAATTTCCTGAGCTAGAGCTGGTTTTGCTAGGGCCATCCTTCATGGGTTCCTAGAGAGTTCTGCTGGTTCTTCCTCCTGAACTTTGGCACTGTCCCTGCTGTAATGAATACTGCAACAGTGAAATGGAAGGACATAGTACAGTTGTGTAACATCTTCCCATAATGGTAAATGTCTTTCTCTTCACTGTTGCAGTATTCACTCCCTCCCTCCTCCCCCAGTCCTTTTCTCTTCTGGATGTACTGATTATCTCTTTTCTCCTTGGGCTGGCATTCCTACTGGAGCTCTCAGTTCTGAGGATGGTACGTCTGGACATCACCTTTATGCCCTACACTAAGTGAGGAGCATATGTGTGACATATGGTGTACCTTAAAGCAACCTAATGGTTTTGGTATACTGGCCAGAAGTCGGGCTATCCTTGGCAGGGGATCCCTATTGTAATGAAAATGAATACTGCAATAGTGAAGAGAAAGACCTCTACCATTATGGTAAGATCTCACACAACTGTACTTTCCTGTCTATACCTGCTTACTCATGTACACTGTATGGGACCTATTTGATGGGCCACTGAGGCCCTCTGTCTATATGGTGCTTCATAAGGTGGATGCACCCTGACTTACCTGCAAATGTGTACCCAAACTGCTGTAGCTCTGCATTAATCTCAACCTGAGTAGGAGGTAGCTGCACACCTCCCCTTCCCCATACTATTTTTTTTCATTTTTTCTTTACTTTTTATCTCCCTCTTTTCCTTTCTTTCCCTTATTTGACTCCTGCCTTTCTCTGCTTTATATTCCATGCCCAACAGTTGTACATACTGTACATGCTTTCTTTGTATATACATTTCTCCAAAGAAACACTGTACTGTATAATGTTATCTTACCATGTGTACAGGTTCTTTTGTTCATTATTTTACTGACAGAATTCTTGTATCATGTCTGCTTATGATTGTGTACCTTTATTGTACATGTTATCCTGACTTATACCTCTGTGAATGCTTGCGGTTACATTACTGCTGTTGTGCATATATTAATTAAAGTTTGTTTATTTGAATATTTACCGCTGTGATGAGCCTGAAAATGGTCTAGGTGGGTCAGTGTCCTTCCTGGGTTAACAAACTTTAAATAAGTAATTAAATAAATCTGCTTTTATAGAGTGATGTACTGTGCACACACTTTCATCATTAGGAGCAGACAACACCAAGCAGACCTTGTCACTATGAAGCATGTTTATTTTGAAATATGAAACCTGATAAAATCATCTGATTCATCACATCTCTGCTTAAAATGACATTGCTCACACACCACCACAGTCAAATCTATTTCTGAAACTTTATTTTATAATTTGTTAAAGTGGGTAAATGGACTGATACATGCATACATATACAGTGATAATTTATACTGGTAACTAGGCATCATATTTTGGCAGGTGAAAGGAAATCAGAATGCTTTAAGGAAATCCATACGGACATAGTGAGAACATGCAAAACACAGTTAGTTAAGCTTTCTGTAATGCACTTCATGCCAAAACTCCTCCCCAATCCAGTCCAGGTGTTTTTAGCGTAAAAGTTTTGTTTGCACTCCCCCCCTCCCCCCACACACACACGCATTTTTTATGAGACTCTGAAACATGATACTCTTGTAGTACATTTATGAATCGGACTATACATTTATGAATCGGACTGTTTCTGTTATTGTTTTCCAACTTTCAGACAACTGAATCATTTTCAGTCTAGTTCTGCTTCTCATCACACAATGCATGCACACCTCTTGTTTCACTTCTCTGTGATTGCCTGTGACTGCAGCAAGTCTTTTTCTGACATACTGCTGAACTGGCAACGTTCTGTGACAAGTCTTCAGTGATCAAACGTTAGCTCATTACAGAACCTGTTATTACTTTATTATGCTTACTAGTGTTTGTTTTCTTGCTGTCTGAGACTGAGTATTCCATATTATATTTATAAGCAAACATTCATAAACCCCATGTTAGCATCAGATGCAAATTATACAATGTCTCCCTATTAATATTGGAAAACGTGCATGCTGATTGGCCAACCCAACCAGTGTGTCTGTTGTAAATCCCACAATATACCAAAGGAAAAAGGTCCAGTCACCTGGACTTTTTCTGTTGGTATAAACTGCCCCCAAACCTTTTTTTTTTTTTTTTTTTTTTTTTTTTTACAATAAAAAAAAAAATGGGAGAAAACGGAGCAATGGAGACTTTCTTTTATCCATTGCTTCCGTTTCAAAGCATTGATGTACTGGGTATGCATGTGAAGGCAAGTCCCATACATATGCGCAATACATCAAAACGCAGAAGCAGTATACCACAACCAGCTGTATCCCATGTCTCAAGGATAACAGTAAAAATTATATGTTATCTGTTGTTATGCAAAGACATTATTTAATAAAAGTATTTTTTTTCTTAAAAATGTCATTGTATAATAGCAATAACCGACTTTGTGGTTGTGGTATATTGAAGATATACCCACGGTTGCCTTTGTTTAATCACTCGGGTTTCGCCCTCGTGATTAAACCACACCAACCGTGGGTAAATCTTCAATATCAAACAATGCGCTCCGCAAGGATGGCGTGCAGGGTCAAACCAACAATGTAAAACCACCAACAACCAGCAAGAACGATAGTGAACACACAGTAATGAAGATATAATTTATTATTTCTCCAAATCCAGACTGGTTTCAGCTATTCAGCCTTTATCAATGGATACAAAAAAATTTTTAATGTGAAATAAAGCAGCCTGCATTTATACTGATCTCTAATTACCTGGAAGCAGTGGTACAGCAGCACCTAGTGGATGGAGTGTCAAAATGCATATACCATCTTAGTTGCAAAGCATACGACCAGTAACATTTAGTGCCAGAAATATAAATGTTAAATCATATTTTCAAAGATAAAAAACAAAGTTTTGGAAAAATCATCATATTTGCATACAGATTCCATAGTGATAAACCAGTAACATACTCTATGTATATGTAAATGTGCATACTTTGGTAATCAAAAATTGTAGATCTATATACAACTGGTATATATATTTTTTGGTATGATAACCACGTTAATAAAAACAAAATGAAAAATAATGATCATATACCATATTAATAAATAGGATAGAAAAATATAGCCTCATTATCAGCTATTGATATTGATTATAATGATTTCAAATGATCTCCTTATAAATGGTAATAAATCATCATTGTAATCATACATTACCCAATGTTACAAACCATCATGACAGATACGAATACAAATCAGTGCATATATATGTTTGTATCCTAAAAAATGCATACCATACTTGGTCGAATATAATATAAATTGTGGTAGACCTAATCACCATTATATTATTCGTACTAATTCTTGATCTGTATGAATATATGGTATTGTTACCATAATTATTAAACCACCCAATATTATATAAAACTCACAGATGGTCATTCAGACCTGGGGGAAATAAACATCCAAGGTTGGTGATCCAATATTGTTCCTTATGGTTTAAAATGGTGTGCCAACCTTGTTGGTTGTTCCTATCTCCCTGAATTTTGTCAGTGATCATGAACATAAACTGAGCATTGGGATGTTGTATCGTATGTCTGTACAAAGCATTTGTTTCTTTTTTGTTCCTAATGTCACTACGATGTTCTGTCATCCTTATTCTAAGAGATCTAGAGGTTTGACCAACATAGAAGGCTTTACATTGGCAGGTAGCTAAGTAAATAATCCATGTACTGCTACAATTTCCAAACACCCTTGTTTTAAATACATGATTGGTGTTGGCACTGGTAAATTCTTTAAGTGTACTGACTTGTAGGCAGGAGCAGCAATGACCACATGGAAAAGTACCAATTAGTTTATCTCCACTGATAGTGGTCTGGTGATATACCGCTCCTCCCCCTTCTCTATGTTTGTAATGTGAAAATAGCCCTCCCAAATTCTTGCCTCGTCTGTATGACATCTGACACTGAGGGCCTAATATTGTCCTTAAACTGTCATTAGCCAAAATAATTTTCCAGTTAGAATTCAATATATCCCTGACAATTTGTTGGTTCCTGCCATATGTGGTAACAAATCTCAAGATAGATTCTTGATGAGCATGCCCTGATTTTTTGTATTGTAACAAAGTCCTTCTATCTATGGTGTTGCTCCATGAGCTAGCTTGATATATGTCCATGTCTCTATATCCTCTGTCTTGAAATCTATGGTATAAATCTTGTCTGGCATGTTCAAATTCCTCCTGAGATGAACAAATGCGTCTGATACGCATAAATTGAGACTTAGGGATGTTGCGGATGGTGTGGTTCGGGTGCATACTGGAAGCATGTAACAAAGTATTGTATTGAGGGTATTTTCTGAATGTTTTAGTGCTCAGAGTGTCATCCTTGTTACGGTAAACAGTAACATCCAAAAAGTCGATAGTACTAATGTTACTTGTAACCGTAAACTCAATACTCCAAATGTTACCATTCAGGTAATCCATAAATTCCTGTAAATATACTTCATCCGTCTTCCACACCATCCAGCAATCATCCAAATATCATCGCCAGATATCGATTTCCACCATGTAAATGTTATGTGATGTATCATATATCATACATTCTTCAAAATAGGCCATGAACAAATCCACATAAATGGGTGCAAAGGAAGCTCCCATTGCTGTCCCTTGTAACTGCCAAAAGCATTCTCCATGGAAGTAAAAGACATTTTTGTTTAATACATGTTTTGCCATGCAGACAAGTAAGGTATTGAAACCCAGAGGATACAGGTTTGTTCTCTCAAGCCAGTATTGCAGGGATTGTAATCCCACCCAGTGTGGAATGCTCGTGTATAAAGATTTAACATCCAACGTGCACATTAACCAGTCTGGTTCTAACTGTGTATCCTGCAAAAATTGTAAAAAGTGCGTGGTGTCCTGTAGTCGGGCCCTGACCGATGTTAGAAGGGGTTTAAGATACTGTGTTAGAAATGCTGATAATGGTTCAGTCAAGGACCCTATCCCTGATACAATGGGTCTACCTGGGGGTTTTGAAATAGACTTATGTATTTTTGGAAGAAGATACAAGATTTGTTTCTGTGGGTCCTTTACAGTGAGATGTTTAACTGTATTTTTTGTTATAATACCCTCATCCTCTGCTAGTTTAAGAAAAGAGTCTATTTCTTTTTTAAAGACCCCAGTCGGGTTGATGTACATTTGCATATAACACCTAGTATCTGCTAACTGTCTTTTCCCCTCATTGAGGTATTCCCCAATGTTCATTACCACCACAGCACCTCCCTTGTCTGCAGGCAGAATGGCAATGTCGCGATTATGCCTTAATTCCTCCAAGGCTACCTTTTCCATGGGTGACATATTCTGGCCCAGAATGTATGATTCTTTATGATGAAAATGTAAATCCCTAAGTACAGATTGTTGGAAAATAGAGACATGTTTGTTCATGGGCGGTTGAAAGTCTGATTTCAAGAACTTGAAATCAAGTGATCTTTGAGAGATGTCTGAAAAGAATAATTTCAAGTTCGGGTTACGACAAAAAGACAAAACATCCTTAACAATGCTATGTTCATCAATGAAAAAACTGGGAATAAAACCAAGTCCTTTATTGAGTAATGTAGTTTGTACATCTGTCAGTTGTACATTAGAAAGGTTCAAAACATTATGAAACCCAAATTCTGTCAATTCAACATTGTTTGTATCAGTCCTTCCATGGAATTGGATCTTATTCCTATATTTGTGCTTGCAACCCCCTCGTCGCTTGTTTGTATGTCTAAAGGGTACTGGACATTAGTTTTTTTGCTTCTGGGTGATTCTCGATAGTTATTACAGTCATTATCTGTGCATGAGGAGTCTTCCCCTGAAGTACTAACTAAAGTCTTGTCAGAGGATTTCAGGATAGACTTTGGCCTTTTCTTAGGTTTATTTCCTGGTGTCCTCTGACCAAAATCATAAAATCTCACAGTTTTCGATGGTAATCACTGCAGTCCCTGTTAAACTTACGTATTTTCCTATCTTTAGTTAGTTGGGCAAAATTAGCCAAATCTTTGGATAATTTGCTAACAAAAGTGGCATATGTTGGTTGTGATTCATATTTCTTACATTCTTCACATGAAGCTTTGACTTCCATTAAACAAATATCCACCATTCTCTCATAGTAAGAAGCAAGGATCTTAACAAACATCATTGATGATTGTTGAAGAGCTTGGTTCCATTCTTTGGTCTGCCTGTCCTCCGACCTACTGACCAAAGGCTGTAACTTGACTCTTAGTCCTCTTGGTGTAATATCCTTGTTAATATATGCCTTAAAAAGTCTAAGATGCCATATATTGGCCCGTAAGTTTTTAAGATCCTTATTAAATTTGTTGAAGGCCGTTTCACAGCCATTGCTAGTATTAATATTTGAGCCACTCGGATTACTGCTTGACATGTTATTCATACCAAACACTCCAATGGCTTGCCGATCAGCACATAATCCCGTTAGTAATTGCTCCAAATCCATTTTTTAAAAATGTATTTATGTATTTTGACCAACTAGAAACAAATTCTGTTTCAAACAATATATCCAAATTAGTGATAGTTCAACAGGGACTGCACTAAGAACCTGGGTGTCAATAATATAAAAAAAAATATATATGAATATTGTCCAAAGATTACACTGTAATATATTTGGTCAAAGAACACAACCTAGGAATAAACCATACTCGTGTATAATAAACATCCATACTTGTCTATATATGTGTCTATCAGTATGTCTCCATTATTCTTAGCACATATATGTTTGTGAAAAAAATATATACACTATGTTCATAATGCAATGCTGAATAGGCTTGTTGTTCCTACTAAATAGTATACTAAAATATACTATTATTCGTCACATGACATATAACAATTGAGCTATTGAAACCCCTTAGCACATGTTTCCCTGTCCAGAAGGTTCAACACTAACTAGTCCAGGTAGTACATATGACAACCTAATCCAAAATGTTAACAAAAAATACAATTTCAAAGCGATGGCTTTTCACACATTTAAATGACTGTAACAAACATGGTTGTTCATACTCAAAAATAAAGTGAAGGTAGTATGCCCTACTACACTTCCATTTAGCTGTTATGAATAGAATTAACTTTTCATTGATCAAAATGTACTGTACTACTATAAATCTGTTCCTGTTGTTACATATTCCAAACCAACTATGGCATCAGTAGTTTGTAAATATACACACATACACTAGTACCTGTAGTAAATGGGACACTTCAATTATAGTTTCAAATTCTTACACTCTAGGATATATCCCACTTTATGAAGCAAACCTGTCACAACATATAGCTGATGTCATTATAATATTGCAATTGCATATATACCAGGTCTTTAAGGATGTAGCATTTAGAATCAACCATTTACTAATACATTTCGAGATTAAATAAATCTCAAAAGTTAGTCAAAATGATGTTTTCACCAGATATAATCCATCAACGATGATCCAAATGCCTTTCATTATTTTCCGATTCACCAGCCTGTAATCCACCATATATGATAACAGTACTGCCAACCTCTAACAACGCCAATGCAAAAAAGATCGCAAAATGTTACTTGATGGTTAATATAAAGTGAAACTAAAAGTTTAGATTTATGTCCTGCCAGTAATCACAGTACCTGGGTTATTCCTGAGTTTGTAGGCCTGTAATCCACCAATTGTTGAGTCCAATGAATGAAACGCTGTGCCCGAAAATACACAGAAAAAAGTTACAAAACAGCTGCCACAGAGTGATAGAGTGAACCTCCGTAATTCGCTTTAGGCCCCCAGACCTATCCACATGTCAACCGAAACACTCTCAAGGTAATCCTTCCCTGGTTGAAATGCTAGTTCCCCATCCAGTTAGAACAAAACAATTACCCAATATGGTTGATGCTTAATAAAAATTATAACATCCACTGCTTCACGAAGAAAAAACGACTGAAAAGATACCAAAAGGATGCCAAAAAGACGCTTCTGACACAGAAATGCTGTGTCACTATCGAGAACCACTAGCGAAGCCAAGAACGTCAACAGCAAACAATGCGCTCCGCAAGGATGGCATGCAGGGTCAAACCAACAATGTAAAACCATCAACGACTAGCAAGAACGATAGTGAACACACAGTAATGAAGATATAATTTATTATTTCTCCAAATCCAGACCGGTTTCGGCTATTCAGCCTTTATCAATGGATACAAAAAAATTTTTAATGTGAAATAAAGCAGCCTGCATTTATACTGATCTCTAATTACCTGGAAGCAGTGGTACAGCAGCACCTAGTGGATGGAGTGTCAAAATGCATATACCATCTTAGTTGCAAAGCATACGACCAGTAACATTTAGTGCCAGAAATATAAATGTTAAATCATATTTTCAAAGATAAAAACCAAAGTTTTGAAAAAATCATCATAGGTGCATACAGATTCCATAGTGATAAACCAGTAACATACTCTATGTATATGTAAATGTGCATACCTTGGTATTCAAAAATCAAAAATTGTATATCTATATACAACTGGTATATATATTTTTTGGTATGATAACCACATGTTAATAAAAACAAAATGAAAAATAATGATCATATACCATATTAATAAATAGGATAGAAAAATATAGCCTCATTATCAGCTATTGATATTGATTATA
Organism: Protopterus annectens; assembly: GCF_019279795.1. Lineage (NCBI taxonomy): Eukaryota > Metazoa > Chordata > Ceratodontiformes > Protopteridae > Protopterus > Protopterus annectens. The sequence goes on from NC_056737.1 coordinate 793,228,589, forward strand.
ATGATTTCAAATGATCTCCTTATAAATGGTACTAAATCATCATTGTAATCATACATTACCCAATGTTTCAAACCATCATGACAGATACGAATACAAATCAGTGTATATATATATATGTTTGTATCCTAAAAAATGCATACCATACTTGGTAGAATATAATATAAATTGTGGTAGACCTAATCACCATTATATTATTCGTACTAATTCTTGATCTGTATGAATATATGGTATTGTTACCATAATTATTAAACCACCCAGTATTATATAAAACTCACAGATGGTCATTCAGACCTGGGGGAAATAAACATCTAAGGTTGGTGATCCAATATTGTTCCTTATGGTTTAAAATGGTGTGCCAACCTTGTTGGTTGTTCCTATCTCCCTGAATTTTGTCAATGATCATGAACATAAACTGAGCATTAGGATGTTGTATCGTATGTCTGTACAAAGCATGTGTTTCTTTTTTGTTCCTAATGTCACTACAATGTTTTGTCATCCTTATTCTAAGAGATCTAGAGGTTTGACCAACATAGAAGGCTTTACATTGGCAGGTCAGTAAGTAAATAATCCATGTACTGCTACAATTTCCAAACACCCTTGTTTTAAATACACGATTGGTGTTGTCACTGGTAAATTCTTTAAGTGTACTGACTTGTAGGCAAGAGCAGCAATGACCACATGGAAAAGTACCAATTAGTTTATCTCCACTGATAGTGGTCTGGTGATATACCACTCCTCCCCCTTCTCTATGTTTGTAATGTGAAAATAGCCCTCCCAAATTCTTGCCTCATCTGTATGACATCTGACACTGAGGGCCTAATATTGTCCTTAAACTGTCATTAGCCAAAATAATTTTACAATTAGAATTCAATATATCCCTGACAATTTGTTGGTTCCTGCCATATGTGGTAACAAATCTCAAGATAGATTCTTGATGAGCATGCCCTGATTTTTTGTATTGTAACAAAGTCCTTCTATCTATGGTGTTGCTCCATGAGCTAGCTTGATATATGTCCATGTCTCTATATCCCCTGTCTTGAAATCTGTGGTATAAATCTTGTCTGGCATGTTCAAATTCCTCCTGAGATGAACAAATGTGTCTCTATTTTCCAACAATCTGTACTTAGGGATTTACATTTTCATCATAAAGAATCATACATTCTGGGCCAGAATATGTCACCCATGGAAAAGGTAGCCTTGGAGGAATTAAGGCATAATCGTGACATTGCCATTCTGCCTGCAGACAAGGAAGGTGCTGTGGTGGTAATGAACATTGGGGAATACCTCAATGAGGGGAAAAGACAGTTAGCAGATACTAGGTGTTATATGCAAATGTACATCGACCCGACTGGGGTCTTTAAAAAAGAAATAGACTCTTTTCTTAAACTAGCAGAGGATGAGGGTATTATAACAAAAAATACAGTTAAACATCTCACTGTAAAGGACCCACAGAAACAAATCTTGTATCTTCTTCCAAAAATACATAAGTCTATTTCAAACCCCCCAGGTAGACCCATTGTATCAGGGATAGGGTCCTTGACTGAACCATTATCAGCATTTCTAACACAGTATCTTAAACCCATTCTAACATCGGTCAGGGCCCGACTACAGGACACCACTCACTTTTTACAAATTTTGCAGGATACACAGTTAGAACCAGACTGGTTAATGTGCATGTTGGATGTTAAATCTTTATACATGAGCATTCCACACTGGGCGGGATTACAATCCCTGCAATACTGGCTTGAGAGAACAAACCTGTATCCTCCAGGTTTCAATACCTTACTTGTCTGCATGGCAGAATATGTATTAAACAAAAATGTCTTTTACTTCCATGGAGAATGCTTTTGGCAGTTACAAGGGACAGCAATGGGAGCTTCCTTTGCACCCATTTATGCGGATTTGTTCATGGCCTGTTTTGAAGAATGTATGATATATGATACATCACATAACATTTACATGGTGGAAATCGATATCTGGCGACGATATTTGGATGATTGCTGGATGGTGTGGAAGACGGATGAAGTATATTTACAGGAATTTATGGATTACCTGAATGGTAACATTTGGAGTATTGAGTTTACGGTTACAAGTAACATTAGTACTATCGACTTTTTGAATGTTACTGTTTACCGTAACAAGGATGACACTCTGAGCACTAAAACATTCAGAAAATACCCTCAATACAATACTTTGTTACATGCTTCCAGTATGCACGCAAACCACACCATCCGCAACATCCCTAAGTCTCAATGTATGCGTATTAGACGCATTTGTTCATCTAAGGAGGAATTTGAACATGCCAGACAAGATTTATACCATAGATTTCAAGACAGAGGATATAGAGACATGGACATATATCAAGCTAGCTCATGGAGCAACACCATAAATAGAAGGACTTTGTTACAATACAAAAAATCAGGGCATGCTCATCAAGAATCTATCTTGAGATTTGTTACCACATATGGCAGGAACCAACAAATTGTCAGGGATATATTGAATTCTAACTGGAAAATTCTTTTGGCTAATGACAGTTTAAGGACTATATTAGGCCCTCAGTGTCAGATGTCATACAGACGAGGCAAGAATTTGGGAGGGCTATTTTCACATTACAAACATAGAGAAGGGGGAGGAGCAGTATATCACCAGACCACTATCAGTGGAGATAAACTAATTGGTACTTTTCCATGTGGTCATTGCTGCTCCTGCCTACAAGTCAGTACACTTAAAGAATTTACCAGTGCCAACACCAATCATGTATTTAAAACAAGGGTGTTTGGAAATTGTAGCAGTACATGGATTATTTACTTAGCTACCTGCTAATGTAAAGCCTTCTATGTTGGTCAAACCTCTAGATCTCTTAGAATAAGGATGACAGAACATCGTAGTGACATTAGGAACGAAAAAGAAACAAATGCTTTGTGCAGACATACGATGCAACATCCCAGTGCTCAGTTTATGTTCATGATCATTGACAAAATTCAGGGAGATAGTAACAACCAACAAGGTTGGCACACCATTTTAAACCATAAGGAACAATATTGGATTACCAACCTTGGATGTTTATTTCCCCCAGGTCTGAATGACCATCTGTGAGTTTTATATAATACTGGGTGGTTTAATAATTATGGTAACAATACCATATATTCATACAGATCAAGAATTAGTACGAATAATATAATGGTGATTAGGTCTACCACAATTTATATTATATTCGACCAAGTATGGTATGCATTTTTTAGGATACAAACATATATATACACTGATTTGTATTCGTATCTGTCATGATGGTTTGAAACATTGGGTAATGTATGATTACAATGATGATTTAGTACCATTTATAAGGAGATCATTTGAAATCATTATAATCAATATCAATAGCTGATAATGAGGCTATATTTTTCTATCCTATTTATTAATATGGTATATGATCATTATTTTTCATTTTGTTTTTATTAGCATGTGGTTATCATACCAAAAAATATATATACCAGTTGTATATAGATATACAATTTTTGAATACCAAGGTATGCACATTTACATATACATAGAGTATGTTACTGGTTTATCACTATGGAATCTGTATGCACATATGATGATTTTTTCAAAACTTTGGTTTTTATCTTTGAAAATATGATTTAACATTTATATTTCTGGCACTAAATGTTACTGGTCGTATGCTTTGCAACTAAGATGGTATATGCATTTTGACACTCCATCCACTAGGTGCTGTTGTACCACTGCTTCCAGGTAATTAGAGATCAGTATAAATGCAGGCTGCTTTATTTCACATTAAAAATTTTTTTGTATCCATTGATAAAGGCTGAATAGCCGAAACCGGTCTGGATTTGGAGAAATAATAAATTATATCTTCATTACTGTGTGTTCACTATCGTTCTTGCTGGTCGTTGGTGGTTTTAAATCTTCAATATACCACACCACGTGATCGGTTATTGCTTAAGTAAACCATACTACTTCTCTAGTAGTCTTCATACTAAACCTGGTCTTATCTTTTGAGACAGTAAATAGATGAGTAATCCAACCTGCTTTGGGTTGAAAACCCTGTTAAGCACTTGGTAACAGCAAGTGACTATGATGGGACTGTGAACCATACAAGAGGTATGAAGCTATTACTAATAATAGCGGACTAGCCACTAGTGCAGTGTATGACAGGCCATGTTGTCCACTCCACTTATGAGACTTGTAACTACTACTGGACCAAGACTACCAGCAGTTAAATGCCTTGGACTTTGCTCTCGTGTCATTTAGGTAAATCTCTGACTCATGTAAGGCATAATGACCCTATAATTGCTTTTTGCTGGAACTCTTAAGGGAGCAGGGCCCTATTGGGCCAATTAGCCAAAGGCTGTCCCTGTGTTTGTATATTTCATAGCATTCAGTTTGTCTAAAATGTTCACACTGTTTGTTTGGGAAAGGCCTCTTGCAGGATTTTGGTTTCCACTTGGAAGTGTATGATGGTACCAAATTTAAAGTCATCTGCAGACTTGATCAACCATAAACCCTTAACATTTGCTTTGACCTCTGAGAAGTAAGTTCCAAAGAGGATAGGCCCAAGGACTGAACTCTGAGGTATACTGCTAGTGACAGGTCTTTTTGATGAGGTAGAGCCACTCAACCTAATTTCCTGGGTTCTGTTTGTGAAACAGTTTGCTATCAAACAAGTTATGTAGGGATTTACATTTAGCTGCTAAAGTTTACATGTACTACCTGTGTGTGGATGGTGTTGAATGCCTTTGCAAGGTTTAGGTATGCTGTGTGTACTGATTTGCCCTCACCTTTTGCCTTGTATATTAATTCCACAATGATCCTTTCCATGGCCTTATAATTACTAGACCCATTGATGCCCCACCTATGTGTGTGATTGTTGCTGTCCTTCATTCTTCTGGCACAAAGCTGTTTGGAGGTTGATGTTGAATAACCTCTATGTATAGAATGTAGGAGGAGAGGAGGTAAAGTTTGAAATAATTTGTCCACTAGTAGACTGACTATGTCTTCTGGATCCGAGTATACAATATCCTTTACTATTAGCTCTTTGCGGTACTGGTCATAGTTTCTGAGATTTCTAACATAGTTAACAAAGACTCTGTGGTTATCCTTCACCTGGAGGGCTATTTTTACGGCATATCTGGCTTTGGTTGATTTGATCAGGGTTCAGAGTTGCTTGTTAAGTTTAATAAGAGTTATTGGCATCTTGAGAATTTCATTTATTTTTGCATGAAATTTTTTTTCTTTTATTATAGAGGCTGTTTATATTAGGATTCCACCACAGAGGATTATTTTTAAATTTGGTGTTGTATTTACTTGTGTGTGTGTGTGTGTGGGGGGTGATGCATCTTTGTAGCCATTTGCATGTGCATAGAATTTGGCAATAAAAGATTCCTTGCAAGTAGAGGGATAAAGATGGAAAAGGCTTTTGAATTTACCCAGGTCATCCCTTAGTTTTAGCAGATAAGCCTTAGTATAATCTCTGGATGCCAATGTTTTGCAAGATACTCCTTCAGTCATAAGGTGAACATGTCTGATTTGTGGCCTGATTTGACAGGGAGGAAGATAACAGTTTGTGGGGAGTAAAGCTGCACCATATTGATAAGGACCAAGTCCCTGGGTTTTAGCTCTACTAGTTAGGTTGAGAGCTATCTGGTTCAGAGAGTTTATGAGATTCAGAAATTTCTAGACGTACATATTTGAGAATGTAAAAGTCTCCCAGTTAATGGAGTGATAGTTGAAGTCTCCTAGATGAATGGTGTTTAGCTTAATGCACAGGGACTCAATACTGAATACATAGGAGATACTTGCTGACAGATGCCTAGAAGGGATCCTATAGTTGATAATGTTTTGTGTTACTAGTAAGTCAGATGTGAAGGAGGTCAAAGTCATTATCTTGTGTAGTGAATCTGGAGATGAAAGTTTTTTTAAGAATAGGTAGACATCACTCCCTTTACAGGACTTCATCTAAAGAGGTGGGCCTGAACAGGTGGGGGATGTGGTAGACATTGAAACCTGCACTGATAGAGGGCTGTCATTGTTCTTGATTCAGATCTCTGTGATGTAAATATCAATGTTTTCTAGGGTAAAGAATGCTTGTAGGGATTGGAGTTCTTTTTTTTTTTTGGTTAGGGCTCCTAATTTTGAGCAGTAATACTTTTAAGTTATCCAGATTTTGTTTTGTTATACTGAAAGCCTTAGAAGACTGACCTTGCCTAAAAAATGCACTATAGATGAGGACAAGAATTTATCCAGTAAAGGAAAATCTTGGGGAAATAGGTGGAGGCCATCCCTGGCAAATCATTTGGGACTGTCTGCTATTTCCTCTCAGGCTGGCATATCTTGTACCCACTTTGAATGACACCAGAAGCTAAGCCAGTTGTTGAAGTCATTATTCTTTTGTTTGTATTCTGGCATCTTTTTTGGTGATGGTAGATTCAAAGCTAAGTTCATGTCTGACTCAGACACCTTTTCCGAGAGCTCCATTGTCAGTATCCACATCAAACAATGACTTAAAGACAGTATTAACTTAAGGACAATTCCACTGAGAGTAGTTTTTCATACTGAGGTATGTTATTAAAGCCACCTGGTGGTGTAAATCTTGTCTCGAGATGATTGCCACTGTTGAAATTAACCCCAACCCCATGTGCAAAATGGGAAAATGGGGTTGAGGATGGATGGTATGTTATTCAAGTTAAGTAATAAACCGGTGAAATATTGCTCCTTATTTTTAGACATTCATTTATTGTGGGAATGCATTGTGTGTAGATGAGTCTCAAGGGGGCTTAGAGCATGTAAGTTCCCCAATAATGTGAATGATGGATCCAATTATTATAAGGAACTGGTGGAAATTTTCAATAACTGTGGGATAGAAATAATGAAGGCCATTAATTAGAAATGAAGGACTGCTTGAACCTTTGTTTGACAAAATTGTATTGCCTAATAATTCTGTTCAAAGTGATTTACTTTTTTCTGTTAATGAATATAAAAATAAGTACTACAATGGGAAATTATTAAAAAAAATGTAAAACAGGAAAGTTGGAAAGAGATGAGGAGAGCTTATAGGTTACCTAGGACTAGTTCTACTTTTACAATTAGAGATTGTGGTGAATCATTGTGGCAAAATTTGGTAACCCAGTTGTTGAACATTGAGAATTCTAACAGGGTGACTAATGACAACTTAGGTTACAAGTTGAATGATCTTTTGGAGTTCCCCCCACTAAGGAGATCGAACAGGTAGAGAACCATGGGGAGGGGTGAGGAGTTATGGAGACAGAGAGGAAAAATAGGTCATTAGAGAGGAGGACTAGGAAGAGGACGAAATCAGTCAATAACTAAGAAGCTTCACATTTAAAGGAAACTAACAGCAGCATTTTGGTGAAGGAGTTGTGTATTTTCAGGAAAACCTTAAAATATTCAGTTAGAGTAATAGTTGACTATCATGTTTGTGCCCTTAGTGAATACTGACTTAGGTGAAGTTTTAATTGATTTACAGTTATTTTATGAAAAATTAATTTGAGCATTATATTTGATAATGATGGCACCACTTGTGTACCAAGTATTAAAAAGAAGAGTACTTAAGTCCTCCCCTCCACCCTGTCTTACACAACACTGAAGCCTTAGTTGAAAGTGAAGTTAGAGAAAAAAGTAATTTTAGAAGGAAGAGATTGCACAATCTTAGTGAAATGGAATACAAACTATTAACAGAGATCAGCAATGATAAAGCGATAAGGGTTATGAAACCCAATAAGGGATGGGTTTAGTTATTATAGATCAATGGGTGTATGTTGGCAAAATCTTAGAATTATTGCATCATGAGGGCAGATATACCCAAGTTTCAAAGAATGAGGTTAATGTTTGCTTGTTTGTGTCTTTCGGCTTTCCCGGTTAGGGGTCGCCACAGTGACCGCTAATGATTGGTAGTTGATTTTTACGTACCGAGTTACCAGCCCTGACGCACAACCTTCAACGAAGGTACGCCCATTCACACATGTCTCCACGCAGAAGATGCTTTAGCTGAGAATTGAACCGGACAGCATTGTGAGGCGACAACGCTACCGCAGCACCACCACCGCGGGTAATGAGGTTAATGTTGCACACGCGGGTTTTATGAGGTTAATGTTGCACATAGTAAAATAGATTTAACTTTATACGACAACCTTATGTAAAGTATTATTGGCAAGACCTTGTACGATTTTCTTAAGGCTGACAGACCTAGGGTTCCATCGATCTTTGAAATACCCAAAGTTCATAAAGACCTCCAACCCCCCGTTAGACCTACTTTTGCAGTGTCAGTTTCCAAAACATACCCATTTGTGGTATATGTTTTTTTTTTTTTTTAAACAAGAAAACATCTTTATTACATTATCACATGTGACATAAGCAATCTTACATTTATGTAAATGAAAATAAACCACACTGGCACAATCTCAGTTGCAAACATTATGCATTACAAGCCATGCCGACACAACTGTAGCTTTAAACATTATACATCACTTATAATATATCCAGTCATTGTCAGTCAGCCATTACATAGTTCATTCAAATCCTGTCTTCTTTTAAACCTCATTCCTCCTTTGCATATATTGATCCCACAATTCAGAATTTTTTCCTATGTAGTTTGCGCCTACGCTTTTCTAAAGATCCCTTTTCTTGTTGCTTTATCTCTGTTACTAACTTCACTACTTCTAGTAAGGGTAGTTTAGACTTTGATTTCCATTTTCTAGTAATTGCTTTTTTGGCAGTCATCATAATTAGACTCAAAAAGGCTTTACTATGTCTAGGCAATTCCAATTCTGTATCAGTGCTCAAAAAATCATTTCCTCAGTTACACCAGTTAGCTCACCCAGTATCTTGGACAGAGCAGAATGCAGGGGAATTTTTAAAGTCTGCCAACTTATAACAATCCCAGAAAATATGTTCTCCGTTACCCTTTTCTTCCCAATCACACCTCTAACATTTGCAGTCTACCTGAGGAAAAATTCCTTGGAGTCTTCTTGGGGTATAAAAATACTTATCTAAACACTCCCAAGCAACAATCCTAAATCTTCTAGACTTTGTTGCGTATTTGTAAGACATGCATATATCCCCCATTGTTTCTTTGAGAATTGCTTATCCAATCTCTCTTCCCAATCCCTTATAATCTCCTCTGATTGATTCTTATAGTTACACAATATTTTGTATGTCCTACCATTTGTTCCTTTCTTAACAGCAACTTCTGTTCTAGAGTCTGTTAAAAACTCTACCAGTGCTGGTCTTTCATTTATGACCTCCACCCTGTTTCTTTCTCTCTGCCTGTACTCTATCAATCATTGATAGGGAAGGCAGTCTCTAACCTGCAGTCCAAATAACTTCTTGGCATCTTTCCATTCTATTACCTTTCCGTCTCTAGTTATTTCCTCCCAATACCTTGGTTCCTTTGCCAGTTTTGCAATAAATTGCAGCCCTCACTTGCATATTATCTGTATACCTAATTGCAACCATACTTATCAACAGAATCTCCTTACCCCATTCCTGTGTTGGCTTAGTTCTTGGAATGCTTTTTGCACTACCATTTTCTCGTTTGCCGCACCAGTAGTGTGCATCGTGGTCTCCTTTGCTCTGAGCTCAGGGATAGTAAGTGTTTTTAATACTTAGTTTTTTTGTGTGTCTGAGTGATTATTTCCCTTCCTCCCCATTTAGTGTATCACTTGTTCGTCGGTTTAAAAAAAAAAAGTTTTGCTAAACTCAGTAGAGTAGAAAATGAACTGACAAACGAAAAACTGAAGGAAAGAACACACTGTGAACAAGCACCAACACTTCACTCAGCTCGATGAATTCATCGAGCTGAGTGAAGTGTTGAAACTCGGTAGAGTAGTTATTAGGCCTGCCCTTCCCCTACCTGTGTTTGTGTGTGGTGTTTTCTGGTAGGTAGTGTTTCTTTTTGGGTGCAGAACCATGGCCGATCAGCCAAAATCTGTGTTCAAGAAATGTACAGTGTGTGGCCACAAGCTCTCCCCAGTTGATGGTCACACTCTGTGTGTGATTTGCTTGGGAATAGCACATTTGTCCACTCAATGTGCTATCTGCACCGGGTTCAATCCTAGGGCCCTCAGGGATCGGAAGGCCAAATTAGCAGCCAAAGGCCTTCTCCATGCATCCATGCTGGAATCTGCCACGGCCTCGGTAACTAGTTCTCCCACCCAGACAGGGACTCAAACTCCCTCTTCTTCTGGTGCTGGGCCTAATAAAGACAAATCTACAGTCAGTGTGGCTGACAAGGAAAAGGACAGAGAAAGGCGCAAAGAGGATAGGGACGAGAAAGGACAGACCTCACAAGAGATCCCCGGACAGGGAGCTCTTTCTTAGTCCCCCTTCTAAGGCCATGAGGCCAGTTTCTCCATGGCTCCAGTCTTCTCATTTCTCATCGGAGCTGTTGGAACATTCGGACCAGAGGTCTTCCTCCCCGTTATTGCGCAGACCAGCCAGATCCGAGTCAGTGGCCTCTTTGCGATCGACTCGGAGTTTATTGGACTTGGACATGGACAGGATGATGCGGAGATTTATTCAGACCCAAATACAGATGGGAGTCTTGCCAGGCCCCTCTCCCTCTGGAGGGGGGACCTTCATGCCCTTTTTCCACCCCATCTCTCCTTTCCCGATCCATGCTTCGGCTTCGGGGCTCTTGGATCCGAGGATTTTCAGAGCTGGTAGCTCAGCGCCGACGGTTCCTCCAACCTCGACTCCGGCTGTTATCTTGAGTTCCTCAGATCTGACTAGTTCGGATCCGAGTGACTCTCGGAGCCATGGACAGGGAGCTGGACCCGAGGGAATGGATTCTTTGGCTCCGCCCTTTTGAGATCCAACCCGTTTCCTCGGACCTCAGGCTACCCCTGCTTCAGCTCCATTCCCCACTTCGGATCCACGGAGGCAGTCTTCCTTGCTGGGTTCCAAGGAGGTCCGCTCTCCATTGGCCTTCGAAGTGGTGGAGAGGGTTCATTCCCAGGGATTGAGACCCCAGCCCATCCCCTCAGATTCCACCCAGGTCCCCCTGGATTTGGCGACAACTCCCTTCATCCTGTCTCAGGGACAGCCCGTGCTAGAGAATCCCCAGGTTAAGTTCCCTGAGGAGCCCCCTGCGGCTCACGAATCCTCTTCTGAGAGTCCCACTGAAGAGGGTCACCGTAAGCGCGAGTGCAAAAGGAGGCACTTGGACTCCCCCGAGTCCCTCACTACAGACACTGACTTAGATGAAGGAGAAGGTTCCACCAGGTCACCTCCCAAAGGCATCTCCTTTGGAGAAATCATGGAGATCCTCTGCCAGAGGGAAGGTTGGTCAGCCCCAAAACCTTCTGGAGATGAGTCAGTGTTTTTGGAGGCGTTTGGCATGGACCAATTTAATTCCTGGGTGTCCCCACCAGCAGACCCCTTGGTGGACCGTATCACCACGCGGGCATGGAAGGAGCCTGACACCGTAGAGCCCATCCCCAAACGCCCTGACAAAATTTTATCTCCCTCTTCCAACAGACAACCTTGGTCAAAAGGAGCCCCAGTTGACGCTATATTGGTTGCAGTGGCCACCAAGAAGGAACTAGCACAGGAGAGTTCCTCAGTCCACCCTCCAGACAAGGAGTCCAGGTCGGTGGATAGGTTTGGGAAGTGCGTCTACTCCTCAGCGACCTTTTCAATCCGTGCTCTGAACTATTTGGCACATGTGATCCGGCTTCAGCGAGACCTTGCTTCGGAATTCGCTGAGTCGTCCCCAGAGTCTTTATCGCCACAGGACAAACAGTTGTTCTCTGTGAAAATGTCTACTCTGAAGTCAGTTTCAAACATGTCTATGTGGCTCCTTTCCCATGCCACGGAAGGAGCAGCTAGGATGGCTGGGACAGGCATAGCCATAAGGCATCATGCCTGGCTCAGGTTGTGTCAGTTTGCGGACCCTTTCAAGGCGTCGTTTATCAATGCTCCCTATGACGGTTCTTCCCTTTTTGGGAAGACAGTATGTGACACACTTGTCCAGAGCGAAAAGGATGGGAAGACTTTGTCTGCCATCGGGATTCGCTTTTCTAACCATCAGCAGTCCTTCTCTAGGAATCAGAGGGCAGAAGAAGATGTAGTTATGAAAATCTCAGTTCTCCCGGGATTCTCAGGACAACTATTCCCCCAGAGGCAGAGGGGGACAGGATCGATGCCGACCCAGAGGCAGAGGGGGGTCCCAGGAATTTTGGGTCTAGGGAACCCTTTTCTGATAGACCCAGTCAGCAGCCCTGAGGGGGTTGCCCGGCTGTCTTACTCTGGAGGCAGTCGGGGGAAGATTGTCCTTACACCCAGCAGCATGAGAGTCGCTGGGTGTTACAGATCATATCCAGAGGTTGCACTATCTCATTTGTTGCCCCTCCAAATATTCCAAAACACCTCCTGGATGTTCCACCTGCTCACAGGGTGGCCGCAGCTCCAGAGGTTTCAAAGCTGCTTCTCAAATGAGCCATCGAGCAGGTCCCCCTCGATCAGTCTGGATCAGGAGTCTACTGAAGGTTCTTTTTAGTGCCAAAAAAGACGGGGGACGTCAGGCCCATTCTAGACCTGTCAACGTTGAACCTGTCTGTAGCCAAACAGAAATTCCAGATGGTCACCCTACAGTCCATTCTACCTTATCTTCGAGAGTGCAACTAGATGTGCTCGTTAGACCTCCAGGATGCTTACTACCACATCAAAATACACAGAAGCTCCAGGAGGTTTCTGCGCTTCCAGCTGGGAGCCAGTCATTTTCAGTTTAGAGCCCTACCCTTCAGTCTCCCCACAGCCCCCAGGGTGTTCACCAAGGTAATGGCAATTGTAGCGGCTCACCTGAGGCTTCAGGGTATTCAGGTTTTTCCTTACCTGGACGACAGGCTCTTCACTGCGCCCAACAAGCATCACCTGTGTCTGGCCCAAGATTACTTCATTCGGTTGGCAGATTTACTGGGAATTACAGTCAGTGTTCAGAAATCCCAATTGCAACCAGTACAAGTTCTAGACTTCATTGGGGCATGGCTAGACACTTTGCAGATGAAGGTATTCTTAACTCCAGATAGGGCCTTACACCTCAGGTGCCACATAGCTCAGATAGTGAACTTCAAATCTCCAAAGGTGAGCAAGGTTCTCCGGGCTCTGGGCTCCATGGCTGCCTCTATATCGATTCTCCCTTGTGCTCACCTTCATATGCGGGTTCTTCAATGGACTCTGGCTGTTCAATGGTCCTAGCTCGACCTGCCCATGGAATTTCCAATCAGGGTCAGTCATGTCTGCAGGACGTACCTTCTTTTTGTGGTTAAGTTCACCGGAGGTATCAGAAGGATGCCCCTTCATGTCATCTCCAGTCCAAGCCACAGTGACCACGGACTCCTCCCAACTCGGGTGGGGGGACACTGTTTGGGAAGGACAGTCCAAGGCACGTGGTCCCAGTCAGAGACCAAGTTGCACATAAATGTTCTAGAGATGAGGGCAGTGCTTTTAGCATTGGAAGCCTTTCACACTGTCCTTCCTCTCGGATTGATTGCAATTCAGTCAGACAACATGTCGGTTGTCTGGTATATCAACAAGCAGGGGGGAACCAGATCCTACCCTCTGTCGCGATGGTCATGAGAGTGTGGGAATGGGTGATCAATACCGGTTGGTTTCTGATAGCAATGCACATCCCGGGGTGCTCCAACATTTTAGCGGACAGATTGAGTCGGGCTATTCTGTTGCTGTACGAGTGGTCTCTGAAACAGTCAGTAGCAGAGGAGATCTTCCGTGCATGGGGTCAGGCTTGCTGTGATCTCTTCGCATCTCTGTTCAACGCAAAGTGCAGTGAGTTCTTGGCTCTGATTCCTTCACCAGGGGAAGTCCCCAGAGACACTCTAGTCCATGCTTGGCCCCCCGGGCTTCTGTATGCTTATCCACCATTGCCACTCATTCCAAAGTTTCTTCGGAAAGCTTGCCGACTGCGGTGCAAAGTTATCCTCATTGTCCCATTCTGGCCTCATCAGGTTTGGTTCCCATTCCTTTGGTCTCATCTCTTAGCACACCCGTGGGTTTTGGATCCCTGCCCAGATCTAATCTCCCATCTGTCGGGGGCCCATCCGCCCGACCTGGACAGCCTCAAGCTGACAGCTTGGTTGCTCAAGTTCTGTTGATTGCCAGGACTCCCGGTCTTTCATCCCCGGTAAAATCCATTCTGGTGGCTTCTCTTAAAGATTCCACTAGGAAACTTTATCACAGTAAATGGAAGCGTTTTTCCATCTGGACGTCACAGAGAAAACTAGATCCCTTTACAGCCCCTGTTCCAGCGGTGTTGGATTTCTTGTCTGGCATTTTTCAACAAGGAGCTATTTCCTCCACAGTGAAAGTACAATTGGCAGCCATTTCTAATTTTCATGTTGGTGAAGACAACATTGCCTTAGCCTCCTCTAGGCTGTGTAAGGTTTTCTTAAAGGTACTTTTCTGTTGCATCCCCCCGTCAATGATTCAGTGCCTCCTTGGGACCTTACCTTTGTCTTACAGGCATTGGTGGCTCCTCCAAAATCCAACAGGAATGACAAGCAAAAGAAAGAATACTACGTTTATTGTATTACACTGAAGCGCTTTTCGTACGTAGTATATACGAACTTCATCAGATAGGGAACAGATATTAAAGTACCATTTAAATACTAGAAGCTCATAGTCAGCTGATGCATCATTTAAAGCATTAAAGCCATTAAAGGCATATTACATACTTTCTAAACACTACTATACAATATAGCACATTATAAAAAATATATATTCTAACTTGCTATTATCAAAACTTGGTAAAAAATAACCAAATTATACAACAAGATTTAAACAATTTGTAAACTATTTAAAAAAAAAAAAAAAAAAAAATATATATATATATATATATATAAATAGTTATACTCAAACAGCAGCAAGGTAAGCATTACTATGTTATGAAGAATGAATGCTAACCATAATTACTAGTAAGCAAAATGACAAAATCTATAGCATAAGATAAAATAAAATAAAGTAAAAGTATCATAAAAATATATCCCTATACAATACCTATCTACTAAGGCTTTTAAGTTTTAACAAAGCCATTATGGAACACATATCATTTAGACCTGGCCAGTTGTATGCATACAGTCTAATCTGCCATAATAATTCTTGCTTTTCTAATTCAATTTCTAAAGGGCCTCCCCTAATATTAGGTGTTAATTGATCCAAAATCCAAAATTTGAAAGAATGTGCAGGGTACTCTGAGACGTGTTTAGCTAATGCATTATCTAATTTAGATTTACTGATGTTATAAATGTCTTCGTAGATTCTATCTCTTAATCTACGAACAGTTTTTCCCACGTAAAAACATGGGCAAAACTGGCATATAGCTAAATAAACAACCATTTTGGAGTTACAGTTATTTTTATACTTACTTTTTAATTCAAAATTATTAATGGTGATAGAATTACCCACAAAAACATATTTACAATAAGGACAGGAACCACAACTTAGCATTCCTTTATTATAGTTTCATAGTTTCATAGTATAGTACTAGGCTATCTGCCCTGGGGCATTTGTAAGCCTAGCCATAGTGATGTGGCTTTTGCCACCCCATGAAATGGTACAAAAATGTACAGATAAAATCTAGAATACTGTGCCTCTGTCTAGTAGTGACACAGTGAAGGTCCCCTTATATAATAGAATTAGTTTACTGTGCCCCTGTCTAGCAGTGACACAGATGTGACCCCTGGGGTAAACTTACGATCTCCCATCCACTCATCAAGATTTCTCTTGAAGAGAGTCAGTGAGGGGCTCTGCCTAATACGAACTGGGATCCTGTTCCAAAGCATGGGAAGCCCCTGGGTTATGAATCTATCCCTCCAGCATCTCCTATTCATACTTGTGCCAAGGTTTAAGTCTTTAGCTCTCGTGGTCCTGATGGATTTGGATTTTTTGAGGTGGAGCATGTCCATCAGATCCTGATTGGACATGGCCTTGTACGTCAGGCAGAGATCACCTCTGAGCAGGCGGTATGCTACTGAATAGAGCTGAAGTTTCTTTAGTCTGGCAGAATAAGAGATATGTTGGAGACCCTTGATCCTTTTGGTGAGGTACTTTTGTGGTCTCTCCAGCTGTTGCAAGTGCCGGGTGAGGTACATACCAAATGGGACATTGTACTCAATCATGGGTCTGATGAGGGAGGAATATAGGGGTACAATGACATCCTTGTACATCCTTGGATCTGGATGTGAAACCCTTCATGATGAGGTGTGCAAGGTAGAATGTTTTTCTAACCACTTTGGCAATGTGGGTGTCAAATGAGAGGTCGCTGTCTACTTGGGTCCCTAGGTCTCTGATTACTTTTTCCGTACTCAGTGGGTTGCTGTCTATGTGATAATTTGTGGGTACTTTGTTTTTTCCAAAAGGGATAACTATACATTTTTTGGCATTTAGTTTAAGGCCGTGACTACGGCACCAGTTGTCCGTTTCAGTGAGGCCTTTTTGTAGGATGTGTGTATCTGCTGGTGTATCGACTATGGCACCTAGTTTGCAGTCATCTGCGAACTTTGTCAGCCACAGCCCTCCCATGTTTGCTTTAACATCTGAGAAATAAATGCCGAACAAGAGGGGTCCCAGGACAGATCCCTGTGGGACACCACTTGTGACTGGCTTTGAGTCTGACATTGCTCCAGCGATTTTAACTTTATGGGTTCTGTCCTTTAGCCAGTTTGCAACCCATCTAGTGACATAAGGGTTTACTTTTAAGCTGTTTAGCTTATCTATGATGCCTGAGTGGGGTATTGTGTCGAAGGCCTTAGCCAAGTCCAGGTATGCTGTATGGATTGCTTTACCCTCATCAATGGCTCTAGTGACTGTTTCGAAAAAGTCAACCAGGTTTAAAAGGCAGGATCTGCCCTTTACAAAGCCGAACTGGGTGGGGTCAAGCATCTGTAGGTCCCCTATGTCTCCGTTTATGAGTTCCATAATGATTCTTTCCATAGCTTTGCAGACCAGGCTAGTCAAGCTTATGGGGCGGTAGTTTCCAGGGTCTGTAGAGGCACCCCCCTTGTGGAGTGGGACCACTGTTGCTGTACACCAGTGTTCAGGTACATATCCCGAAGTAAGGCTAAGGTTAAATAGCATTTTTATGTGTGGGTTTAGCTCCTCTTGGAGTTCACGTAACACGCACCCGGGATACCGTCAGGTCCCATTGATGCTGTGTTTTTTGCTTTGTTTAGGGCAGTTCTCACTTGGACATCTGAGATGACAGGGAGATTACATTCAGCTGGGATAAATATTTCTTCTTTTGGGGGTGAAGGAGGCGAGAAATTTGCACTGAACCTGTCAGCCAGAATGTTAGCAATATCTGTGGGTTCAGTGTACTTTTTGTTGTTGTGAACCAACTCTGAGCATATCTGAGGGTTTCCGCCCAGGTTTCTAACATAGCTGAAGAAGGCTTTGTGGTTATCTTTAGTGTCCTTAGCGATTTCTCTCTCAAAGTTTTCCTTGGATGTTTTTATGAGAGAACGTAGTTTTCTGCTAATGTTGATCAGAGATGTCTTCCCTTCATGGGATTTCGCTCTGACGTGCAGTAGCTTCCTTCTTTTGTTATACAATTTGTTTATGGCTGAGGTCCACCAGACAGGATGCTTACATTTGGTGGAGAGGGACTTGGATTTGTTTGGGATTGCATGATCCATGCATTCTTGGAGATGTCCATAGAAAGCATTTGTGAAGGATTCGGCATTGTGGGATGTGGTATCCACTGGCAAAGTGGGCTTAAAGGATACCATCTCAGTCTTAAGAAGAGTGAAGTCTGCTTTTGAGAAGTTTTCACTGTGGTCTTTTGTGCTGGGGTGGAGGTGGGATATGTATATCCAGGGTGATTAGTTTGTGGTCAGATCTCTCTAGTGAGGGGTATACTTCGGTGTGGAGCATTTTGTCCCCATGTTTGTGATGATCAGGTCTAGTATATTATCTCCCTAGTGGGAGAGGTGACTAGTTGTTCCAGTGCATTTGAATTTATGAATTCCAGGAACCTTTGGGCTAGGGTATTAGGGCTAGAATAATGTACCCAATCTATGTTTGGGTAGTTGAAGTCTCCCAGTATGATGGTATTTTGTGATACATTCATATCCTCCAATGTCTTCAGGAAGGCTGAGTGGGGTTCTTGAGATTGGGAGGGTGGTCTGTAACATGCTACCAGTTGTATAACAGTTTTGCCTATGGTTAGTTGCACCTGTATGGTCTCTGATGCTTCATGTGTTGCTACTAACCTGGAGGTGTAGGTGTCCTTTATGAATATGGACACTCCCCCTCCCTTTGTGGTTCAGCCTGGGTTTTGGGGCCGAAAAGCATGATACGAGGTATAGCCTGGTAGCGCTGGGGTGCTCTCAGGAGCCTTGAACCAGGTTTCAGTTACTGCACAGACTTCGATGTTCTCCATGCTGAGGAGTGCATCAAGTGCCTGGATCTTGAGATTTAGAATTCTGGCGTTGAGCAGCATTACCCTTAGTTTTTTTCCATTTTTGTTTTCTAAGGAGTTGGGTTTGTCTTTTGAGCCTTGCCTAAAAAAGGCACTATGAGGGTGGCAAGAGCCTTAGCCAATATCCGGAAGCCCAGTCGTGACAGGTGTAAGCCATCCCTTGCGAAGCAGCGTGGCTTGTCCAACATATCATCCCAGGCAGACAGACATTGGATCCCCTTAGAATGACACCAGTACTTGAGCCAATTGTTAAAGCTGATCATCTTGTCTTTGTATTGTGGTATCATTGTTGGTGAGGGCAAGATGCTGCTCAGGGTCAGGGTCATACCAGCCTGGGCTACATAATCGGAGAGCTCCTCTATGTCTCTTTTCATGTAGTCCAGGGAGGTACGCCTCAGGTCATTCACACCAGCATGGACAATGACGGAGTCATATTTGTACTTGCTTTGGAGTGACCTGAGTGCGTGTGTTATGTGGCGGATCCTAGCTCCCGATAGACAGCTCACAGTCACCTTCTCCATGTTCAGCCTGGTCAGTAGGACATCAGTGTGTCTGACTATGGAGTCACCTATTACTAGTGTATCAGGCAAGGTGTTTGGCCTTAAGGGCTGCGATTGGTCGACACGCTGATTTATTGAAGTATGTGTTGCATATGTTTTGTTTTGAGGTGGTGGATTTTTGGATGTCTGCTTTGGGAGCCTCTGTTGTTTTGGTAAGTTTTTTATTAGCGCCTCCGAGTATGTCTTTGTGTTTTTATGTGTTTGGTTTGCAGTTGTAGTAGGTCTATGTGGGACTGGGATTGTTGTGTGTGTGGTTGCCATCTCCTCCTGTCTGGTCATGCCAGTCCTGAGTTGAGAGAGTTCAGCCTCCAGTTTGGCTATATAGTTGCATCTCTCACATGTATTTGTGTTTGTTGGGAGGAGGAGAGGGTTGTCTGTGTACATGAGACAATTGTAGCATTGTCTCAAGATGCCCAGATTGACCAGCTGAACTGGAGACGACGCCAGTAATCTACCACTCGACATTCTTGAACAGTATAAAGGAGTGGTATATCTTTAAGGGAAGTGGGTATTCACGGGGGTGGTAAGTAGATGTAGTGCTTTACTTAGTATGAGAGTGCTTACTTAGTAGAGAAGTATTGAGAACAAGTGCTAGGCTTATAATACAGTGAGTAGTCTGGTTATACTAAGAGTAGAGCTTCCTTAAGGGAAAATTTGAAGAACAGACTTGGCGGAGCCAGAGAATGTTTACCCTTGTTTAACCGGCACTGCGCTATGCGCACGACCGCGCAAAGCCGTGCAAACACGGATTTTAAACAGTGAACTACAAAAGAGCTGGAAATGGTCCCAAACAACCAATTACTACAGCTTCTTGTGCTGAGGCCACTTCCCCCAAGGACAGGTAGGCTGCTCAAGGCTCCCCACTCCCACTGGTGAGCAAAGAAACTTCCTTCTATCCAAGTGAGGTAATGGACAACACAGGAACTACACCACAGCCCAGAATACAGCAATGCCTGTAAACTGGTCTAAACAAGTCGAGGAAGGCGGGAAAACAAGGATTATTTTATTGTTTTTTTGTTTTTTAGGTAGAAACACACAGAAAATGCAGAAACAGTGATAAATTAGTTACACAGGCTAGCACACTTTAGTGGGCAGCCTCCACAGTTAAATTAAACAAACAAACAAGCAAACTTTCGATCAAATTCGACTAAATGTAACTTTAAGTGCAGATTTTAAAATAATGCAGCAATCAGGTAAAAAACAGTTCAGGCTAGTTCAAGTTAAGCTACAGAAGCTATTTCAAGTGAAAAAAAAAGCAAAGATACTTAAATCTAGAAGATAGTCACTTTTCTGAGTTCCCTGCTGCTAGGACCACTCTGTAAACCCACGTGGAGCTTGTCTGAGCAGTATAGCCAGAAAAAAACGCACAGAGGCTGATTTTAAAACAGTGAACTACAAAAGAGCTGGAAATGGTCCCAAGCAACCAATTACTACAGCTTCTTGTGCTGAGGTCACTTCCCCCAAGGACAGGTAGGCTGCTCAAGGCTCCCCACTCCCACTGGTGAGCAAAGAAACTTCCTTCTATCCAAGTAAGGTAATGGACAACACAGGAACTACACCACAGCCCAGAATACAGCAATGCCTGTAAACTGGTCTAAACAAGTCGAGGAAGGTGGGAAAACAAGGATTATTTTTTTGTTTTTTTGTTTTTTAGGTAGAAACACACAGAAAATGCAGAAACAGTGATAAATTAGTTACACAGGCTAGCACACTTTAGTGGGCAGCCTCCACAGTTAAATTAAACAAACAAACAAGCAAACTTTTGATCAAATTCGACTAAATGTAACTTTAAGTGCAGATTTTAAAATAATGCAGCAATCAGATAAAAAACAGTTCAGGCTAGTTCAAGTTAAGCTACAGAAGCTATTTCAAGTGAAAAAAAAGCAAAGATACTTAAATCCAGATGGTTAGTAACATTATGTTTGGTATTATTGATACCCTCCAGTAGTTGCTTAAAATTTCTGTCTCTTCTTAACGTAAATCTTGGTGCTTTACCTACTTTATCTATTAATTCCTTACTTTATTTTAGGATATTCCAATTTTTGGATATAATACCCTTTAAAAAGTAAAAATTGGAATTGAAAGTCATGGTCAAGCTATATTCAAAAGAGAAAGTTTTTCCTTTCTGTTTACCATTAATATCTAAATTTACTGCATCACAAAAGGAATTTCCTAATCCATTACTTATTATTTCATGAGTTTGTATTTCACTAAATCTATTAACAATTGGTGTGTAAATACCCCTACATCTTTTATCATAAATTTTGTCTATTATTTTATCCAGAAATACCATTGGGTATGCCCTATCTAAGAAACATGTCCTTTAAATTCCTACATTCTTCATAAAAATCATCGTCTCTTGTAACCATCCGTGCTGCCCTTACTAACTGTCCTTTAACCACGGACTTTTTTTGAAACATAGGATGGGCACTGGAAAAATGTAGGAAAGTATTAGAGTAAGATGGTTTTCTGTAAATCTTTGTTTCATATTTTTTGTCAGTATTATTTTGAATTAAAAGCACATCCAAATAAGCAATTTGTTTTTCTTCAAAGGTATATGTAAACTGAAGAAAATCAGTGCTAGCATTAAAATAATCAACTAGATCTTGTGCCATATCAATGTTTCCTTTCAATAAATATATCGTCTAAATATCGAGTATAGTGTACAATTTGGGAATTAATGTACTCAATGTTGAATATATAGTTCCTTTCCCAATAGCTCATAACCAAGTTTGCAAAACTTGAACCGCAGGGTGAGGCCATTGCCACTCCGCTCTTTTGATGAAAAAAGTTGTTATTAAACGTAATACAATTATGAGCTAATGCTATGTTCAATAGTTCCTCTACAAGGAATAATTCCGATAGAGGTGCACCTTTTTCTTTAAGAGTCAATATTACCCATTCAATACCCAATTCTTGTGGTATAGAGGTATAAAGATCTTTCACGTCAGTAGTAAGTAGATTAACTTGTTCATCAAAGCTAATCTCATTAATTTTCTGTAAAAAGGACCAGGAATCCTTACATATACATGATTCAAGGCTAACATATTTTTTAAGTATCCCATCAGCTACTTTCGCACAGGCATATGTTGCACTATTCCTACCATTTACTAAAGGTCTGAAAGGTGGATTATTCAGGTCCTTATGTGTTTTTGGCACTCCAAAGATTACTGGAGCTGTAGGGGATGGCATAATTAAATAATTATATAAATCCTTATCTATTCTCTGATCTATAAACAGGTCATTTATATAAATTTTAATTCTATTAATAGCCTGATTGTACTCATTTATGGATGCTCGTACGTAGGACTCAGATGACAACATTAATTCAGTTTTATTTTCGTAATCAATCTGGTCCATGAAGACCAGACCTCCACCCTTATCTAGCTTCCTAATACGTACTCTAGCTTCCTTCAGGTATTGGATCCATTTTAATTCCTCATTAGTGAGGTTATTTCTACCAATGTTATTCCTTCTTATATAGTCCATATGTCTGAAGTCAAACTCACATATCTTTTCAAATATGTGCAAAGAATTGTGAAGTGGTGGATTATAAGTGCTCGCAATTTTATATTCATTCCTGTTCATTCTGTCTACATCCCCCAATAGAAATGCCAAATTCAGTTTACGCACATACATTTTTAGATCCAAAATACAATTTGTGATATTCGATTTCCTAGTGGGTATAAATGTGAGGCCCTTTGACAAAAGATTAACCAAGTCCACAGAAACATAGACAGAGGAGTAATTATAAATAGAAAAATCGCCCTCAGAGTTCTTGATAATCAGAGGAGTTATTTCTGGAACCCCGTGGTTTATTTCCATTTGTTGTGTTTCTTCCTCTGGTTCCACTTGCTCTGTGTTCTGCTCCTCTGAAAACCCTGTTGTTTTAATCCCCTTTGGCCATTGATTGGGTGGCTCCTCCATTCGAACCTGCAACTTCGGTGGATTTGAAATTTTTATCCTGGAAGACAGCTTTCCTAGTCGCTATTACATCTGCTAGGACGGTTTCTGAGCTTCAAGCTCTGTCTGCCATGCCTCCTTATTTGGTCTTCCATAAGGATAGGGTCTCTCTCCGTACTAATCCTTCCTTCTTACCCAAAGTGGCATCTGAAGCTAACATAAACCAGTCCATTAATCTGCCTGTTTTCTTCCCTAACTTCCAAAATAAAGGTGAATACAAGCTTAGATGTTCATAGGCAGCTTTGTTTTTATCTTCATAGAACAAAATTGTTTCGCAAGACTGACCAGTTGTTTGTTTCCTTTTCCAAAGCATTTCTGGGAAAAGCTGTTTCTAAAGTTTCTTTGGCCAGATGGATCACTCTTTGCATTTCACATGCCTACAAAGCAAAAGGTTTATCTCCCGCTGGTATTGTCAAAGCTCAGTCTACCAGGTCCATGGCGACTTCTGCTGCCTTTTGGTCGAGGGTTCCTTTGGACGACATTTGTGCAGCAGCGACCTGGGCCAGTTCACATTACAAATTAGATCTGATTTCTAGGGGTAGAGCATCCTTTGGCTCTGCGGTGCTCAGGAATATCTTTCCATAAGGGCCTCCCAGGATTGGAGTAGCTGAGGACTCTGTCCCACAGGTTGCAGATAAAGTGAGCTACTTCAGATAAAGAAGTTATGTACTCACCATAACATTCCATCTGAGTAGTTATACTTCATTTTTCTGCAACATTCCCTTCCTCCGTTCCCCGGACCTTGCCCTGTCTATTCAGGTTTTGTTCATTGGGTTGAGTTGTTTATGTATTTAGTTGCAGTAAACTTGATCTGAGGGAAGGTAGGAGATGGTAGTGCATTATGAGTAAGGGGAAGAGCTCAGAGCTTGGAGCAGATGCTAGAAAAAAAGTTGCCGGCTCGGATCCGATATGGATCTGAATACCCACAGGTTGCAGAAGAATGAAGTATAACTACTCAGATGGAACGTTATGGTGAGTACATAACTTCTTTTTTTCCATTTTCTAGTATTTGACTCAGCAGTGCCTTACTATGTCTAGGCAATTAATTCCTATTAGGTATCATAGCGGAAAAAAATAATTTCTTTAGTTGCAGAAGTTTGATCACCCAGCATCTCTGACAAAGCAGTCTGCCAACTCGTTACAGTCCCAGAAAATATGTTCCCAGTTACCTCTTTCTTCCACATTGCACCTCCAACACTTGCTGTCTATATGAGGAAAAATTCTTTTGAGTCTACTTGGGGTATAAAATACCTATGGAAACACTTCCAATCAATGATCCTAAATCTTTTAGACTTTGTTGCATATTTGGAGACATGCATATATCCATCCCCATTGTTTCTTTGTGAATTGCTTATCCATTTTCTCTTCTCAATTATTTCTATCCTTGGGGCGTCTGATTGATTCTTATAGTTATCATGCAATATTTTATATGATCTACTAATTATTCCTTTCTTAATGGCAACTTCTGCTCCAGATTCTAAAAAAAAAAAAAAAAACTCTACCAGTGCTGGACCTTTGTTTAGGACCCCTCCCTATTTCTTTATCTTTGCCTATACTCTGATATCAGTTCTTGATAGGGAAGGCAATCTCTAACCTGCAAGCCAAATAAGTTCTTGGCGTCTTTCCGTTCTATATGACCTTTCCCTCTCTAGTTGTTTGCATCCAGTACCTTGTCCCTTTGCCAGTTTTCTCCAGTAAATTCCAGCCCCCACTTGCCTATTTGCCTGTACCTTTAATTGCTGTCATCCCTATCAGCAGAATTTCCTTTCTCCATTCTTGTGTTGGCTTAGTTCTTAGAATAATTTCTACTGCTTTATGAATATAATAATCTGTATGATTATTGTTATTCTCCTTAAAGGTGTACATCCAAAAGCCCAGTCTCTTCTTGCCTTTCCCCCATTTCCTCATCATCTTTTTCCACTTTGAAATATAGATCTGATGTCAATTTTCATTTTATCCTCACATATGGGTTCGGATCTGATCCCTCAGATCCAACTTGGCCATTGCAATAGCTCATGGCAACTGAAAAACTCTCAAGCACCCTAACCTACCCATAATGTCTCTTTCCCACTCAGCCCAGATCTCGTTTGCCGCTTTGTGAAGACGTGGTCTTTACATCAGCTCTTGGGCAGTTAAGTAAATATTTAGCTATTTCTACCCAGTTCCTTTTTCTTAGACTAAACTGTCACTTAAAATCTAACTATCTAAATTTCTCCCCTTATCTTTTCACTAGCTATTTTTACCTTTCTGTCTTGTACTTCTTGACTACTGTCATTATTAGTCCTTTCCAACTCCCCCTATTTTTGTGATTGCTCTCCCTTTCCATTTCCGCTGCAGTATTTCTTTACTTCTATTGTTAGTATTTTTTTTCCCTTTATATATCTTTATTGTGCCTTTTTCTTTTTTTCCTTGTAGTGTGTTAACTCAGTATGGCAGAGAAAACGGATAAAGCCGGCTGCCTTCAAAAAGTGTTCCAAATGCAGTCACAAGTTTCCTTTAAGTGACTGTCATACCTTGTGTGTTTATTGTCTGGGTCCACTTCACTTACAGGAGTAATGTAACATTCGAAAGTGTTCAACCACTGGGCCCTTGTTGAACACCAAAATAAACTCATTCTCAAGGTTATGTTGCCTTCCTGTTTTGGGGAGGCCATTTCTGGCTGTGACAAAAAACAAAAAAGAGAGATACTTCCAAATATGAACAGTCAAGCCCAGCTTCCTCCTTGTCCTCTAGAAGTTCAGACAAGGCAAGAAAAATGTTGTCTTCTGCTCCAAAGTTGCCATTGGAGCATTCTCCAAAAGTGGCTAAACTGTCAAATCCCAAGGCTCTGTCAGATCCAGAAACTTTAAGGACTCACCATTGGATGTGACAGCTTCAGATCCAAGCCTCTCTGCTGTGAAGGATAGGTTGGATCGGTTGCCGTTGGATCCTATGGGGAGCCCTTTCAAACCTAGTCAGTCTTTACCTAAGACTCGATAGTCTCCTTCTGTTGACCCAGTACCATCCAGAGTACCTTCTCCCTTCCTGGAGAGATCAAAGTCACCATCGATGTTGTCAACCCGCTCGACTAGAAGTCTCACAGAAGAAATGGTGAGGATGGTCAAGAATATCCACTGGGTGTGAGGCTTTGCAAGGTCCCCTTTGGCACCTACCCCTATGGGTCAGGAGTTTTGAATCTTATCTTCCCCTCTTCAGATTCCTCCTTTGACTTCCCTGGAAGTTTTGGAGCCTTCAGATCTGATCCGTCAGGTATTATCTACATCAGAGCCAAGGACATTTCCTTCCTTGGCTCAGACCTCTGCTCTGAGTTCCTCAGGTCAGTCGGAGCAGGGGAGCTCTCAGAGTTGTGGCGGCCTGGTCAGGTCCAAGACAGTGGAATTGACTCTGAAGTTTTTGGAGCTGTCCTTATGTCTTGCAGCCTCAGTTGTGATCAGTCCAGCCCTGGCTTTTGCCTTGGGGGTGTTATCCTCTGGATTTTAGGGTGCCCGGATCCATAGGCATGGGTGCCCGGATCCATAGGCATGACCTCTCAGATAAAGGATCCTTCACTTCTTGGGATCAGTCAGCTTTTGAGGATTTGGAGAGGGCTGTGTCTGCCTCAGCAGCACAGGAAATATTTACCCCATTGGATCCACAGTCTTCTGCCTTTCAGATCCTGCACCAATTGTCTTAATCATCTTGACCAAACCTCTCACAGGGACAGTGGCTCCAGAAGCCCTAGGCTACTCAAGAGGGTTCCCCCTCCTTTTTCAATACCTCCAGGGAACTCCCCATGGAGGAGTTTCCTTGGAAGAGAAAGCGTAAGAGGAAGCACGTAGACTCCACAGAGGAGTCCATCACTGAGGATACTGACCTCGATGAAGGTGAGGGATCCCAATGGGCACCTCTAGATGATTCCTTGAGGGACATTCTAGAGATCTTAAAACAGAGAAGTGGCTAGAAGCCCAGTAACCCCTCATTGGAGGAGTCAGTGTACCTGTCAGCTATTGGATCCTGACCATCTACCTTCTGGGTGACCCCACCCACCAATGAACTCATCGAGTTGATCTCTCAATGGGAATGGGAGGCTCTAGACTCCACTGAACCTATCCCCTGAAGACAAAATAAGATAATAGCACCAGAAGATGAAAAATTTTGTTCAAAAGGTGTTCCAGTAGATGCCATGGTCGTGGCAGAGGTAACGAAAAAATAACTTTTGGAAGACAGTTCTACTGTTTATCCACTTAATAGGGATTTCAGGATGATGGATAGCTATAGGAAGCACCTTTTCTCTTCTATGACCTTTGCTTTGACGTCCCTGAATTATCTTTCCCATTTTACCAGATTGCAGAGTGATCTGATCAAGGAGTTATCATACACTCTCTCAGGAGCTGTGTCTGAAGAGGTACAGCATTCAGTTACCTTCCACCTGGCCACCTTGCATTCTATTGAAAACCCCCCTCCATGATTCTCATTTCACATGCAGCCGAAGGGGCAAGTACAGCTGCTGGATATGCTTGTGCAACTTGGCTGAGCCCTCTAAATCCTTGTTCATCAATGCTCCATTTGACAGCACTTCCATATTTAGCCCAAAAGTCAGAGATGTGCTGTCCAAGTGTGAGAAAAATGGAAAGACCCTTTCTGCTGTGAGCGTTCATTTTTCCACTTCCCAGAGACTATATTCAGAACATCAGAGGAGCAGAAGAAAGATGTGTTTCAGAAAACCACAAGGGTCCTTTTCTCAAGCACATGGTGAAAGCTCCCCTAGGGGCAGAGGGGGGAACAGTGATTGAAGACGTCAACCCCATGGCAGAGGGGCTAAGTATCATCAAGGGTCCAGAGATGCATTCTTTAGGAAACCCTTCCAGCACTCCTGTATGGAGGCCTAATTGCTCTTCTCTGGAGGCAGTCGGGGGTCAACTATCCCTGCACCTGAGAGCCTGGCTGAACATAAATGACAAATGGGTGCAGAGGATATTGTATTCCCTTTTCCTATCCACTGCTGAAAGCAAAAATCTCCCCAATGTTACACCTAGTCAAAGGGACCAAGCAGCCATCCAGATACAAAATCTGCTAGACAAAAGAGTCATCCAAGAAATCCCACCAGACTAGAGAGGATCCTGTACTTACTCACGGTTCTTTTTGTACCAAAAAAAAACGGGACTGGAGACCAATTTTGGATCTCAACAGATTAAACAAATCAGTTCAGTGGACCTAGTTCCAGATGGTCAAGTTTCAGTCCATTCTTAGAAAAGGACGATTGGATGTGCTCAGGAGACCTTCAGGATGCGTACTACCATATAAAGATGGACAGGTGATACAGAAGTCATTTACACTTCCAGCTGGGAGCCAGTCACTACCAGTTTAGAGTATTGCTGTTTGGCCTCACTACAGCCCCTAGAGTGTTCACTAAATGTATGGCAGTAGTAGCTGCTCACTTGAGGCAGCAAGAATTCCTGGTGTTTCCATATTTAGAGGACTGTACCATAACCACCCTGACCAGGCATCTACTTCTAGAAGCAAAAAACATGGTTCTTCAAAGGTTCTCCTTGTTAGGTATTACATTAAATTATGAAAAGTGGCACCTAGACCCCTCTCAAGAATTGGACTTCATAGGAGCAAAATTAAACATAATCAAGATGGTAGCACATCTCCCATCATCAAAAGTGGTGACCATAAGAGATCAAGTCAAAAAAGTTACTATACAATTCAAGGGTATTTGCTCGAACAGTACTTCAGGTAGGTTCTCTGGCAGCAGCAATAATACTAGTTCCACTAGCGAGATTCCACATGAGAGTCTTACAGTGTAGTGGTCTAGGGTGCATTAACCCATGTCAGCCCTGATAAGGATTACAAACACTCGAAGAAGAATCTTTCATGGTAGATTCAATCAGATCAATTTATACAGAGTTTCCCTTTTGTTCCCCCACACCCCAAGGCCACAGTAATCACAGACTCTTCCCAGATATGGTAGGAGGGGCATTATTTGGGAAAAACAGCCCAAGACACATGGTCTACCCAAGAGGCAAAGTCGCACATAAATGTCCTAGAGATGAGAGCAGTGCTACTAGCGTTGCAAGCCTTTCAGAATGCTGTCCCTCTGGGGACAATTGCGATTCAATCGAACAACATATCAGTAGTCTGGTACATCAACAGGCAAGGGGGAACCTGATCATAATCCTTATGTCAAGAGGCATTCAGAGTGTGGCAGTGAGTAATCTCGTCCAACTGCTTTCGGGTAGCAATGCATATTCTGGGAAAGTCAGACATGATAGCAGACAAGTTGAGCAGATCCATTAATGTGATAGTGTTCAATCTCGACGTTTGTTCTTACACATGGGTTCGGAGCCGATCCTCGGCTCCGTGCCGGCCTCTTGCAAGCTCTGCATCGAGAAGAAGCTCGAGACAATCTAATACCCACAATCCCCCTCTGCCTTTACCTCAGATCTAGTTTGCCGCTGCTGCATACGCATCGTTGGGAGCTAGCTCGAGAGTGTCTAAGCTAAGATATAACTTTTTTTGTTGTATTTTATTAAGGATTCTAGTCTAGTTGATATTATCAGTATTAACAAGTGTGATTGTGTTGTGGTTCCGTAATTCTTTGGTACCGTTAACCTTATTTTTCGGTATTTTTGTATCGGGGCCTACACCCTTCATATCTAACCATATTGAGACAAATTTTTACCGGATTTGACAATTACTCGATTGTGACTAATTTTTTTCGGATTTGACTGTGTTTCTCTGGAGTTGTATTTTTATTCTACAATGTCTGAGAAGGTAAAGTCTGGTTTCAAGCGTTGTCAGTGTGGCCAAAAAATGTCGGTCACTGACAACCATAGTTCCTGCGTCTACTGCCTTGGCCCTCTCCACTTACAAGAGGATTGCTCCATCTGTCACTCTTTTAGTGGGAGGGTCATGACAGATAGGCGCAGGAAACTGATGGACAGAGGTCTATTGAAACCGGCTTTCCAAGAGGCTTTGGATGCTTCTGATCAGGCATCGAAGTCCTCTAAGGAATCGAAGACGTCGGAGCCTAAGTCATCGGCTCCGAGCTCTTCTTCAAAGGTTAGATCACCGGTTCCACAGACTTCGGGCCGAGTGTTCAACTGGTGTCGGTTCCTGAGCCTCGAGTCTTGGAACCGGTGATGGAGCTCCCTCCTTCGCCATATTGAGGTCGGCTCCGTCTTGGTTCCTTCGACCCGTTCTTCCTCCAAACTTTCGGATGTCGATGTGGATCGCGTGGTGCAGAAGTTGTTGGAGCATTCGCCCTCTCTAAACTTATTTCGGTTTCCACCCAGTTGGTGTCGTAACTTGAAGGCCTTCCTGTATCTCCATCCATTCCTCCTCCGAGACCGATTCAGTCTTTGGAGCCGGATGAGGCTGATCTGCTGATTGTGGAGCCCTCGGGTCCAGAACCGTCTTTCTCGGTCTGTTCCTCACCTCGACTCCGTCGGACCGTACCGGAGTCTCGGAGCCGACGGTCTGTTCTTGGTTCGGGGCGAGAGTCGAACCGACGTGTCGGTTCCGACTCTCCCCTCGGGCCTCGCACGGATCGATTCGGCTCCGTCCTCGGGTCGATGCCTTCGGTGCCCGTGTCGGGATTCTTCCCATTTCTTGAACCGGGAGATTCTTCGATCGGGACCCGGGGCGTTGACCTGATGAGGAAGGTGTTGTCTACCCAGACAACCACATCAGTGGAAGCAGTTTCTCCTCCCCATAAAGGGCCTTTGTCTTCATCTGCACCCACGGCCACATCCAAGCGTCGGGCACCAGTGCCTCAGCCACCCCTGGAGGGTGTCCCCTCTTCCTCCGAGGCTTCTTCGGATGCTCCCCACGAGGAAGTCCCTAGGAAGAGATTGTGTAAGAGGAGACACTTGGATTCTCCACAGGAATCCTTGACATCTGATACTGACTTAGATGAGTCAGAGGGTCCCCTAAGTCACCTTCAGAAGATGTCTCTTTTCAGACATTTTGGAGATCCTGAAACAGAGAGGTGACTGGCAGTCCCTTCCCCTTCTGAGGATGAGTCAGTTCTGCTGAAGGCATTTGGTGCTCGCCCTTCCTCCTCCTGGGTCACTCCGCCCTTGACGAACTAATGGAACTTATTGCTCAAGGGCGTGGGAGACTCCTGACACAGTGGAACCTGTTCCAAGAAAACCGAACAAGTACATCACAGCACCTCAGGATAAGTCCTACCTTACAAAAGGAGTTCCAGTAGACGCTATGGTGGTGGCTGCAGCCACGAAAAGGAGATGTCGGAGTCTTCTTCGTCTGTCCATCCGCCTAATAAAGATTCTAGGACGATGGATAGATATGGGAAGCGCATATTTAGTTCAGCGGCTTTTTCCATGCGGTCCCTGAACTATTTGACCCATTTTACACGTCTGCAGAGGGATCTAGTCAAAGAGTTGGGAGATACCCTCCAGGGTGCTACAGATGCAGCTGTCTCAGAGAAAGTGACAGCGCAACTTAATACCCTAACATCGATTGTTAACTCGTCCATGAGGCTGATTTCCTACGCAGCCGAAGGTTCGAGTAGGGCAGCAGCTTCAGCGATTGCTCTTCGTAGACAATCCTGGATGCGCCTATGCTCCTTTGCGGAAGCCTTCAAGTCTTCCTTTACAAACGCCCCATTTGACGGTGCCACTCTTTTTGGCCCCAAGGTAAAGGAGACCCTTACCCGGTGTGAACAAGAGGGAAAGACTCTGTCTGCTGTCGGAGTCCGTTTTTCCACCCCAACCAGACCATACCCCAAAGGGCAACGCGGTGGGAAAATGTGGTTTCGAAAACCCCAAGGGTCTTTCTCAGGCACACAGGGTGATGCCCCCTCTAGAGGCAGAGGAGGGGGCAGAGGTGGAAGACGCCGCCCTGGCGGCAGAGGGGGTCCGCAACATCAAGGTGACAGGGAAACACTCCCTGGTAAACCTTTCCAGCACTCCTGAGAGGAGGCCCGACTGTCCTGCTCTGGAGGCAGTCGGGGGTCGCTTAGCTTTATACCCTCAGGCCTGGCAAGATATAACTACAGACAAGTGGGTAAAAAGCGTAGTTACCAGAGGTTACTCCATACCCTTTCTATCCTATCCCATTCCAAAGAAAAGACTCCCAGATGTACCGCCCCATCTGCGAGAGCCAGCAGCTTTAGAAATTTCAAAGCTGCTAGAAAAAAGAGTCATCCAGCCAGTCCCAGCGGACCAGCAAGGATTCAGGACTTACTCAAGGTTCTTTTTAGTTCCAAAGAAAACAGGAGACTGGAGGCCCATTCTAGACCTAAGCTACCTCAATACTTTCGTCAAGAAAGAAAAGTTCCGAATGGTCACGCTTCAATCGATCCTTCCATTCTTACAGAAGGACGAGTGGATGTGCTCAATAGATCTAGAGGATGCATACTACCACATCAAAATGGCCAGGGCATCCAGAGATCATTTGCGCTTCCGGCTGGGAGCCAGTCACTTTCAATTTTGAGCCCTGCCCTTTGGTCTGACCTCAGCCCCCAGGGTCTTCACCAAATGTATGGCAGTGGTAGCGTCTCACTTGAGACGTCAGGGATTCCAGGTGTTTCCGTATCTGGACGACTGGCTCCTTTCGGCCACCCGGCGTCAACTACTGCAGGCCAGAGACTATGTTCTTCAACTGTGTGTTCACCTAGGGATCTCCGTAAATTTCGGAAAATCCTTACTTCAGCCATCACAAAATATCTTGTTCATAGGAGCAGAGTTAAACACACATCAATTAATTCTGAGGCTTCCCCCAGAAAGGATATTATCACTGCAGACTCACATACGTCTTCTACTCTTGTCAAGGAAATCTCCTGCAAAACTAGTACTGAAGGTGTTGGGCCTCATGTCAGCCTCCCTTATTGCAATTCCTGGGAAGGCTGCACATGAGAGTCCTACAATGGCTACTGTTTGCTCAATGGTCATTTCAACAACTACCTCTAACACACGAGATTCTTATAACAAAGACTTGCAAAACAGATCTAAACTGGTGGCTTCAAACGTGCAACCTTTCCCAGGGAGGCCGTTTGTGCTACCCACGCACAGTTACGGTGACCATGGACGCTTCCCTGATAGGGTGGGGGCATCTTTCAGGGACAGACAGTCCAAGGCGAATGGACCAATTTGGAGTACAATCTGCACATCAATGTTCTAGAGTTGAGGGCAGTGTTTCTAGCGTTGCAACACTTTGCTCCCCTTCTTCCTCTAGGGACTATTGCAGTTCAGACGGACAACATGTCGGTAGTCTGGTACATAAACAAACAAGGGGAACCAAGTCCTATCAACTATGCAGAGAGGCCATGAGAATTTGGCAGTGGGCGGAGTCCACGGGTCGCTTTCTAATAGCAACGCACATCCCGGGGTCATCCAACGTCATAGCCGACAGGCTGAGCAGAGCAATTCTGTTACCGCACGAGTGGTCTCTAAAACAGTCAGTGGCGAAAAGGATTTTTCGCGTGGGGCCAGCCTTCCTGCGACCTGTTTGCGTCTCCAATGAATGCCAAATGCAGGAGCTACTTTGCCCTATTACCCCTCCAGGGAAGTCCCGAGGGACGCACTGGTTTACGATTGGGGCCCGGGACTCCTATACGCATTTCCCCCATTTCCTCTGATATCGAAGTTTCTCCAGAAAGCCAGGAACCTACACAGGACGATAATCCTCATTGCTCCATTCTGGCCTCGTCAAATTTGGTTTCCCTTCCTGAAAATTCACTGCATTCGGGGACCCTGGATTCTGGACCCAGAGCCAGATCTATTGACTCACTCGTCAGGGGTTCCCCATCCCGCTCCTGTCACTCCATCTAGCAGCTTGGCTGCTCCAATTCCCAACTTAGCCAGGTCTGATATTTTGTCACCAGCAGTCCAGGATATATTAGTGGCTTTGCATAAAGCTTCCACTACTAAAACATATACTAGCAAATGGAAACGGTTTGTATTCTGGGCGAATACACACCATGTTGATCCCTTTATAGCTCCTTTGAATAAGATATTAGAGTTCTTAACAGACTTATTTCATCAGGGTGCTTCTCCTGCTACTCTAAGAGTTCAATTGGCTGCCATTTCGAATTTCCATGTGGAAGAATGTGGAGCTCCTATTATGGCTCACAGACTTTGTAAAGCCTTTTTAAAAGGAGTCTTTCATATTAGACCACCGGTCAGATCTCCTACGTCACCTTGGAGTCTAAACTTGTTGCTATCTAAATTAATGTTGCCCCCTTTTGAACCTGCCTCTTCTTGCCCATTAAAATTTTTGTCCTGGAAAACTCTCTTTCTGGTAGCCATTACTTCTGCTAGACGAGTGTCTGAACTTCAGGCTCTCTCCATCAAGCACCCTTATTTGATCTTTCACTCTGACAGAGTTTCTCTTCGAACCAATTCATCCTTCCTCCCTAAAGTGTGTTCTATTAACAATATCAATCAGTCCATTGAGTTACCCACTTTCTTCAAAAACCACTCCAACAAAATGGAGTATATGTTACACAAATTGGATGTTCACAGACAGCTAAGGTTTTATTTGGATAGAACAAAAGATCACAGGAAAACAGATCAACTGTTTGTGGCTTTTGCTGATAGCAGGAAAGGACTTGCAGTTACTAAAAGAACTCTTTCTAAGTGGTTAACGGATTGTATAATCTATGTCTACGATTCTGCAAATCAACCCCTTTTACACAAACCCAAAGGACATTCCACAAGGTCAATATCTACGTCTTTGGCTCATGCAGCTCGCCTACCTCTGGATGCTATTTGTGCGGCTGCTACCTGGTCTAAGCCACATACATTTATTTCTCATTATAAAGTAGACAAGGTTTCTAGGGACAGGGCAACCTTTGGTTCCACTGTGCTCAAGAACGTCCTCCCGTGAGTTCCTCAGGATCAAGGAGCTAGGGACGCTACCCATGTGTAAGAACAAACGAGATTGAACACTATCACATATAGAAGTTATGTCCTTACCATAACGTTCCATGTGGAGTGTTCATCTCGCCTTTGTTCTTACAGTCCCACCCTCCCACCCTTAGGAAGAACGTTCTTTGATGCCTGGCCAGAAGCATTTTTTGCTACTGTTATTATTCTGTGTACATAGTTGGTATACACATATACTTTTATATGTGTCTGTTTATATATGTATAGGTGTATAGCATGAATGTGCTATTATATAGATTGGTTTGCTTGCAAACTAGATCTGAGGTAAAGGCAGAGGGGGATTGTGGGTATTAGATTGTCTCGAGCTTCTTCTCGATGCAGAGCTTGCAAGAGGCCGGCACGGAGCCGAGGATCGGCTCCGAACCCATGTGTAAGAACAAAGGTGAGATGAACACTCCACATGGAACGTTATGGTAAGGACATAACTTCTATTTATGCCTCATGAGTGTCAATCAGAAAGTGGCCGAAAGCATATTCCACAAGTGGGGCCAGCCTTACTGTGATCTTTTTGCTTCTGTTCTGAACAACAAATGCAGCAGCTACTTTGCCCTAATCCCCCAAAGAGAGGAGTCCCCGAGGGATTCTCTCACTCACAATTGGCCTCCTGGTCTATTATATGCTTTTCCACCATTTCCAGTAATCCCCACATTTCTTCAGAAAACAAACACGTTGAAGGGAGAAGTAATCCTCATTTCCCAGTATTGGCCTTGTCAGCCTGGTTTCCCTTTCTTTGGCCTCACCTATGGATGAAACCATGGATTATGGATCCAGTTTCAGATCTTATGTCATAGCAGACAGGAAAGCCTCATCCGAACATTCAAAGTCTCAAGCTGTAAGCTTGGGTATCTCCAGTTTCATTGATAGTCAGACAACCTATGCTGTCTTCGCCGGTTCGTTATATTCTATTATCCTCCCATAAACCATCTACATAAAAGTTGTATAACAGTAAATGGAGATTTGTACATTGATCTCAACAGAATGAAATACACCCTTTTTCAGCTCCTCTCCATGCTATTCTAGAGTGTATAGCACAGCTGTTTAACAAAGGGGCAGCTTATTCTACAATAAAAGTGTAGCTGGCTGCAGTCTCTAATTTTCACACTGGATTTGATGGTTCCTCACTCACTTCACATAAGCTATGCAGAGCACTCTTGAGAGGAACTCTCTTACTCAAGCCCACTTATAAAGATCCTTCACTACCTTGGGACTTAAATTTGGTATTACAGAAAATTATACAGCCTCCCTTTGAATCAGCGATTACCTGTCAACTTAAATTTCTCTCTTGGAAAACCATATTCTTGGCAGCCATCACTTCTTTAAGAAGAATATCTGAGATTTAGGCCTTATTATCCCAACCACCATACTTGATCTTCCACAAAGGCAGTGTCACATCATGTACTAATCCTTCATTCTTACCGAAGATAGTTTCAGAGAATACTATCAACCAATCCATTAATCTACCAGCTTTCTTCCCCAGCTTCACCAGTAAAGGTGAATATTCATTGCATTTGTTAGATGTTCATAGACAACTATGTTTTTACCTTCATAGAACAAAGGACACAAGAAAACAAAATCAGTTATTTGTCTCCTTCTCAGAAAATAGATGGAGTCTTCCATTGACCAAACTGACTCTAGCTAAATGGATAATGGACTGCATATCTTTTATTTACAAGAGACAAGGTTTAGAGCTTCCAAAAACTGTTCAAGCTCATTCCACTAGAGCCATGGCCACATCTTCAGTTTTTCAGTCCAGAAAGTGTTCATGCTGCAACCTGGGGCTACCTCTCATACTTTCATTACGCATTACAAGTTGGATTTGATCTCTAGGGGTAGGGCCTCATTTGATTCAATGGTTCTGAAGAATATCCTTCCATAAGGCCAGCCAGAAAAAAGGTAGCTTGGGACTCTGTCCCTTATGTGAGGATGAAATGAAAATTGACAACATCAGATTAAATAGTTATGTACTCACCATAATGTTCCATCTATGTTGTTCATTTTCATTTTTTTCACGACAACCTATCTACCATCCCCCTGGACCTTTCTTGGTTTTCAGATGAGAGAGTTGACCTAGATTTGATAACTGGCTGTTACAAAAGCCAGGAATGGTCTTACCCTTATCTAAGGTGTTTATTCTGTTATTTTTCTGTTGTTATCAGCAACAAGATCTGAAGTGATTGGAAGAGAGGCATTTTGGGTAGGGTGCTCATGAGCTTTTTGGTTGCTATGAGCTACTGCAACAGCCAAGACAAGGGATTGGATCCAAACTCATATGTGAGTAAAAAATGAAAATGGACAACCAGATAGAATGCTGTGGTAAGTACATAACTATTTTTCTTCTGCTTGTGCTATGTATAGGAGCCTCAATGGTGGTGTTCTGAAATACCCCTTCAAATCGTGTAATCCCAGTCCACCCAAACTATTGGAAGAAGAAGCTTATCCCACTTGACTCTTGCTATCTTCCCCTACCAGGTCAAATCCTTCAGCTCTTTATTAATTGCTATCCACAACTTCTCCTCTGGTTGATAAAAGTATGAATGACCTGTGTATAAGACTAAAGTGATTAAAAACTTCTCACATATCCGTAGCTGCTACACAGGAATCATTTTTAATCCATACTCCTAAATTCTTCATTTTATTATGTCCCCATAAATATGGATATTGCTGAGCCAATTCGTATGCGAGTACATACTTTACTGTTATTTCCTTTGTCTTAGCTTCATTAAGTTTGATCCTGAAAAGATTTGAAACGGTCTCAGTATGTTCCACAATGCTGTAGTGACCCTTTCTGGTTTTGTCAGGTAGAAAATAATGTCATCTGCAAACAGAGTTAGCTTTTCTTCACTACCAAACCAATTACATCCTTATTTTCTTTGCTAATGATTTTAAATATGATGCAAATAAAGGTGAAAGAGGACACCCTGAACCTGGTTCCTGTGCTCAAGCAGAGTTTATCAGAGCGGACCCCGCCCACTTTAATTTTCACCTCCTATCCCTCGTATCTTCTTAAGCGACCTTATAATTTTATCAGGGAATCAAAATGCTTCCATTGCTCTACTCATAAAGTCCCAACAACAGTTGTATTTTTTTACATTCTGCTGTCTGGATCATCAATGTTGTCAAATGTTTGCCTCCTCTCCACAAAACCACATTGATCCATGTCTATCAATTTTGGCATCACTTTTGCCATTCGTTTAGTCATTATAGACATAAACACTTAATATTCATGGTTTGTATTGAAATGGAGCTGTAAGAAGCTGGATGTGATGGATATTTACCTCCTTTAAGTATTACAACTACCACCACTTTCTTCTAGATGTTGGTACTTCTCCTTCCCATAAAATACTGTTAAACAAAACCTTCCAGATCTCTATCAGTTTCTTCCCTCATAGCTTCCAAACTTCCATAAGAATACCATCTATTCCTGGGTACTTTCCTGTAGATTGGTTATATATCACCATTTTTACTTCATCTACTCCTTTCCTTACTGTTAATAATTGAGCCTCCTCTACCTATAACATTGGCATATTTAATCTTTCATAAACATTTCCATTTGTACCTTTTATTGATTTCCATATTTCTCTACTTTACACAGACTTTCGTAGAATTTCCAAAATATTTCTAATAGTTCTACAGGATCCCTTTTTATCTTCCTTGTTTTAGGCTCCCTAAGTAGCCCTTTCTACTTTCTGTTTTCTGAGTTGTTGTGCTAAAAGTTTTTGTGCTCCAGAGTTATTATCAAAACAGCCAGTTGACCAAAAACGTTTTGAATCTTGCTTGATAGACATTCAAGAAAAGGTTCACATTCTTGAAAATAAATGTATAGAGCAGAAAATCCATAAAATTTCAAGGGATCTGAGAGACTTTGAAAATGGTACTGCCTTTTTCGGCGGAGCCAATCAGAGATCACGTTACAATCGTAACTTTTCAAATGTTAAGGACAATCAACAAGCGAGAACTGAAAGTTTTACAAGGAACACTGATAAACAATCTAATAGAGCTACAGTGAAAAAGAACATGATTTTCCCCCTTTATCGCCGCCGGCTGATGACTGCTTCCTACCTGAACATTTCGGCGGCCATAGACCAACAGGGAGGCAACAACAATATAAAAGAACATATGCAGAACAAGAGAATTACAGGGGAGGGCCATTTCGCCCTTGGCGCGATAACAAAAGGACAAAATGGTACTAATTTTAATGTTCATAATCAAGTAGTGAATTTATCAGGCTGCTTCATTAATGAAAATGTTTATACAGTGTTAAATCATGGTTTAAAATTTGTTCCAACAGTTCTTCCGAAAATATATCAGTGTAAAATAGATGCTTTTAAGTTTATACGGAAACTGCACTTATGGTACTACTTTAATTATATTGTAAATGAGAATGTGGAACAGAAAGAATTTGAAACAAGCAGTTTAGACAGTGGTGGATTTGATGATGAACGGGAATTTACAAATGAATCATTTGTGTCATGTTTTAGTGAATTAAATGCCTATTGTACAATAGATACCTCTAAAATAAGAGGGGATAAGAAGTTTGTACCACCTTATATACATGAAGGTATTAAGAATTTTTCTACTATGATAAACTTTGAGATTGATGAAATTGTAAATAATATGAATACTTCTATGGTGAATTTTAATTTAACTAAGAATGAATGGTCTGAATTAAGTAAATTTTCAAAACAAAAAGAGCTGATAGTAAAGCCTTCAGATAAAGGCAATAAGATAGTCATTATGCATCACACGCAATATTTTAAAATGTGCATGAATTTGCTAACAGATACATCAGTATATAGGGAGAGTTCATTAGCGGAATTAACAATGGCTAAAGAAAATTATATGGAACTAATTTATAAAGGTCTCAGATTAGGCTATTGGAATGAAAATGATGTAGAATGTAAGTTAAATATAAGTGATTGTAGTTTTGCACAATTTTATTGTTTACCGAAGCTGCATAAAAACATTCACAACCCTCCGGGTAGACCGATAGTTTCGGCAAGAAATTATTTTTTACATAATTTAGGACTTATTTTACATGAAGTGCTGCTAAAAGAAGCTATAAAATTGCCATCATACATTAAAGATTCATTTGATTTTTTAAATAAAATTAAGAATGTTGTGTGGTGTGAGGATATGTATTGGCTAACATTAGATGTTAGTAGCTTATATACTAATATTAAAAACATACATGGTTTAGAGGCACTGTTTAAATCAATGGGAGATTATCCATTGACCTATTATATAATGGAATTGGTCAAATTCTGTTTGGAGAATAATTACTTCAGTTTTTATAATACAATTTATCATCAAATACAGGGCACAGCCATGGGTGCAGCCTTTGCACCCATGTATGCCAATATTTTTATGGGTTTGATGGAACTTGAATATATCTACACACATTATTTTGTAAATACATATGTTATGCATTATTTTAGGTTCATAGATGATTTGTTTTTTTTGTGTAAAGGAGGTAAATCTGAAATTGATAATTTTATAAAAGACATACAAAATAATAGATTTGATATCCATTTTGATGGAATACAATGTGGAGAGAATGTCTCTTTTTTAGATATTAATTTAAAGGGAATTGTAGGAAAACATATATCTACTAGCATACACAGAAAATTTGATTCAATCAATCAGTTCTTGATGGGCACTAGTTGCCATCCTACTCATACTATAGAAGCGATACCATATGGTGAATTCTTAAGAATTTCCAGAATATGCAACGGTGAAGAAGAATTTGTAAATGAAGTTAATATTACGATGGAAATGTTTAAGAATAGGAAATATGATATGCAAGTATTAAAGAGAAGTAGAGATGAAATATTTAATAACAGATATAATAGGAAGTTTCAAGACAAAAAATTTAGAGAAAAAAAGCATAATGAACAAGGTGGAGACATGGATAGTATCTTTATGGTATCTACATATAATATTTGTAGTAATGATATTAAGAACTGTATATCATATTTTTGGCGATTTTTACAGAATTATGAAGAATTGAGTGGGATGACAAAGAAAAAACTAATATTTAGTTACCGTAGAGGGAGAAATATTAAAGACATGATAGTATACACTAAATTTGAACCTCCTATTCCTCATATAGGTAGAACAATAGCTAGTTTAGGTACAACACCATGTGGAAAGTGTAAAATCTGCTCTCATGTGGAAAATATTTTTCATTATATTAATGGAAAAAGTTACAAATCCACGGGTTCTTTTAGTTGTCTCACTAAACAAGTTATTTATACAATTAAATGTGGCTGCAAAAAATTCTATATAGGACAAACTAAAAGAATGTTTAAAGTGAGAATAATGGAACATCTGAAGGACATTAAAAATAATAAATTAGAGAGCCCTTTGGCTCAACATTTTGTAAAATTCCACAATTCGGATGTAACTAATTTCAGGACATCTATACTAGAAGAGGTTGATAGTAAGGGAGCTAGTGAAGAAAAAATAAAGAATTTTCTTTTAAGAAAGGAATTAATTTTTATTTTAAAATATCAGACACTTATACCAAAGGGTCTAAATGTTGATTGTTGTTGGAAAAGTGCAATATAAACTTGTCTTTTTAAAAAGGTAATGGATTTTTAATTGTTTAATGATTATTTAATTATGTAATTAGTTAATGGGGGTGTGTATAAATAGGGAATAGTGATGTATGGCAATTTACTCCTTGAAGGCTTTGTTGAGCCGAGGCGCTAGAGACTGTACAGCAAATAAAACGTTTTTGGTCAACTGGCTGTTGTCGTATTCTACATTTGGGTTCTTATTTTGTTCGAGCTGAAGAGCTGGTGTTGTGAATTCTTATTATCAAAACAGTTGCTTAACAGCAATCTTTCTAAACTCATGCATATTATCAAGGTAATCCCTTATTTTCTGTTTAGCATTCTGCAGTTGTTTGTCTTCTTGTTCTGTGAGGTTCCCCTGTTTGCAATACTTTAACATCTGTCAGTCCCTCTAATTCTTGTTACTTCTTAACTATATCTCCCTTTTTTATTTCCACCTTATTTTTAAACTCCACTTTAATTTTATCCCACTTTCTAACTGTATTTTCAGAAGGATTTTCTATCTTCTCTGATAGCTGCTGAATAATTTCTATCACCCATTCCTTAAATTCCTCTCTTTTCAACAGCTAGGTGGGAAAGTGCCAGTGTCTCAATTTTATTTCATTACCTTGTGTTTTTATTTTAGTTATTATTAGCCCATGATCTGAAATAGTTATTGGATGCATATCAATATGTTCAATTAAATGCACATGTTCCTGTGAAATGCAAATTCTGTCTAGCTTAACTCAGTTTTTGTATCTTGGGGAACAATATGTAAATTCACTCCAAACTTCTAGTACTGAGTTCACATCTTCCATGCCAAATATTTTCATAAATTCCTTTAAAACCTACTCTCCTTTGTTATATTTTTCCTTCTTGCCCCCAGGCAAATCTTCACTGTTGCAAATCAAATTCCAGTCCCCACCTTTAAGTAATATTCCGTGCTAAAATCTGATTTTCTCCCAGAATTTTCTTAAGCTCTATTATAGCAGTTTTTGGTGGAAATGTATATGCATGCCATTGTAATCCTCCTCTCTTGCCAGTAGCCCCCTAGTACTACAAATTTACCATTATTGTCTTTTTTATCCTCTTCTATTACTATTGGAGCTCCTCTTGCAGTTAATATAAGTACTCTGCTCTTCCTTTGCCCCAGGTATTCCGCTGAATAACCATCCTGAAAACCCATCTTTATCAAATGTACATGTTCAGTTATTTACAAGTGTGTCTCCGGTAGCATAACTATTTGCACTCTACATTTTTTAATATAGTTCATGACACTTTCTTTTTTGTATTTATCTGTGAGACCATTAACATTTAAAGATATTATAGAAAGCAACATATTCTTGAGAAATTATTATCCCAACCTTTTATATGTAACAGCTTTTTTGTTAAATGTCTAGTTCCAGCTTTTGTGGTACATACATGTAAAGTTTGGTAGGTTAATAGTTTATTTGTTTCTTTCTTGTCATTACCTATGTCACATCTTACAGAAAGTTTTTGCTTAATTGAAACCCCTCAAACAAAAATTCATACAAAAACCCAATACCCCTCAAAACTTATTAACTTAATAACAAACAAAACTATGTACATCTTCAAATATTGAAGTTTTACCCTCCTTATAGGAACAAATGTTCTAAACTGACAGACACACACAGACTCGAGCTAACTTTAAAGAAAGATTATCCATGCTAAAATGCATGGTATTGCCTGTGGTTCTATTAAGTGCTGTCTGGTTTTGTGTAATCTTT
This sequence comes from Protopterus annectens, assembly GCF_019279795.1. NCBI lineage: Eukaryota > Metazoa > Chordata > Ceratodontiformes > Protopteridae > Protopterus > Protopterus annectens. The sequence goes on from NC_056737.1 coordinate 793,271,774, forward strand.
ATAGCTCTCTCAGCAGGAAAACACTTGAATACTTTCAGGAACACCTTTCCTCCAAGCATTTTCTCTTTATCAGAGTATCTGCTAGAGACATAAGAAGTGGACACAACTGTTTATTAGCAAAAAGCCTTATAATATTCAATATTATTTTTCATTTACTTGCTTTCTCATAAAACTTGTTACTAGATTAAGCTAATGGCCTTAACCCAGTCATTCCCCTTTGCAAGAATGAGAAAAAGCACACTAATTTTCCTTTTGTCATGCTCTTTTAACCAGATTTTTTTGCATTGCAGTGTCTACATTTCTTAAAACTGAACTAGGAGAAAGAGAGAAGAGGGAGAGGAAATAAAAGAAAAAAATAGAACTTATTTTACAATAGTATCCTTTATAACATGCAAAGAAAATAGTGCACTATTTAAATAGTACTGTTAAGAAAAAATGTTTTACTTAGTTAACATTCTCCCTCCTTTTCCCCTCTTCTGAGTATTTTTCTTTAAATTAATGACATGAATGAAGTAGAGTGTATGCTTAGAGTCCCCTACAAGTTTAACAAAGTCTAAAAAGTCCAATATTTCCAGGTTTTCTTGTTCTGTCATGTTTCACAAATATAATTATTGCTTTGTAAGCCCACATTTGTCATTTTCCAAGCTTCTGATTTTATTTTCCAAAAGCTAATGACATGAAGTAGGGCATATGCATTAGAATCCCCTACCAGTTTAACAAAGTCCAGGAAAGTACATTGTTTCCAGATGTTATTATTTTTTAATAAGAAACACCTTTATTAAACCATCACTTACAACATAAGCAGTCATACATTTGTGTAAATAAAAACAAACCACACTGACACAATAATGTTTCCAAATTTTCTTGTTCTATTCCTGTCCATCCCCATCTCCCAAACCATGTCTCTGCTTCATTACCAATGTACTTCCAGTTCTATTGTGTTTTTTTCCCTCTTTCAAGCATTTTCTGTTGAAGCACTGGAAAAGGTTTCACTGACACAGTCTCTCTTGAGTCTATTACTAGAAGAACAAGAAGCAGAATATCCTACTGTTTCATACCTTATTTTTTGTTGGACAGGCTTTTGTATTTCTTCCTTAGCATATACTTCATCAAAAAATGATTTTGTTCCTCTGGGGAAAATATTTTAAAAATAGCTGTTGTGTACAGCAGTTTGACTCTCATGCCTGCTTCTCAATATTACCTCAATAATGGAACAAATTTACTTCCCTTCTGCCTGGTGCACAATGAGTAGTCATTCTCCACAAACACTGTGCTGTCTTTTCCTTTTTGTACTTTGTCCTTCTGCCAGAGTTTTGTCAGAATCAACTCCTTCTGCTGGTAAGCTTGCATCTTTACTATTAAACATTTAGGTTGTTTTCTCATAGCCAGGTTTGGAGCATACACACAATGTGCCCTTTCATTTAACAATTCCTGTTGTGGAATACTAGTCCAGTTGTTTATTTGTGCTTTCATAAAATTAATAGTTTGTTCCTTCCTTCCTTCTCAGGTGCAACAGAAAATCTCAGGTTTTCCATACATTCTCTGTCCTCTAATTCTATTTTTTTAAAGATTTCTTCTTGTGCAGTCTCATACTCAGCCAGACTTTTCTTCATTTTGACCTCTGAGTTTTGCAGTTTTATCACTTTATCTGAATGTCTGTGTAAAGCTTCTTCCATTTTTCCAGTCTTTTATTGTTTGAGTTGATGTAATCCATCAGTGTTTCATTTATTTTAGTCAGATCTGTGTGCAGTTGCCTTATACTCTCCTCCAGGTACTGGTAGTTATGTCTGTAGCTTGCACTGCTTTTTGCTGAACAGCTACAGTACTTTTCCCAGTCATTGTTTTTTGTTGCCTTTTGTAGCTGATTTTCCTTCAGGTCCTCTGTATTTCTTTTTTCCTGGCATTCAGGCAGTGCACCTACTAGCTAGTTACTGAAATTTACCCAGAAATCCAAGTCCTGTCCACATCTGCTAAGTTTTTGTTTTCACACTGAGAGATCTAGAGTTAAGCTGTTACTCGATGTGCAGCCATCTTGAAAGTCCATTTGCAGTATATTTTGATTGATTGGATTTTTTAATTAAAATGACCCAGGATGGGCCCACGTCTTTAACTCAAAATACTGAAATCTCAAATTTCAGTATTTCGAGTCCAGAATGTCGAAAGTGCAGTTTTTCAAAATTGCAGTATTTCGAATCTTGTTTTATCGAATCTGTGGTGGATTTATTTTGTTGCTTTATTTAGTGTGTGCTTTCACTTTAAGGGTTGTGTGGTGTGGTGGGCGATGTTCATGTCTTTATGGAGATTCAGGTAGTTGTTTACTTTTTAAGGGTTTTAGTGTTAATGTGTTAATATTTAATTGTTGTGGGGAATTGTACAAGTAGGTTGGGGTAGGTGGGTGAGAGAGTGTGTGTGTGCGCGCGCGAGTGTGAATGTGGTGATTTTTGTACATGTGAACTGTGTGTTATTAGTGAGTTTACATATGACTGTCTGCAGTGGGAGCGTAGGGTTAGTCAGAGAAGGTGTGTGTTTCTTTTTGTTCTGGTTGGTATATATAAGTAGGGGGGTGTGGGGGGCTTGCCCCCTGCAGAAACTATAGTGGTGTTATCGGTTTTGTTTTTGTAGTGTTTGTGTTGTTTGGGGGGAGGGTTGTGTACGTCTGTGTGTTTTGTTAGGTTCGATGTTGTGAGTGTTCTTGATTGTGGTGTTTCGTTATTTTGAGAGTTCGACATTCTGGATTAGAAATACTGAAATTCGAGATGTCAGTATTTCGAGTTAAAGAAATGGACCTCCCAGGACCTATATCAGGCTGCATATTTATTGGTCACCATCGATATTGTAGATTTATTTTCTGTTTTTTCTCATGAAGTTGGCCAGCAATAGTTTGAAAGGGTAATCATTGAATGTGAATTCTTAAGGGTAGTGATTTCAGACTTTTTTGTGGAGTGTATGGAATTTGTTTTCACTAATATTTTTTTTCTACTTTCAGTGCAAACTTTACAAGCAATTGAATGGTGTAGCTATGGGCACAGCCTGCACCCCTATGTATGCCAATTTGGTTTTATGTTTTTGGAAGAGGGAATGTGTGTTCAGGTCTGGATGTATGAGTCTCATCTCTTTATATGTATGGTTTTTGGATGGCATTTTTTAATATGGAATGGTTCCATGGAAAAAATTAGTGAATTTATTGAATACCTCAACAGCACTACTGACTTTTTAAAGTTTGCCTATAACTAACTTTGCAATGAGATTAGCTATTTGGGCATGAATATCCAGAAAAAACTGTATCAAAGCACGTTTATTTGTGACTAACATAGGCAGGAGCATTTTTTTTTAATCCAAGCTACATTACAATGGTGAACAGCTACTGCACCAAAACAGGAACATTTTTAAGGGGCAACAATAAGAGCAGCCAGGATGACCTCTCGATATGAAGGTTTCTTGAGTGGAAGTGCTAAAATACAAGATTTTTTCTTCAGCAAAGTTATCCCCTTAATTTAGTTAAAAAATGTTAGTAGTAGAGGTTCCACTTGGAAGGGGCACAAATAAGCCTCCTTATTAGGGAAAAGTGATTAGTAATGAGAAAAATTTTGATTTTGCTAGATGTTTTATTATGAAGTATAACCAAGATACAAGGGAGATCCAGAATATCATTTCTAAATACTGGCTAATGTTTTGCAAAATGCATGATGGTCTGGACATTTTATAGCAACCCTTAGCATACACCTGTAAGACAGGGCACAGTATTTAAGAAATTTTAGAAAAGGGTTGTAAAGGGAAAGCCCATTTTGAATGTAATAAACTGAAGGGGACCCATAAGTGTTGAATGTGTAACCACCAGTCCCCCTATTTGGCTGACACCGACACATTAAACCTCTTGATTGTTGGATGAACTTTGAAAAATTACAAGCGCTTTAATTGTTTAATTATGGGGGTAGTGTATTTGGTGATTTGTAAGGTATGTTCATCGTTCTAAGTAGGCAAAACTGAAAGAGCCTTGAAGAAGAGAATTTATAAGAACATAAATGGCATTAGGAATAAGGTGGAAACCAATGTATTATACAAACATTCATTCCATTGTAAGAGCAGCAGTTTTATTTTTTGGGTTTTGGAACAAGTGGACCACGACCCATGGGGTGGACAGTAGGAAACCTTTTGGAATATCCTGAACTACTTTGGCAATTGAAGATGAATGCCAATAGTTCCCCTGGTTGAAATGCCCAAGTCGCCATAGAGACTCTGTTAAATTTAAGAACAGCTAAGCTATGATGTGAGTTTTTGTGTCCTAGCATTTTAGTTTATCATCTCACCAACTTTCCTATTTTTATATAGCAACAATTTATAATTAAATAATACTTATGGCTTTGTGGGTAATATGTAGTTTTTTATGAATAATACAGTATTGTATAGTTTGGTATGACTACACTTTCATATGATTATTACTTTTTTAGAGTCTTTTAATATTTGTTACTTTGGTTTGTGAAGGAAATGATGTAAGACAGCACTATGAGCAATGCAGCAATGGGGGGACATTGATTGTTTTAAAAGGAGTTTTAATTAATTAATTTCTGTTCTGAACAAGTCTCTAAGTAGATGAAAGTGCTAAACATATTTGTACATCGTAAAACCTACTTATTTTGTTTACATTGGAGAGTTTTTGTGGGAGGGGCTTACCCTTTGTTGTGGCTTGAGCATTGGCTATGAGGTATTGTTTTGGCTTGTATGTCTCACGTCGTATAGTCTAGGGAGATATGTCTCAAGTCTTTAACTCAACGTGCACCATGACTGTGTCATATGTGTACTTGGGGTGAAAGGACTTGGGTGTATGTGTGATGTGGCAAATCCTGGCACTGAATAGACAACTGATCATGACCCCTCCTTGCACAGCATGGTGAGTGATGTGTCTCACTATGGAGGCACTTATGACTAGGATATTGGAATGTGTGGAGGTTTGCCTGCTGGGCTTTTGAAATGAGTCAGTGTGAGTCTTAGATGGAAGTTTCAGGTTGGGGGCTGTCTAATTTGTGTGTTTTTGAAGTTGCTGAGGTTACTTGTTTCTTGGGTTACAGTTAAGAGGCCTTTGTGGTTTAGGTAGGCTACCTCTATGATACACAATATATAAAGATCTATGTGTTTGGTTTTGTGTGAGAGCTTTGCCTCCAATAAAATTGTATAACTACATCCTTGGAATTTTGCTCTATATTTTTGTCATTTAGTACACAAGAAACATACACATGCAACATTTTTTTTCCAGCTGGATAGTTCAGTAAATACCATAATAATTTAATTAATCAGTTTTATGACATAAGAACTGAAGTAATACTTCTTTTCCAGGAAAGTGATATGCAAGTTTAAATACTGTATGAAAAGAATTTACAGGTTCTGACATTTTCATGTCTGAGATGTTGTTATTTTACCTCTGATTAGATATTAGCTCATACAACGTACTGTATAAGGTTCAGTATTCTTGTGGCTCTTTTCATAAAATTTTATAAGAAATTATGAAATCGGAGTAAAGACGATGGTGATCATTAATGCACAATACAGTGGTGCAGTGCTAGTAGGATTGCTCAGTATATTATAAGGTACCAATTCAGAGACCACTGTTGTGCTACAGTGGTGTGAAGTCAGACCACTGTAGTGCTATAGCAGTCTTGCTGGATAAGGCTGTAATCCAAAACAGAAGTCAGTGGTGCACAGTTAATATTAAAAAAACATGGGCTGTAACCCAGAGTGTATACTGCAATTGAAATAGCATGCCAGAACAACTCAGACAAACTCTACCATATTGTTTCTGGGCACAGTAAGTTTTACAGAGTACACCAGTTGCTGTCTGTGGCAGAACTGGATTTGCTGTTATTGCAACAGGTTGGTACTGCGAGGATGGTCTGTGTGCATCTTTAATTGCTTGTGCAACAGTATTTTGTGTGTTGTTAAGGGGAATACTTAACACAGTTATTCAGACTACACTGGGTTTGATTCAGAGACATGCAAATAGGTTTTTGTTCCTGGCTCAGTCGGACTCTCCCGGTTATCAAAGGACAAATAAATAATTAAATAATTATGTTGTGTGTGTGTGTGTGTGTGTGTGTGTGTGTGTGTCTGTGTCTGTCTATCTGTCTCAGCCTTCATTTAGCCTACTTTGGGTAATCCTTGGAGCATGCAGAGTATTACATTCTGACATTGGCTAATCAACTGTCAGTGTCCATTTGATGTTATGGAGTACAGTGATATATACATGTATAGCTGTAGTACTACAGATTGAGTGCAGCCAATATTGATATGCAAAACAACATAAAAACTGATATTAACACTCCACCATGCATGCTCTAAAAAACAGCCTTGGCAAATTGAAAATTAAAAAAAAAAACAAAAACAAATAAAAACAGTGATTTTTTTTTTTTTTTTTTTTTTTTTGCTGGGAGGCAAGCCTCCTGCACCCCCCACACCCCTTGCTAATTATATATACTAACTGCATATTCACACAAAAATGGGATAAGGGCATAATCCTCAACCCCAGAAATTGTGCGATCTCAGGCACCTGTTGACTAGCTGCTTAGTCCATCAGAAATGGTCAACTAAACAGCTGTTGAAACGCACACTATGTTTTGCAGGGAACCCATACATACACACACATACACATATAATATTTAAATCCACGCACGTCTTGGTCATGTAACCTCTGAGAAAAGTCTGAATGCTAGGAATTTTTTGCAAGTATACAGACTGAAACAACACTTGCAGTGATTTGTATGTTTCATATCAGGGAACAGAAATGGATGAGTTTAAAGTCAGACACTTTACACTGCTGAGTATAGGAAACTTTTTTATATGGGATATTTTTCTGGTGGTTCTGTCTGTCTTATTTAATGACAGTTTCATAAAGGCAAGCCTACTAAAATATCTGATCTGGCTTGACTTACGGAACTTTTGTTAGTAACCAAGACCTGGTTGAACAAAAATGATGGGGCCCTATTTGACAGCTACAGTTAGTTCTGGAATCCTGTTCATCCCATCTGTCTGATTTAACTGATGGGTCCTCAAGCTGCTTGTTGGATCTGAGCCAGCAAAATCTGTGCAGCAGCCTCGAGCCCCTTTAAAAATGTTTTCTCATAATTCCCCCAGTGTATGAAGCTATCTCAGAGCTTGTTTGTTGTCATAGTATTCAGACGTGGATTACTGCCCTGGCAAAGCTAATAGATTTTTCTTCTTTATTTTCTATTGGATAGTTACAGAACCTTAATTTTCTAAATGTTTTGCATACTTTAATTATTTTAGTAACTTTTCTGTCTGTGAGAAATCTTTCTTCTTAACTTTCCTTTCCTCGGCATCCCACTGGCTCCTGCTGTCACCATTTACTTAATTCTTTCTTTCGTATTAAAAAACAAAACAAAACAAAAAAGATAGAAAGTTAGTATTTAGGATTTAGTCCTTTAATTGCTCAGTATTTCCATTGGGTATGTCTTACAGTTTGGACTTGTAGTCCCTGACCTTTAGCCTTTGTCTCAGAGTGCTGTATTTTTGAGGAGTTGTAATTCAATTTAGCTTGTGTATTGGTGATTTTGTCCCTCTAGCAATTGACAGAGAAAAGTTTCAAGAAATGCCAGAAGTGTGACCATAAGATTCCACCTAAAGACATCCATGAGTTGTGTATGGAGTTCCGTCTGCAAGGAATTTGGGCTTCATGCCCTTTCTGACAGAAAAAATAAACCAATAATCAAGGAGCTGTTACTTCCCTATCCAGAAGCTGACAAGCCCAGGAAGTCATTGGGTAAGTGTAAGAATTATGAAAACTACAAGCATGCTAAAAACCTCAGATCAGTGGAAGGTGAGCCCCATAAATTCAAGGCATAAGATTAGGAGCAATCTTCAGCTCCTATGGCTCTGAACACCAAGCTGGCATCACCTTTGACACAACACATTCACATTCTTCTTTCGCGCTATCCATATCTGAGCCAATTGTTATACCAGATAAATCCTTTAAGAGAATTCTAAGTAGGACTTTGTCAGAGAGAGAGAGCAGTCATACATAACCTCTCAACTTGTCAGAGGGAGAATGGTCGTACATACCCTCTCAATCCCCTTTGGCCTCTTCCTTTAGGTCCTTCAGGAGTACCTCAGTAGCAGGTTTGGATCGTATAATTTCGGCATTCCTGAAGACTTGGAGATAGTGGTCCTCCCTTCTCCTTCTCTCACTCTAAGGTAGATAGGGATGGCCCAGCATATCCCATCTTAGCTCCATCTCCAGTACTTGTCTTTGCACCAGTTCTGGACCTGAGGTCTGTTCTTTCGGCACTGGCCAGAGTTCCTCACTTGGCGCCTATGGATTTGATCCAAAACACTTAATATAGAGACTCCTAGAGACTAGTTGGTTTCTGGACTCTGGACAATTACCTCAAGGCAGTGTTTTTGGAGCTGTCTTTGGAGCTCTCTCATGTGGCTCCATTGTCAGTGTTGGAGAATTTGGCTTTTCAGTTGTCAGTTTCAGGGATGCCCTTCAAAGTGCTGTCCACTTCTCCTTTAGAAAGGGTAGATCTGGCTACTGAGGTAGGCTCCTCAGATCTGGCCAAGGTTGGCACAGCTTTCCAGGTCATGGGGAAGATCATTTCTTCTCCAGTGAGGACAGATACACAGACTTCAACGTTGACATCCCCCCATGACTCCCTCTCATCTCTGTCTCAGCCCCATCATGCATCAGTGGGTCAGAGATCTGGGTCTCAAAAACATCACTCAATTTTCTGTTTAATTTCTTCAAATCTTTTGGGTTTCTACTACCATGACCCTATTCTTAAGTGAAAGTATGATTAAAGTTTCTGAAATTAGTATTGTTTCAGTCTTTGATGTTAGCCAAAAGTGGTCTTTGCAGCACTTGCATTGTGCCCAGAACTGACTCCTGTAATTGATATAGCATTACATGTATCAGTAGCATATCTAATTATGACTGTAAATTCTTTTTTATGAGACCCATTGCTCCTGCTACCATCAGAACTGTCTGGATATCCCTCTTCCACATTGCCATCATTTCTGCCTGCAAATCCTGGTATTTTATGATAGTGTCTCTTCGTACACAAGACACTATAATCAGTGAGTGCAGAAATTTCATTGATCAATACTACTTTTGTCTTCTTTTCAAGGACTTCTATATGTGGTTTTCTAACATCTATTTTTGAACTGTTGATAATGGGTAATCCCATGTGATGTAAACATTATCATTCTCTAAAATGCTTTGTCGGTTGTTTCCGATGCTTCTCAGCTACTTCAATATTGTAGTGTTTGCACAATCCCCAGTGCAACAGTCGTGCCCCATTATTATGCCTTTCAGTATACAGTCCCTCTGCCATTAGTGTATCACACCAAGCAACAAGATGTGCAGTTCTTCCCAGTTCTGTTTTACTCAGTAGATAAAGTGTCTTCTGAGGAATCGGAATGTTCCAAGAAAGAAAACACAAAGTATGTCTCTAGTTTTGGGCCTTTGCTCCTCATTATTTTTTTTCCTTTGTCCAGACTTCTTGTCCTAAGAGATTGAAAGGTATTGTTGGGGGGAGCCCTCTCGATCTTCCAAGTCAGTGTCTGAAGTGATCACAGTTCTCTCCCTTCTGTAAACAAGTGGGAGTTATGTAATGCCTTTGGTTTGGTTCTCTGACATGTAATATATTGGAATTGTTCTATATTTCTCTGACAAATGATATTGGAATTGTTCTGTATGTTCTCAAAGTTTTTGGATCATGATGCTTTATCCTTACTTGTAAATTGTATGTATTAGTATCTGTGTATAATTTATGTGTATCCTTCATTTTATTGTATACCATCCTTTTATTGTACTATGTACTGTTTCCTATATATGAATCTTTCTCCCCGGGCCTCCGCTGAAAAAGGACTTGTGTCCAGTCAGACTTTCCTGGTAACCAAATGCAAAATAAATAAAATAAAAAAAAAAAAAAAAAAGGTGTGTTGTGTAGATCTGTAGATCTGCTGGATGTGTATCTCCTTATCAAAATAGCCAAATCATCCTGGAGATTCCTTCACTTTCACATGGGAGGATAGCCATTTCCAGTTCAGGGCTCTACCCTTAGTGCTCACCAAAGCCCCCCAGGTGTTCACCAAGTGCATGGTTGTGGCAGCGCATCTTGTGGCTATAAGAGATCCTATTATTCCCATATCTAGATAAATGATTCCTAGATGCCCCAACAAGGGAATCAGTTAATGCTAGAGACTACTTGCTGCAACACTATCTATTTTTGGGCATATCCATAAATCACAAGAAATCAATTCCTCAGTACAGACCGTTTAATAAATTGGATGTCACATTGATACAGTGACTGCCATAGTGTCCCTTACTCGAGACAATTCACATATTAAGGAATTCCATTAAAGTTCTCCTTCATTCTGATTATCCTACAGTCACCCAAGTTCTTGGAATTTTAGGAATGATGGCATTGTCCATTCTGAGTTTGCAGTTCATTTGTTTTCACATGGAATTCTGCAGTAGCTTTTATAGGCTCAGTGGTCTCAGCTTTTTCAGCATCTTTCAACCCCAATTATCACAACCATCCTTTGCATGAAACAGTTGTAATGGTTGCTGACCCTCCCAACTTTATTTTGGGAAGGCGCTTTTCTTCAGTCACTTATGGCAGTTGTAACCACAGACACATCCTCCTGGGGGTGAGGGACGATGTTGGAGGAGGGGGTTCCAAGGATTTTGGAGCTCAGAAGAGGCCAAGCTTGGCAACTTCCAGTATGAATCCATGCTGAAAAGTAGTAAATCTGTGGTGCTACGTATACATATAGCTGCTAAAGAAGTCCCAGGAAAAAAAAGTGGTTCAAAGTAATAGAAATGAGTAGGTATAAAGAAAGACTTGAATGTCCTCCAAACCACATAGGAAAAAGAAGTTATCATCAGGGATGCAAGATGATCCTGAGAGCATTATGGAAGAACAGGTCATACTGTTAAAAATATGGCAAAAAAATAGAGACACGAGGAGAGATCTCCAAAATAACCTTGCAGCATGTGAAAAGAGTCTGATGGAGGTCCAGCAGAAGCTCACTCAACACACATCTACAAAACAGAAGAGAACATGGAGAGGCCAAATGAAGAGGAAGAAAGGAGGTGGGATTAGAGAAATATGAGATGACTTGTGGAAAAAGAAACAATGACATTGACTGAATCAATAAAAGCTGAAGAAGTACTAAAAGCATGGGAAAAGATGTGAATAGGAAAATGTCCAGGTAGTGATGAATGTGATCAGTGGAGTTTTTGGGAGATTCACAAGAGTGATATAGTAGTAGGATGATGGCTGTTTAATGCTATTCAGGAAGGAGAGCCATTCGAAAGTCATGTAAAGAGGCTGTGATCACAGTAAAATATAATATATAAGAAAGGTAAGAATCCAGAAGTACTAGTTTCCTACCAGGCAATCACTTTACTAAACCGTGATTATAAATGTTTCAGGCTAATACATGCAGATAGATTAAGGAAGCTGCTACCAAATCTAATTCATGAAGATCAAACTGGGTTTGTAGGAGGAAGAAGAATAACAGATAACTTGAAAAGAACTTTTCTACAAATGCAAGATAAACAAATGAAAGGGCGGGAACTGCCTTTAATCTCCCTAGATTTGGAGAAGGCCTTTGATAAGGTTGGGCAGACTATTCAAAGTGGATTCCTGGTGAAATAACAAAAGATGATCAAGGGTGTATATGAAGGAGCTAAAGCAAAAGTGAAAATAATAGCAATGTTGTCAAGGGAAATTGATATAAAAAGAGGAACTAGGCAGGGATACCCCACTCCCCACAGCTGTTTGCCCTTTATATAGATCCATTACCAGAGAATAAGGATATCTAATATGAGAGACTATCAATGGGAGAATAGAGAAAAAATATTGCACTTTATGTAGACAATGTGTTTAGCACATTAGCGAGACATAGAGAAAATTTATAGAAGTTATGGGATATCTTAAGAGGGTTTGGGAAGAAATCAGAATACAAAATAAATCAAGACTATATTATGGTAACTGGCTAACATGTCTGACTCAGATTCCATCTTTTTCTACTATTAAAGTGCAGTTAGCAGCTATTTCAAACTTTCATGTGTACTATGAAGCACATTCCTTGGCTTCTCATAAGCTCTGCAAGACCTTTCTCAAAGGAGTCTTCCTGCTCCAACCTGTAGTTAATGAACTGGAGCTTCTGTGGTGTCTCAGTTTCATACTGGAAGTATTAACTGAGTCACCATTTGAACCAACATATGGTGCAACCTTGACATTTCTCTACTGGAAAAACGTTTTTCTTGGTTTCTGTTACTTCTACCAGATGAGTGTCTGACTTTCTCTTTCCTTATTTATTTTTCCACAAGGGCAGAGCACCTCCATGTACTAACCTTTCCTTTCTTCAAAAGGTGGCTTCTAATGCAAACTTAAATCAGCTGACTCATTTCTCAGGGCCAGATTCCTGAATGCCTACATTAATTATACACTAAGTGTACACCGTTCTGAGTGAATAGGCGACAGAAGCTTAACTCCAACCTTCTTCCTCCTAATTTTAGTTTTTCTACTGATTTTCTTGCAGCCTTAAATATTAAGGGAAATTCAAAAAGGTTACCACAAAGTGTGGAGTATATTTACACTCATATAATCTTTCTGAGTAAATAGACAGCGCAAAAAATGTGGTAGGGATGTTCATGAATACTGATCGTGTATCCTTAGTGTACAGTTATTGTAGGTGTTCATGAATCAGTGCTCAGTCTTTTTTCCAGATCATTCAAATAAAAGTAAAGGTATCTTGTATACCCTGGATGTACATAAGCAACTTACAGTGGATATAAAAAGTGTACACACCCCTGTTAAAATGCCAGGTTTTTGTGATATAAAAAAATGAGACCACAATAAATCATTTCAGAACTTTTCCCACCTTTGATGTGACCTATAACCTGTACAATTCAATTGAAAAACAAACAAATCTGTTATGGGAAAAATTTTAATAATAAACATACAATAATCTGGTTGCATAAGTGTGCACACCCTTAAACTAATACTTTGTTGAAGCACCTTTTGTTTTAATTACAGCAGCCTTCTTGGGTACACACATGTCATTAATTAAAGAGACTCTGATTAACCCCAAATAAAGTTCAGCTGACCTAGTAGGATTTTTCTGACAGTTACTCAGTTGCCTGCTACAGCAAAAGCCATGGTTCACAGAGAGCTTGCAAAGCATCAAAGGGATCTCATTGTTAAAAGGTATCAGTCAGGAGAACGGTACAAAAAATTTCCACAGCATTGGATATACCATGGAACACAGTGAAGACAGTCATCAAAAAGCGGAGAAAATATGGGACAACAGTGACATTGCAAAGACCTGAACGTACCTCCAAAACTGATGAAAAGACAAGATGAAAACTGGTCAGGGAGGCCGCCAAGAGACCTACAGCAACATTGAAGGAGCTGCAGGAATTTCTGGCAAGTACTGGTTGTGTATTACATGTGACAGCAATCTCCTGTATTCTCCGTATGTCTGGACTATGGAGTAGGGTTGCAAGATGGAAGCCTTTTCTTACACAGAAAAACATCCAGGCCCGGCTAAAATTTGCAAAACAATACATCAAGTCTCCCAAAATCATGTGGGAAAATGTGTTATGGTCTGATAAGACCAAGGTTGAACTTTCTGGCCACAATTCCAAAATGTACGTTTTGCAGAAAAACAACACTTTGCATCACCAAAAGAACAACATCCCCATGGTGAAGCATGGTGGTGGCAGTATCATGCTTTGGGGTTGCTTTTCTTCAGCTGGAACTGGGGTTTTAGTCAAGGTGGAGGGAATTATGAACAGTTCCAAATACCAGTCATTTTTGGCCCAAAACCTTCAGGCATCTGCTAGAAAGCTGAAGATGAAGAATTTCACCTTTCAACATGACAATGACCCCAAGCATGCATCCAAATCAACAAAAGAATGGCTTCACCAGAAGAAAGTTAAAGTTTTGGAATTGCCCAGCCAGAGCCCAGACCTAAATCCAATAAAAAATCTGTGGGGTGAGCTGAAGAGGGCTGTGCACAAGAGATGCCCTAGCAATCTGACAGATTTGGAGCGGTTTTGCTAGGAAGAATGGGCAACCATTGCCAAGCCATGATGTGCCATGCTGATAGACTCCTACTCAAGAAGACTGAATGCTGTAATTAAATCAAAAGGTACTTCAACAAAGTATTAGTTTAAGGGTGTGCACACTTATGCAACTAGCTTATTGCACTTGTTTTATTTTTTATATATTTTTTTCTCCTAACATATTTGTTTTTCAATTGAATTGTACAGGTTATAGGTCACATTAAAGGTGGGAAAAGTTTTGAAATGATTTATTGTAGTGTCATTATTTTATATCACAAAAACCTGGCATTTTAACAGGGATGTGTACACTTTTTATATCCACTGTAGATTCTACTTGCATAGGTTCATAGGTAGGTACTAGGCTATCAGCCCGAGGGCCTACGTAAGCCTAGACAGCAAAGTTCCCTGGTTTACGCCACCCAAGAAAGTTATTTTCCTGTGCCACTGTCGAGCAGAGACACAGAAGTGATCCCCGAGGTGTATTTCCTATTTCCCATCCACTCATCAAGATTTTTCTTGAAGAGTGCTAATGAAGAACTTTGCTTGACATGGATGGGTAGCCTGTTCCAGAGTATGGAAAGTCTCTGGGACAGGAATCTATCCCTCCAGCATGTCCTGTTTATTGTGGTGACAAGGTTTAGGTCCCTAGAGCATGTAGCTCTGAGGGATTGGGATTTCTTTAGGTGTAGCATGTCCAACAGCTCTGGATTTGACATAGCTTTATATGTTAGGCAGAGATCACCTTGGAGTAGGCGATATGCTATGGAGTAAAGCTGGAGTTTTTTGAGATGGTCAGTGTAGGGCATCTGTTTAAGGCCAGTAATCCTCTTTGTGAGATACTTCTGTGGCCTTTCTAGCTGCTGCAGATGTCTTGTGAGGTACATTCCAAAAGGGGCGTTGTACTCTATAATGGGTCTAATAAGTGTTGAGTAGAGGGGAACAATAACTTCTTTTTTCCTGGTTGAGAACCCTTTTATGATGAGGTGTGCCACGTAGAAGGACTTCCTGACTACTGTGGCGATGTGACTATCAAAGGACAGACTACTGTCCTCCTGGGTCCCAAGGTCTCTTATCACACATTCGGTGTTAAGTAGACTGCTGTCTATGTAGTAGTTCATGGGTACAGAGTTTTTACCAAAGGAGATGACAATGCACTTTTTGGCATTGGGCTTGAGGCCATGACTCTGACACCAGGCATCTGTCTCAGCGAGGACCTTCTGTAGGATTTCCACATCATTTGGGGACTCTAGTATGGCTCCTAGTTTGCAGTCATCTGCGAACTTTGGGACTCTAGTATGGCTCCTAGTTTGCAGTCATCTGCGAACTTTGTTAGCCATAGGCCGCCTTTGTTAGCCTGTACTTCAGAGAAGTAGATACCAAACAGGAGAGGTCCCAGGACTGAACCCTGTAGTACTCCACTTGTCACTGGTTTGAGGTCAGATTTGGAGTGTGCAGCTTTTACAGTGTGGGTTCTATCAGTGAGCCAGTTGGCAACCCATCTTCTGACGTAGGGATTTATACTTAGTTTAGTGAGTTTAACTATAATTCCAGAATGGGGGATGGTGTCGAAAGCCTTGGTGAGGTCAAGATAGGCTGTGTGAACCACCTTACCCTCATCTACAGCTTTGGTGACTGCCTCAAGAAGTCGATCAGGTTCAGGTGGCATGATCTACCTTTCACAAACCCGATCTGGGTGGGATCCAGAGTTTGGAGGTTACCAATGTCTTTGTTTATGAGTTCCATGATGATACGTTCCATGGCCTTGCAGACCAGACTCATCAGGCTAATAGGGCGATACTTACCGGGATCAGTGGTGGCTCCCCCTTTGAACATAGAGCAAAACGCTTCATGAAAGATGCACAACTCTGTTTCTTTTGCAGTTGTTAATCCTGGGTTAAGAGTTTCTAAAATCATGCTTTCTAAGTAGCACCGAAACCACCAGGTAGCTCAAACTGAGCTGACTAAAGACAAGCTTAGGCACAAAGGCCTTCAGAGCTTTACTGCTACTGAAGAGAGTGCTCCTCGTAGACTTTTGAGGATTGATGGTTGGCTTTTTCTGTTCCTTTGCTGGGCTGATAAGTTCCCTTTGGGGAAAAAACTTCCATTTTCTTATTTTTGTTTCTGTTTTATCACCTTCCTCTTCAGGAAAGTTATTTTAAAGCCAGGAGTGCTGTGTTTAATGGACTGTCACAAGACTATAATATACTTTTAAGTGGAACATTCATTTTTCCTGCCAGTTTAAAAGTGGTGTAAAGTAACTGAAAATTTTTTTCTGTGGGGAAGTTGTGTTTACTTCACTTTTGTGTCGCTAGCATAGCGTTTTAAAGTGCTTCTTACTGTGATTTTTCTGTCAAAAATAACATTTGTATATTTGATGCTTGTCTTCCCAGGAAAAAAGGCACCATTTTCAGTAAGACTATGGAACAGACTGCCAATCCCATGGTTGATCCTTCTTCCAACCACAAAAAGGAAAAATTCAGCAAACAGCCTTTACCATCATAGCAGACTAGCAGGTTGCCTCAGCTGTAGGTCGGTAACTCGGCTTTGGCCATTTGTTGTACCTGAGACCATTCACTTTTTACTATGGATCTCTGTGATGAAGCACTTGCAGTCAGTATGGATCGGAGGTTAGCCACGTCTTATACAGCTGTTGACGTCCCCTTTAATGGGCAAGGAGAGTCATTCTTATTGGTCCTGGGAGGGGGAATAGGAAAGGTTTCCCTTTTGTGTTAAAATGTTGTACCAATTCCTTAGGAAGCGGTTGCTGCTATTAGTAACATGTCTGGGCTATTTTTCCTGTCAAA